>NC_060121.1:403633385-403945885 GCF_021461395.2 Schistocerca americana
GAGAAGAGAGAGCATCCAGCACATAGCTTAGAACCTGTCGAATTGAGATCAGATTCCCATCCATTGGAGGGAGCACCATTAAGTGTCACTCCATGAAACACTACGGAGTGCTCTGAAATTTATTCCAGAATACTGTTGCAAAGTCAGGCGACCAAAACCTCAATGCTACAAAATCTCCTTTCCTTTCTGCCCAGTTACTTCACAATTAAATATTTCCTTCTGAAATTTGAGTTCCTCTCAGTGTATAAAATGTTCAAATAACTTACAGGAATGTAACCAGATGATGCTTTCAACGATCACTGATATTTATGTAGGTACACACCCTATCATTTTCAGGGCAGAAATGCACAGTGCTCCGTCATTGCATTTCAAGCCTTGAAAATGACAGGAAGTGCACCTGTCAACATATTTGTGGTTGTCAAAGCTGTCACCCAGACGCATTCCCATAAGTTATTTGAAAATATTTCCTTGTTTAGTGTCACAGATTTGAGCTATTTGACTTTTCTTTTCTTACTTTTGGCTCTTCTTCTTTGTATTTGTCTTCATGTCTGCTGTCACCCTGCTTCTTTGTTTCCAATCTACATTTTGTGTTCCTCCAACATTTTGGTTGCCCTATGTGCTACTTCCAGTTTTCCAGATCTTTTAATGGAGACTAGACTTTTCATTTTTAATTTCCCTTTTGCAATGCCCTGATACCTGCCTTTTGACATGGTGACATTGGTCCCTTTTGCTACTTAATCACTGAGCATTCGTGTACTCCCCATCTTTCTTCTGTAACTTTCCAGGCGAAGGAACTATATATAAAGCTGCAATGGAGCTACATTATTGAACAACATTATGTGTGTCTTGGTGTTTGTTTGAAGCATGTGTCATCTTGTTTCAGTGAAGCTATGTAACATTATTTCACTAAGCAAACATTCCATTTAAAGAAACTTGCTTTACAAACTCTAATTTTATTTTTAAACAATCTGTGTTACATTTTACTTGTACTGCACTTTGCAATCTATGTTATCAATTTGTGACCATAAACAACACGTGATCAACATAATATATGTAAATTAATATCTAAAAACATGATATCCACTGTAAGTTGAAATGACTGTGCACAGAGAGACAAATGAGCACTGTGAAACGTAAACTTCTGACTATGAAAGCTTTACTTGAGAATGAATCTGAAATAAGTGGGGAGGGTGGTAAATAAGGATAATTAATTCATCACCTAGGTGCAGAGTGCTCATCATTCAAAATTTCAGTTTAGCTGCAATTAGTTCTTTTCTTGCAAACTAGTTTAACAATTATCTTGTCATTCTGTCATCTATGGTCTAACAATGAAACACATTTAAATAAAATACATTTCTTTATAATGGCACAAATATTAAAAACATGCCCACCACTAGAAAAACAAGATACAGGTACATAATTAGTTTACTTGTAAAAATTTCAGAATTAAACTTTACCCTGTGATATTTGGAGAGACAGCACAGGCAAATAGTGCAGTTACCTTTGATATACTGTTGTGAATAATGAACACTGACAGTATATGACAAGTAGAAAACTGTGTTATACAAGGACAAGATATCTGCCTTTCACAGGCAGTGCACTAAAGTAGAATGCCACCCAGGCCAAAGCTTTGACATAACACAGGCTTCTCAATCACTTCAAGCAGTTTTGTCGAGTAGCACGACTGAGAGTTTCATTAAAGCACACAGTTTTTAACTTGTCTGATGTAATCAGCATATTGTATACTCCACAAAAGTAATGTAGAGTAATTCCATTACAAAGGAAATCAGCCTGAAAACATGTTTTACTCCAAAGTGAACCTTATAGGGGTAATATACCCACACATTTTTGACATGAGAACCTGTTCATGCAATGACTTACATGGTCAGGCATGCCTATTGTTCTATACAGAACTCAAATACAGCTTGGTTTTTTGATATACACAAAATACTGGAAGTATTCATTTAAAATCTTAGGTACTGTGTAATTTGGTAAGTTGTGAGTCGGATCTCTTACATAATGTCGATCTTAATGTCTTTCAAAATTAATCTGGATTTAGCACAAAGAAAATTTTTATCAGAGACATAACATCTAATCTTTCAGGTTGCGTGAATAGTGCTTGAAATTATTTCCTTTTGCCAAAAACAATAGTTTGAACAGCAGGAAAGATGAAGAACGTAAGCTAATAGATTTTAATTTTACCAGACAGCAGGAAAGTACTATTTACATTCATGCATATGATGAAAATATGATAACCATTTCTCTGACCACATCAGTACTTGTAACAAGCATCGCAGAATCATCATCAGACGCCATTGAACAATTAATTTTTCTCAAAACTAATTGTTTCGGAATGCGTGCAGAGCCATGAAATTCTCTCGCTTTGGTTTCATTTAGTATTACTGGCAAATTTTTTATTGTTATTCCTGCTCCTGGCATGACAATAATTCTGTTTCTTGCCCTTAGTATAAGTTCCTTAATAAGTTCCAATCCTTTTTCTGCCGACGATGCTTGGCCGCTTGTTAGTAATCTCGAGAAGCCAAGGTCTATGATCGTTTCCAGCGCCCCATATGGCTCGCATGTTACATCAAATGCTCTGTGGAAGGTCACGGGTTTATCGGACGCAATTTCAAGTACACGCCTACACGCTGCTATATCAACGTCGCCTCTACGGGTAAGAGCACCGAACACGAAACCATCTGCGCCTGCTTCTCTTAACACTAATGCATCCGTATATATTGCCTCCAGTTCGTCGGCGGAGAAAACAAAATCTGAACCTTTTCTTGGTCTCAGCATAACAAAAACTGGAATTGAAATCAATCTTTTTATGATCGTCAATAAGCCTTTTGTTGGTGTCAGCCCTCCTTCACTTAGTGCACTGCACAGTTCTAGACGTGATGCGCCTCCAGCAGCTGCATTCACTGCTGACTCCACGTTGTCTACGCAAACCTCCATTTCTCAATACTTACGGGGCTACCCACTGGCGCGTACTGAGTACTGACCCACTTGCCTTGCTGATGCCGGACAGAATAGACCACGTAAAGAAAGCTGGTGTCGTAAAATCCTTTAGCAGTCGTCAGGTGTAGTATGGCACTGTGTGAAGGTCACTACACTACGTGCGTGGTTTGAATCCTCTCGCTGCGTTGGTTTGTGATAAAGGGACGAACTGTAACCGACAACAATAGTGTACACTTGCCGTTGGGGACAGCCAACGCCACCTAGGAACATAGGTGGCGTTGGGACAGCTCGGCTCGAAACGAGACCAACCAATAGAATTTCAAGGTAGCTAGAGCCAATAGGATTGCTTCGCTTTGGATGAACCTGGCGTGGACAACTTTATCTTTGGTGTTTACATGTCACCTTCAATAACATGGGCTGCATACGCGCCAATCTTTTGAGATAGTTATTGTTTTTCTCATTTATAACTGAAATTTGGCATTAATTTTAACAATAAATAGTCTTATCATGTTGCCTTTTCACATGTAGATATACAGTTAACGTAGTTACTGAGAAATTCCTTATGTTAGTACGATAGTTATCGTTTTTACATGCGGCCAGGTGAAACGTGTTGACAACTCTTTTTACGACCAACAAAATAACGCATCATCAGTAAATACCTGTTTTCCTTGCACCGACAGTCTTTTAGTAGTACGATTACTTAGGAGAGGAAGACAAAATACCTGTTTGGCAACAGCTTTTTGACGATTTCTCAACTATAGTAGTGAAATGTTTCGTTACTTTTTTATAAGAAGTGCAATGGTGTATTTTGTCACCGCTGTTAATTTTGTGAAAAAAGGGAGATAAACATAACGTGGTTTATATTGTCAATGTTGTTGTTGTGGTCTTCAGTCCTGAAAATGGTTTGATGCAGCTCTCCACGCTAATCTATCCTGTGCAAGCTCCTTCATCTCCCAGTACCTACTGCAACCTACATCCTTCTGAATCTGCTTAGTGTATTCATCTCTTGGTCTCCCTCTACGATTTTTACCCTCCAATGCTAAATTTGTGATCCCTTGATGCCTCAGGACATGTCCTACCAACCGATCCCTTCTTCTAGTCAAGTTGTGCCACAAACTTCTCTTCTCCCCAATCCTATTCAATACCTCCTCATTAGTTACGTGATCTACCCACCTAATCTTCAACATTCTTCTGTCAATATGCGTGTGCTTATTGTGCTGGAACATTCACGTATTGTTTAGATCCACCGATATTTTTGTAACTTGGAGCACTTAGTTTAATGAATATCTGTCTTGACGAACTTTGTTGCTTGCTACAATTATGTGTTTATTTTGTCGTTAATTGATCATTTATCTTATAACAAAAAATGGCAGTGTATACGCCGCGAAAAAATCGCATGAAGCTGGTAGAAATATAATTTGTAACATTGCAATGTAAAATTCCTTTGAACGTTTCAGTTTAGTTTCTTGTGGGTATATTCAAAGCCGTCCACTTCTGCAACTTTTTCGATATCCCTCTAGATTGGTAATCAAGTTATTCCTGTGACAAACTTAACTCATTATGTTGTATGCAGTGTCAGTACGTATCACAAGAAACAATTTTGTACACAACAGAGAATGGACTTTGAGATTAAGGTGTTCGACTCTGGTTTGTTCCGTAATTTTCGCACTTTAGACATGTTTTAATTCTAATTATATTTGGGCCTAGTGAAAGTGGTTAAGATTTTACACGTAAAGGGTGTAAAGCAAATTTGCCCCGTTCCCTAATGGTTCAAATGGCTCTGAGCACTATGGGACTCAACTGCTGAGGTCATTAGTCCCCTAGAACTTAGAACTAGTTAAACCTAACTAACATAAGGACATCACAAACATCCATGCCCGAGGCAGGATTCGAACCTGTGACCGTAGCGGTCTTGCGGTTCCAGACTGTAGCGCCTTTAACTGCACGGCCACTTCGGCCGGCCCCGTTCCCTAACTGTAGCTTCACACACATGTACTGCATGTAATATTTAATGGCTTTTGTTCTGTAAGTGTTACAATTAGTGCAGCAAACTGACTGGGATATGGCATGTTCCATGGTAGCTTAATAAGTAGGGTCGAGGCACCACTGACGGCCCGATTAAGGACAATTGCTATACAAATTAGTTTACAGATTACTTCAGTAATTCTATAGTTTCAGATTCTGTGGGGACCAAGTGTTCTAAATTATATAACAAAAGCAAACGAAAATATTGAAAATGAAATGGCACATTTCCCCAATTTTTGCCACGTTAAACCTCACTATGGCCAGACATTTCCTTGCTTTTGGCTGCTACCTCTTATAATGAAACTGAGGCTTTACATAATTTCAGAATCTATTTGCAGAAAAGTAATTTATTCTTTGTACAAACATCAGGGTGGCCACCAAATCTGAATTTTCAAATTCAATGTTGTCATGCATTATATTTACTGTATGGGTTTAGGCATACATACTACACTGGAAAGAACAAATTGCTTGTTTTAAAAATATATGATGTCCGATATGAACCATGTCAAGATATACACCACATACAGCATGACTGACCAAGTGGAGTGATCATCTGAAGGATAGTGCACATCAAAATGTCACATGGTTGCATTTATGCAACACTGTCTGTTTGTTTAAGCCAGACATAATAGGGTCAACTGAAGGGTTAAATGGCCAGTACATGAAAATAGTGACACAGAACAGACAGATTAAAATCCACAGTTACATCTCATGGATTAATGATGGTAGAATGTTATAGTTAATCTTGAAAGAAAACTTGAAGTTTCTCGTTGAATTTTGTTAAGGTATTCATAATCTTACATTGATTTGTTTACAAAAAAATTCCTTTTGCAGCAAATTGTCATTACACCTAAGCTATGTATTATGAAGTTACAGAACTGTGTATTAGCTATATTTGAATAAACTGTGGCGACTCATCGATGATTACTTGGTGATGTGACAGTTTGAATGTTTATCACGAAAGCTGATTTTTCATCCCATTAAGTCTGTTGAGACAAGTGATCAAGTGTGTGTAACAGGTAGAACTTACACCCTGCATATCCCTGCCCATCTGCATTAGCTACCCTGCATGTTTGACTTTGACCGACCATTCTGTAGCACACTTACCAATGTATACTTTCTCAAACATCAATTTCTGACATAATTTTAGGTGCTTCAGCTGACTCTTTGGTTTTCAGGGATTGTAACACATTAATTTCAGATTTCATTCCTTTTCTGGATAATTTTTGTTCTTGTTGTTTTTCAGTTTCACTTAGTTGCTTCTTTTGTCATCTATGTACAAGCAACTTGCATTACACATAGACAGAATTAAACTTCTGTTGATTTTAAAATTGTCAACACTGTGCAAGCATTATGAGCAAGAATACTTTTCACTCTAACTCTCAACAATACACTCAGAAACTTCCTGACAGATTAAAATTGTGTGCCAGACCAAGACTCAAACTTGGGCAAGTGCTCTCTTATCTGAACTACCCGTGTACGACTCAAACCCCAACCTCATTTCTGCCAGTACGTCACCGCCTACTCAAGTTTGAGTCTAGCTCTGGCACACATTCTCAATCTGACAGGAAGTTTCATATCAGCGCACACGCTGCTACAGAGTGAGCATCAATTCTGGAAATACATTCAGAGTTTATTGAAAAACCTCTTTCTACAACAGCATTTCCAGGTGAAAGTACTGACATTATTTTAAGAAAATCTACAAAATTACAACATTCTTTTGTGGCAATGTAATGAGGTTCATCCAACCAAGTTTCACTTATTTTGAAAAATTCCAATTTTTTCTTTTTGAATATGAGCATCGTTACAAATATTGACAAATTGTTGTTTGACACAAACACAAATTTTCACCAGAAAGAGAATTTAAAGTCATAATGTCAATCTTTATACAGCTGTTTCTTGATTTAATGCTGCTGATGGGTCCAAACATGAAATGGCATGTGTAGGTTTATATTTCAGTGGTTCGCCTTCAAGTAGCTTTTGTATTATATCAATAATACAAGAATGCATTCCATCTTTTAGCCTCAAGATGTCAGTCAGTCAAGTCCTTAACTTTCTTTTGGTACCTTTGCAGTGAAATCCAAAATACACGAAGCATTGTGCAGTGATCAGATTCTTAATATTCTTCATGTCAGCCTACACGAGGGATTTTCTGATTATGCAAAATGTCTGAACTGACAACTTGCTGCATTAATGAGGTGGTACAAGTGAACAACTCATTACACAAAAAATAAGCCATAGGTACATCAGTTAGAAAATCACATAAAATTTTTTGAAAGGATGTGCTGTCAGTGAAAAAAAGCCAATTTTTGACCTAAGAATTTGTCACCAACTGTTAAGATAGAGTTTCCAAACACTCTGAATCAGGTAAGAGTTTAATTTTAAGCCAATTGAGAAATATAAGTTCCTAGATGTGGGAGAATTTTAAAGCTAGTTGGGCCACATTTTCAATCCATTTTATGCCACAGAATTGCAAAGTAAAACCTGAAGACACTATATATTCTGTATATTGACACCTTCGCGTATGCAAATCGTGAAACACACAATACGAGGCTCTGAAAATGGTGGTCTTTCTCAATTTGTTTGTGACACTCCAGTTTTAAAAGTGCAATGAACTACCCTATGCGGGTTACAACCACCTAACTGCAAGAGTTTCATGTTACCAGAAATTTATTTTACTTCATTATTCAAAAACTTCCAAGCTGCAAAATTTTAGGAATATTCTGCAAATTAAAAGGGCCTTTCAAAGCATAGGCTCTTTGGCATTGAATAAAGACAGAATCAAAGTATCAGGTCGAGATCTGCGACTTATTTCAAATCCCAAAAACTAACATGGATGTCCATTCGTTTGTTGTTTTATTTTTGTATGGCGTCGGTGCTGTATACAGTCTGACATAAGTAATGTGTGGCTGTTGGCCACATAATTTTATGAAGCTGCTCACATTTGTTGAGTGAAACTACTCAAAATAAAGAAAAATTACATGTAACTTGTGGCTGGTCTACAATTTCAACATCCAACAGTCACTGGTTCCCTGCAGATGATGCTTGCTTTTGCTAACATGAAATTGCGTTCACAGCTTACACTGCCAATGCAGAGTCACGCATACGAATTCTCTCTCATTATTACCTGTTACTTGGCACACTTAAACATTGCAACACGTAAGATACACCAGGGTCATCAGGACACATTTACATTTTGAGTATGTTATGGGAAAAAATTAAACAGTTGATTGGAATTTAAATATTAAATTTTTAATTAGGATTTATTAGTACAATTTTAAGACTATATTCACAATTTGTCATCATATCTTATAGACTTTATGAAGTGATACAGTGACGTACAAAACATACAGAATGTGAAAAAACAGTTTTCAAATATTCTACACATCAGCTACAAATATTAAGATACACAATTGAAACTTCATAGTTAAACAGAAAATAGATTTTTACATCAAAATTATAAACCAAAAGAAAAGATTAAATTCAGTACAAAAGTTTCTGCAGGCATAACTTACAAGAAAATTTTACTGTAACTTTTAGCTGAATGTACAGCAATTATAAAAATATTTCACAGTATCATGAATTGCAATAAAATCTTAGTTTTTGATAATTAAGTTTCTTTCCAGTCAGTTTCAGAAACTTGATTCATCCAAACTTCCAAAACTGTTTGCACACAGAACAATGGAACTTCCAAACACAATGGTGCTCGACATCTGGCACATGATTTAGTTTATCTGTGAGTTTCCTGGCATCACAGGTTGCTGAAACATCAAATCAAAGGCAAAATAATAGACATTTCAAGGGTATAGTTGCTCCAAAATTCAGTCTACCAGTGCCGTTTATAGCATACAACCAATCCAGTTCTTCACACACTTATCTAAAAGCCCCCCAAAAATAACAAAAACCAACAATTATCTTGATTTACATATTGTCAGTTACTTTTGAGACAGAATTTTGCTTTACTTATCTGGCAATGATGTAGTCTTTTTCAATGGTTCTGAGTACTATCTCTGAAATAATTTCATTGTTGAAAAGCAGTTCCCAAAATGAAAGTGTCCTTTTGTTTAGCTGTATGCAACGTCAAAAGGCTACATAGTAGGCAACATAGTGTTAAGTACTTGAACAAGGTGAAACAGATCAATATAGAGAATCTGCCCTCTTAGCATATTGTAGTACAAAAATAGTATCTAGAAATAATGGTGTGCAAATATTTTATCTGTTGCTAATTTGACATGTCCTGAACTCTTCTATAAAGCTTTTAAGTATACCAAATTTCCATTCAGACAATGGATCCAAGTCACACCATGTCTCTTCTGCCAGGTATTATTTCCAATCCACAGCAGCACAAGGAGGTAAAATAAAGATTAGCATAGTGTAGAATAAATTGATTGTGTAGTTCTATTTCTTTCTCAGTGAAAACAAACAAATTGTGCTTAATTTTGAATGATACATCCTTAAATAATATGCTTGAACATGTTGCTGAATATAATTGATTTATTTAGTATGTGCTTAAACATTACTACTATTAACTATTTACTTCTATGGGACACAGCAGGTGACAATTTTTGTAAAGTCATACAATGTAGACTTTCATGGCCAGCATTTTCTTGAATCAAAATTTCCAGGTTAAAAGGCCATGGTTGATGTGTAAAATTACTTCTTCCTGACGTTTCATCTCTAACTGCGGGAGACATCTTCCGAGGTAGAATGGAAGTTACCATTGTACCTCTGAAGATGTCTCCCACACTTGGAGTAATAGTTTTATACACTGACCACAGCCTTTCAACCCATAAATTATAGCTCTAGAATTCTTGTAAGGTTAGTATTATCTGATGGAAACTATAAATAAGTTATGTTACCATGAACAGTGCAGTGAGTTTATTCAGTTTCAAAAAGTTACCTGTCTAAGAGAAATCAGCATAAGACATCAACATGGCATGGCAAATGAGACTCATTGCACCTCAAATGTACAGAAAACCAGAATTTAAATACTGATCATCCTGATCTGGAAATGTAATACTGTCAAGTATAACCTTTGGATGTGTGTTAACTTTGCAGGTGAGACTAACACAGGGGATGGGATGATGTTTTACACTATATATTGTGAAGGAAAAAGACACCATTTTATCTAACTATCAACATCCCACAGCAATCAGTCGAGCAATGGAAGTTTGTCAGCTCCAGATGGGTTGATCTCAGTTTTTACTTTCGTGATTTATTTGTTTTTATTGACATATTTTTGGCAGTAAATAAAATACTTAAAAGTCACTGCCCAGTTTGGTGCTCTCCTGACATGCACTGGGCACAGACACACAATGGTAGCACTAGTACATTGTGTGTATCGAAAGTGTAATCAAGTATATTTCACAAGCCAGTGGTGAAAACTGCAAACAGTTTGGAACTAGTAAGGAATGTTGGCCTAAGACTTTATTGATTTTAGACACAATTAACGATTAGTAAAGATTATTGTGGCACAATGTGTAACGTCACATGACATTTACAAGCCAAATGTAACTAATCCTATTACAAAACAGTAGTTATGCTTCAATATGGAACAGTAAGTGGGCAGTGGATAATATGTGTTCAAAACAATGAACAATTTGTGAGTTCCTTCTCAAGTACTGGAAATACCATAAGAAATTGTGTGAAAAGATAATCCTAGACTACAGGATTCAAGAACAACCACATTAATGGAACTTTGGATTAGAAATTTAGGTGATACAGTTGCTCTGAAAATCACAGTAGAGATGAGATGCACAGCAGCCTCAACGTAACCAATACTAAGAACAAAAAGTTAGGCCCAAATACAATCAAGTGTGCACACTATCAAATAATTATTTGTAGGACATACTGAGAATCTGTCAACTTGACACATTCATCCTCACGAATACTACAGTGTCTATTGGTGGCCACTGTCGTACCAGGAAGCTTGGTGTAATCTTATGGCACTTTAATTCTCCGACTCGTCACAGGACAAGTAACTTATTAACTTATTGCTGCACATTAGCTGGTGCACTTATGCTCCTTGTGGCATGACAATGAGGAAACAAGAAGATATCACATTTATATGGGTTAAACTTTACTTATGGCTTAGGCGCCCTCGTGCAGTGATGTTGGCAACGACCGTGCAGTGCTGGAAATTATTCTCTAATATTTCATTTCTTGTAAGCACTTTTTCTAAATGTTCGCTTTACTAGGATAATTAATTTACTGTGCAGATGCGGGTACATGCAAGAACATAGAGTAGGAACAGGATTAACTATTTATTTCATGGTTGGTCGCTATTGACACCAGCACAGCACGCCACCTGAACCACAAGTAAAATTTTACCATTATGTAACTGACAAGGTGAAATGGCTAACAACGAAACAGGCATCCAAAGTTAGGAGGAAAAATCCCTAAATTCTCAAAAGAAGCATTCTGGCTATTAGTCTGGAGGGAGTTTCAAAAATAGTGAAAAAACGAACCTGTGTTGTTAGATTAGGAATCGACTGTAACACCAACAAATGGAAGTCTAGTATGTTAAGAACTGCACATCCACACTCTCATTGGAAAACTTTTAGTCTTATCACATACAGTACGAGCCTGTTACACTCCTGAACACAGAACAAAGAGGTAATCAATGCATAAAGTAACTACCATATCCCCCAACAATCAATCCTCATGTAAGGTCTCCTAATAGCATTTAAAGAGTTCACTGCATACCATTGCAGCTAGCAGAATTAAACTTTGATTATTTTGGCTAAAAATATCTTGGCTAACTATGTTGAAATAAAACTTTTTAAAACCTTTCCAAATAGCAAAAATGTTGCAAGCACATATCAGGTGCTGAAAAGTGGTGTGAAGGGGAAAAAAATTTCAAAAACTAATGTTTATAATTTGTGAGGGCAGTAGGAAGCCATTAAACTAGCATTATGTCATTTGGCTACTCACAAGTTTCAAATCTTAGCAATTAACACATTCGCTGTTGGCTTATGCAAGTGCTATTAACTTGTAATAAGTGTCAATTGCAGAATATGTTAAGCATTGAATCAAGAGTAAACAGAATATTGTGTTGCTGGTCACTGCTTCAACTTACAGAGACAGTCTTCACAAAGAACGCATTTTTAGACATCTGAGCGGCATGGGAGAGAATTATGGAGAAAACACTCATACAAAGTGAGTTCACAATCTTGCCTATATACTGTATGCCACATTCTGAGAAAATAATCAAATAAAAGGAACAATGTTGCTCTAAGTTGAAAATAATTCAAAGATCCTAGCACATAGCCTAACTAAAAAAAAGTTAGTCTGCACTTGACCAGAGTTGACCAACATGTCTAGTGCAGTCACACTGACTGACAGCAAATTACCACACTACTGAAGCACGATCTGTCCAATATGAAGTGCAGCACCTTCGACCTTCACTCTGAGAATCTTTCCCTGCAGCTGCAGGTGCCCTTGATGTTGGGATTGTAAACACTATGAAGTACATCTCCACACAGCTGAACTCTGTACCTAGCAGTTTAGCTAGGTGTCATGGTCAATGATACTTGCTTCATCCAGTACCATCTCCACATTCTGCTTGTGCTTCTCAGAGGCATAGTCGATGGTGTAGTTCCATCTATCACATCCATGCTGTCTTACAACCAACCTGTGTTTTAAAAATCTATTTATAGTGAGTCATAACTTGAATGAAAATTATAAAAATGTCGGGTATTGTCTATGTTGACAACTTCATTTACTTCAAGCTAAAAAGACTGTTCAACTAATCAAACTTTTGAATTTATGCACTAAAGGCTGAAGATGTCAATATCTAGTGGTGATTCTATCATACTGAGTGCTGACTACCACACTGCATTGTCTTCTTTAGCCTTTTCATTTGGTGTTTACTGCATCTGACACTTTCTCCTCAGTGAGCAAGGTAAGATTCTCTGAATTCAAGTTCAGTGAGGAGTAAAATAAAGTGTGCATGACAGTATTATAAGGAAGACTATGGAGTGAAATTTAGCCTCATTTAAAAACTATTGCTAAATATAATTCTTGGTGTAACTTGCATGTAATGTCCATTAAGGATGTAAACTGTAGTGTTTCTTATGGATTAGGGTGAAAGAGTTTATGTCCTATCTGCAGTGATTCAAAAGTTACAGCATTTTTTAATTTTCCTAGTGAAGTGTACTTCATGTGCGAGGTGTACTGGGACACGTGAACAAATCACCAGTGCAGACAGCATGATCCACAACAAGGATGTATGTGATCCTGATACAGTTTAATTCGTAACCAAGACAATTACCTATGCTTGTAATGTGAAATATTGGCCATAATATCAATACAGAAAGAATGTATCACACTATTACATAGCTATATTTGTACTAATATATTTTGTGAAGAAAAACCAGTCTGACAAGTGGTAAAAAATTTCAATTAAACAAAAGGACGCTCGTCTTTGGTATAAATCAGAAATGAAATGTCATAAGGAAGGTGTTGTGTCTAGACAAGACAGCCTAGACACAATGAGAGGAAGCCGAAAGGCACGCGCTTAAACTCACGCAGGCTGGCGTGAGTTCTGAAACAGGATACGTAATGAATGCTATAAAGAAAAGTACTTAGCTTCTGGAATACTTAACTTTAATCCACATTTGTAGAACATCGCTCTTGATGATACATTAATAGAATCGCAATATCAATTGAATACGGCGCCTTGCTAGGTCGTAGCAAATGTAGCTGAAGGCTATGCTAACTATCGTCTCGGCAAATGAGAGCGTATTTGTCAGTGAACCGTTCCTTGCAAAGTCGGCTGTACAACTGGGGCGAGTGCTAGTAAGTCTCTCTAGACCTGCTGTGTGGTGGCGCTCGGTCTGCTATCACTGACAGTGGCGACACGCGGGTCCGCCGTATACTAATGGACCGCGGCCGATTTAAAGGCTACCACCTAGCAAGTGTGGTGTCTGGCGGTGACACCACAGAAGGTTGTAGTTGACAAGCAAAATTTCAGATCAGAAAGGATCCACAAATACTGCCTGAATTTATAATACCATTCCATAGCCGTGTTGCAGCACATGCGCTGTAGTAAGGGAAGGCACTGATACCATCTTATCCTGCCCTGTCACTGGTTTAAATGTGGGAGAACAGCACCTGCAATCAGCATTTAAAACCAAATTGCTATAAATAACTTACAAGGGACTATGGCATAAAGCTGGAATAACATTTTATAATAAAGAGATGCACTAATGCCTGAATTCATAGAAAATCACTATTTGTTGAGTTGTGTAGCAACACACGCACTGTACCGATGGATGGATGTGGTACCACCACAGCCTGTTTTGGTATTGGTTGAATTGTGGAAGTTGAGCCTGCAGGCAGAAATGCAAACTAAGTTACAGTAAGTAATTTATAAGGAGCTGTGACAAAAATAAACAATGGCATAACACAGAGGTGCACTAATATCTTTATTCATAGTACTCACTATTCCTCGGGCTGTGTTTCAGCACATACGATGTAGTGAGAGACGGACCAGATACCACCTCAGCCTGTTTTGCTATTGGCTGAATCATGGGAGTTGAGCCTGCAAGCAGAATTGCAAACCGGATTGCTGTAAGTTACGAGGAACTATGGCATAAAACTAGAATGATATTTTATAACAAAAAGGTACATTAACGCCTGGATTTATAATAGTCACGATTCGTCGGGCTGTGCTGTAGGGAACATGCTGTAATGGGGAATGGACCTGCTACACCCTCTGTATTTTTTATTGTTGGTTGCTTTTGAACAGCTGAACCTGCAAACAGTATATTATATTAGACTGCTGACATTAATAGATAATAGAGCACTGGTTAAATTTTACTTATAGCTCAGGCGGCGTGGTGCTGTGATACTGGCAATGACAGTTTATTTATTCTGTATATTTTGTTTCTTGTAAATACTTGTTCTAAATGTTTGCTTTACAAGGATAATTAAATTACTGAGCAAACAAGGGTACATACGAGAAGCTGACAACTAGAGAACAGGAACAGCATTAATTATTTACTTCATGATTGATCATTGCCATCAGCAGCACACTATGCCACTTGAGTCATACGTAGAATTTTACCAGACTGCTTAATTACAAACATTTTTTGCTGCAGGGATGTACGTTGTTGGGAGGGGAAGGGGGGGGGGCACTAGTAACATACCTTTTTCCACAAGTGCATCTTCTTTGTCTGCCAGTAGAGATAATTTGATCAAGCTGGATTCTTCTGAATTTGGTAACACCAGGGATGCATTATTACTCCTTTTGTTTTTCTTTGTAGAGTACAGTCTACGTTGAGATAAAATCTTTTGTGCTTGTTTCCTTTCTATTTGCAGCGATGCCTGTTTTTGCTGCAACATTCCGACAGCTACAGTTGCCTTTAGTGATAACAACATTTTTTTAGCAGTTTCCAAGTCATTTGAGGTCAGTTCAGATACAATACCAGAAAACTCTGCGATAAGTTCCCTTCTTTGGACTGACAAAGGTACAGAATCATTAACACTTTTTTTCGTTACCTCCACTAGCATTTCTGTTTTCTCGTCTACAATGGAAATATCTTCACTCTCAATAAGTGTAACTTCACTATTTCCTTGGTGTTCAGAAGGTTGCTGCTTTAACTGAATCTGGCAAACACTATGTATGTGCTTGCACATATTCCATTTGATGGTATAGTCAATACATGTACAAGAATACCTATGAATGCAAGCCCTACATTTAATGCACATCAATCTGCGGTTGCACTGAAAGTCATTATCGTATACAAAATAATCTGTTGACCTTCTTGAAGAAGAACGCACTTTCCAAACAGAAAACTCCATAGTAATGAAGTCCTCCTTAATATTATTCCCTGATTTATGCCGAAGGCGAATGTCCTTAAGTTTACTCGTCAGTTTACCTTTATTTCGCACAATAAGCCTGTCAAACAGCTTGTGCTTCACAAATGACATCAATGCAAAAATAGCTTTGCCTAAACGCTTGACACATGTACTACCTAGATATATATATTTAATAGTGCGATGCATTCTTTCTATATGCATGTTGGTTTTGATTCCAGCATTGAATCTATGGCAATATGCCCAACAATTTGTATTCCCAACATAGTTGTCTCGGAAGTATGTGGCAAATTGAACTGTATCAGGATCACATTCCAATCTCTCTAGCACAATATTTAACATCTCATCAAATGAATCTACATCCTGCTCATGCATCAAAGTTCTGATCTGCTTGTATACTTCACCTTTTTTTTTCTACACCTTGAATCTTACATTTGATATTCTTCCTCCAACATCTATCAACATGCCATGTACAAAAGTCGCATAGATGGAGCTGCCATGACATCATTCCATGCAATAAAGAAAGACTCGGTCAAATCAGACATAAAAACATTTGGCGAAATTGATCCAACCTGCCTCTTTATGTGCTGGAAAAATATGGACAGCATCTGGGAGTCATTCCTGTTAGATATTAGAAACGTGCATGTTGTTGTTGTTTTTGGGGAAGGAGACCAGACAGCGAGGTCATCGGTCCCATCGGATTAGGGAAGGACGGGGAAGGAAGTCGGCCGTGCCCTTTGAAAGGAACCATCCCGGCATTTGCCTGGAGCGATTTAGGGAAATCACGGAAAACCTAAATCAGGATGGCCGGACGCGGGATTGAACCGTCGTCCTCCCGAACGCGAGTCCAGTGTCAGAAACGTGCATGGAAACCCTTGTCTCAGATCGTCTATCACTAGCAGAGTTATAAGTTCAAAATTATATCCATTAGGACCATGTGTCCCATCAACACAAACGCAGTCGTTCCCATATTTCTTTAATATCTCGCCTTGAGCATTGTTCATAATTATCAATGCAAAATCAGAGCGCTTTAATTGTGGGTACGAATCAAGGACTACATCCTGTGGTTTATAGAAAAGCACACAAGGGCTGTCTCCACCATTTACTTCATTTACCCATGCTTCTACACTTATTGCATCATTATGGTGTCTTATTGACTTGAAGGACAAATTATAAGACTGATCTATATTATGTAGATCCTGTCTTGTAATCAAATGTATACTTTCCAAGTTCGAATCTACAACTGTATCTCGAATTTTGTCTAATATGACAGAATGGTATGCCACTTGCTATATCTGCAGCAATACTTTCCCTTTCTCTTTTTGTTAGTTGCAGATGACATAACTCGGATTTGTGGCCAACATGGGTTGAAACATATTTCACACAGCAGGTTCCATTCTTTTTCATATCTACTCTCATCTTAGCAGGGCACAGTGCATCAATCTTACTACTACCTTGCAATTTAAGACATCACACGTTTTTTCCTCTAGACACAAACTTACCAGACCGGTGACAAATATAAGAAACAACTTCTGAATCAACCTTAGTGTTTTGAATCACGTTCACTTTACAAAAGACACACGAAGACTGTCTATTGCACTTTAAAAGAGAGATGGGGCCCCTCCACGCCCGCGCCAATGTGGTGACCAAACCAAAAGTTCTACTGTCACCTCCGTAAACATGTTAGTTGTCTAGTAAGTGGATGCTGGGCTGGGCTGTGATGTTGTCCGTGCGTCTGGGTAAGGCTACGCATTAACACGGTCCATCAGGTGATAGATAGTGGACGAAACGCGAGTGAGGGTAGCGATTTGAAGAGCAGAGGAAAAAAAGTGCCATGGCTCGTGCCGTGGGAAAAAACCTCCGCGACAGTGGGATGGGTAGTAAGAGCAGTAGTGGCTTACTAGCTGCGATAGTTCATGCAAGGTTGGATTTGTTAGTATAGGTATCATGCATCATTACCATGACAAGCGATGGCGATGTGTCCCAGTTGTTGCTGCTGCTGCATTCCTGGAACAATCAAGATCGTTATACAGTAGTGGGAGATCGGCCATAGGTCATCTCACTGTGTGGGGGATGTGTGGAGCTTGTTTGCATGCAGTGTACGGTACGGCTTCCCTGTGTGGTGCCAGTTATTCGGCAGTGTATTCCAGCTGGATATCCAGTAATGGGTCTGATTAACAGGGGCTCGCCTGTGCCCTTATGTTTGCGTATGCTTGGCCATAGATGTTATGTCCTTACAAGTATGTCTTTTGGTCTTTTATGTTTCCATCTATGGTTGTGGTCGTAGTTCCCCAGATTCAGAATAAACGGGTTCTGCGAATGTCTGGAGTTTCTGTATAGTCTTGTGGTGAGTTTGTGGATTACCTCCGTGAGAGTCTCAAGTCGGTATTCCCGGTGAAGGTCCGCGATGCGTGTGTATCGTGGAGCATTGCTTATGATTTTGAGTACTTTGTTTTGTATGAGCTGCAGACGGCGCAGACGTGTAGGCGCAGCGTATCCCCAGACAGTAGCTGCGTACGTCATCAGGGGTCGGATAAGTGTCATGTACATGGACCTCGACACCCTTCTGTTCAGTGTGCTACGCCTGTTGAGCATAGCATAGAGCTGTTTGAGCCTCGCGCTAGCTCGGTTGGTCATGTGTTGTATGTGGTCCCCCCAGAGTAATTTCCGGTCCAGCCAGACACCGAGGTATTTGACTTTCTCACGGAAACGTATTGGGCGTGCATGTAGAGTTATTGGTCTGCAGTAGCGGTGTTTGCGCAGTTGCTTCGGTCTTCTAGTGAACAGAACGGCTTCGCACTTGTCGACGTTTACTCTAACACGCCATTTCTCCAACCAAGGCTCGGCCACTCTGAGTGCAGTCTATAGGCGTGACGTAATGTTTGATGGCTTCCAATCTTGCGCAAGGATGGCTGTGTCATCCGCGTAGATTGCCATCATTGTGTTGTGTGTGGTTGGGAGATCGTTTATGTAGAGGTTAAACAGCAGGGGCCCTAGGATGCTTCCCTGGGGTACTCCCGCGTGTATACCGTGTTGTGTTGATTGTTTTCCCTGCACGTCAGTGTTGAAACTCCTGTCTGTGAGGTATGAGTGTATTAGACGCAGCAGCCCATCAGGGAATCCCGCGTCGCTGAGTTTGCGGATGAGGCCGTTGTGCCATAGACGGTCGAAAGCCTTTTCGATGTCCAGGAACACTGCCCCTGTAGCTTTGTTTATGTTGAAGCCATGTGTTATATGTTCAACGACCCATAGGAGTTGTTGTGTTGCGGAGTGGTGATTCCTGAAGCCAAATTGCTCCGGTCTCAGCATGTCATTTGTTATGCAGTGCCTAGTGATGCGTTTGAGAATCACCTTCTCAACAATCTTACTGAGCGAACTCAGAAGGCTGATGGGTCGGTAATTTTGTGGGAGGCTGTGGTCTTTCCCCGGCTTCCTGAACATCAGGACCTTGGCCGTCTTCCAAAAGGTGGGGAAGTGTTGGTGTTTTAGTATGGCATTCGTTATGTGTGTTAGGCACTCAGTTGCTTTATCCGTGAACTCCTGGAGGACACGGTTTTGAATGCCATCATGACCAGGGGATTTCCTAGAAGCGGAATGCATTATAGCCCAGGAGACTTTGGCTGTGCTAGCATGTCGAATGTCGTCGCGCGATGGTTGGGCTAGAATGCGTGTAACCTCTTGGTCAGTAGCAAGTGTGAACACTGGATCTGATGGTACCAGGTTCGGTGTGAATGACGCTGCGAGTGTTCGAGCCATTAGTTCTGCTTTCTCTTCCGCTGAGTATGCAGGTCCGTCCGGCCCTTGAAGCGTTGGGGTGTATATTTTCTCCCGGGTGAAGTGTCGGGCTAGCTGCCACACACCAGGTCGTGCGGTGTCCAGCCCTTCAAGTTTTTGATTCCACTGTTGTGTTCTATGTGTTTGTATTTTATCGTGTATGATGCCCCGTAGTCTGTTAATGTGCCGTTTGAAGTACGGACGCCTGGTGCGCTGCCGTTGTCTCCTGAGGCGATTCCTCATTGAGATTGGGCCCAGGATTTCCTGGGGCAGGGCCGCACTGCGTTGTTGTGAGGTGCGATCAGGTATGGTGCCTGCCATTGCGTCCCGGACGGCGTTAGTGAGGGTTTCCACTGCCTCGTCAATTTGTCCTGTTTCGTTAATTTCGTGTATAGGTGGGATGTGGCTATCAAGCGTTTGCTTGAACAATGTCCAATTCGCACGCCCGTAGTCCAACATCTTGCGATGTTCTGTGTGCTGCAGTGTTTCCTCAATGTATAGTATTACAGGTTGGTGGTTTGAGGGCAGATCATTTTCAACGGTAACGTTGAGTGTCGCTGTAATGCCCTTGATGAGAGCCATGTCTATCACGTCTGGCCTGTGTCCCCTCTGATAGGGAATGTGCGTCGGTTCAGTCGGCGCTAGTATAATGTAGTTTCTACCTAGCGAATGTTCGTACAGTTTTTTGCCATTGGGATTTCGTATGCGTGAATTCCATTCTGGGTGTTTTGCGTTCAGATCTCCAGCGACTATTACTCGTGGTGAAATGTTGAGTAATGTGCTGATATCGCGTGTTGAGATGCCTACAGGGCTGTTGTATACCGATATCAGCGTGGTGTAGGCTCCGTTGAACTTGACTCTGACGGCCGTAGCCTCAATTTTTTCCAGTTCAGGGAGCTCTATGTTTGTGTGCTCAATGTCTTTGTGTATGACGATTGCAGTTCCACCTGCCACGGCGTCGCCCGGTCGGTCGGTACAATAGACACAATAGCCAGGAAAGTTTAATTGTTTGTGCGGTTTAAGTTTAGTCTCGCTCAGTAGTGCGACAAGGATTCCCTTGCGCTCCATGAACGCGGCAAATTCTGCCCTTTTGTTGTGGATCGAGTCTGCATTCCAGAACAGGATCCGTGACAGTGTATGCGGGTCTGCGTTATGGGCCGGGTGTGGTGTATTATTCATGTAAGAGTGTGAAAGAGTGTTGTGATGGCAGTGTGTATGACAGCCCAGTATTGCCCGGGTTCGGCGCTCATGAGCTGGGTGATGAGTGTAGTGACGGCCGTCAGCACCTTGGTAAGGATTTGAACGGTCGTGTGTCGGGGGAATAGTGTTTCCAGTATTCCCCCAGGTGGTGTGCTGGTGTTGGGTGTGGCAGCCTGAGGTGCTGTTGTGGAGTTAGCGGCCGCTTGTGCGGGTATTGGTGTGTTGTTAGGAGCGGCATTTGTGCTTTGTGGCAGAGGTTGTGGCGCCTGTGTTACTTCTGTGGTGAGGGGGATGGTAGTGTGAGTTACAGTCTCGGTGTCTTGTTGACTGTTTTCCTGTGTGTTGCTGTTCCGTTGTTGCTGTGTGGCCTGTTGTGGTGATTTCGTGTTCCCCGCCCTGTGTTTGCGTGTACGTCTATTCCTCCTCTGGGCTTGGGGTTCGGGGGGTTCTTGTGTGGGTGTGTTTTCCTGTATATGGTGCGTTTCTTCGCAGCGCGTGATTTCCGGGAGTGGGGTCGTGTTGTTTGGGGGCATAGGTGTTGGTACCGATGCTTGCTGGGTTTCAGGTGTTGCCTGTGGTTGTTGTGTGGCTGTTGCTGCGGTTGTTTCACGTGTGTGTGTAGGGCGCTGAGGTTCCACAGCCTGTGCCGCCCCGCCATGTGCCTCATCACTCACGCATATATACACAAACATAGCTGTCACCACAATCGATACTTCTCGAACATACTCGATATAACTTATTCTAGAACGATGTTTTAGAACTTTCTCATATCCGATATAAATGTATTACATTATTCCAACACACGTTCTTACATTTATATCGCGATGTTTAACATATTCCTAATTTTAATGAATTTTTCTTTACATAACGACTTTGTGAATTTATCTGCAACATTTTCATTTGAATCTACTTTAACAATATCAATGAGTCCCTGTAAATAATACTCATTCACAAAATGGTAATGCACTTCTATGTATTTTGAATTCTTTGTAAAATTACCAAACTTTGCTATATTTAATGCTCCTGAATTATCTTCATATATGACAATAGGTTTTTCAGATTTAACATTAAAAATGTCTAAAATATCATGTACAAGTTTCACCTCACTTAGAGCTTCAGACAATGCTACATATTCTGCGAAAGTTGAAGCCTTTGTAACACTCGCTTGTTTTCTTGACTTCCAAAATACAACATTACCAAATAATCTAATTACATAACCAGAAGTTGACTTTCTATCCACACTATCACCTGCCCAATCTGAATCCACAAAACAATGTAATATCTCAGCACTTTCATTCCTACAATAGTTTAATTTCAAATCTTTAGTTAAATATAAATATTTCAAAATTCTCAAAGCATATTTAAAATGAGTACTACTGTAACAACTTTGGAATCTGCTCAAGTAATTCACACTATAGCTAATATCTGGTCTAGTACCCGAACTTATGTACAAGAGTGCACCTATCAAGTTTCTATATCTAATGTCATTACAATCTTCATACGCTGGTTCTAACTTTAAATTTACTTCCATTGGAGTTGTACAAGATCGAATCTTCAATTTTATATTTCGCAGCTAATGAATCAATATATTTTTCTTGACTCAAACTCATAACTCTTGTTTCACAATCATAATTAATATCGATGCCAAGATGTCTTTTTACCTCACCTAAATCTTTCATATTAAATCGTTTTAACAATAAGTTCTTAATCTTAACAATTTTTTCTTTCCTCACACAGCAAATGATCAAATCGTCGACAAAAATAACCAAATAAATCAAGACATCTCCATCTCGCAATACATAAAGACAATAATCATATTTACTCCTTTTAAAACCTAAACTTCTTAAAAACTCGTCAAGACAATTGTACCAAGCTCGTGAGCTTTCTCGCAAACCATACAATGCTTTATACAATTTACAGACTCTATCCATACCATCATCATATCCTCTTGGCTGCTTTACATAAACTTCAGATAAAACTTTAAAATTTAGAAACGCAGTCTCTACGTCGATTTGTTCTATAACCAAACCTTCTTGACAACAGTATGACAACAAAATCTTTAATGTTTGCATATTGGTTACTGGAGAATAAATATCCTCAACGACTTCTTTTTGTTGAAACCCCCTGACAACTAATCTTGCTTTGTAAACACTTTCTGATTTCTTTGTGAAAACCCACTTTACATCAATGGCTTCTTTATCAACTGGTTTATCTACTAATTCCCATGTTTTGTTTTTGTTCAAGCAATTTCCTTATTCATCGCTTTTTCCCAATAATTTGATTCGGCGCTGTTAATCGCCTCCTCAAAGCTTTCCGGACTATTTGCACTGCAAAAGGTTACATAAATAAAATTGCTGTAAACATAATCATTTAATATTTTTGGTTTTCTTTCTCTAGATGATCTCCTCAACTCAAGTACTTTCTCTGGTTCATGATTATCAGAAAGCTTTTCATTTTTCTCAATTTCCTTCTGTTTTTCTATTAGTTCAGTTTCATTTTTTATACTTTCGTGTTCAGAATCACTAGAATATTCACTTACTGAATCATAATCTTTAAACCCAATACATTTAACACCACTTTCAACAATGTCCACATGTCGAGCAACAACTATCTTATTATTTATTAGCACTCTGTAGCCTACTTCACAATAACCCATTAAAACCCCCAAATCGGCTTTCCTATCCCATTTCGACTTCCTCAGTTGCTCAGGTACTCTTACAAAAACTCTACTCCCATACAACTTCAAATGATTAACATTAGGTCTTTTCCCCAGTAATATCTCATAAGGAGTTTTCTTTTCAATGGTGTTAGCTAAAGATCTGTTTTTGAGGTACGCTGCTGCACAAACCACTTCAGGCCAAAATCTTGTGTCTACTCGCGCTTCGGCTATCAGACACCGAGACATGTCCATGATGGATCTGTTATACCTTTCAGCAGTACCATTAAGCTCATGCACATAAGGTGGACAAGCATTCAATACAATTCCTTTTTGTCTCACAAATTCATAGACATTTTCATTTAAATATTCCTTCCCATTGTCACATCTTATCTTTTTAACAGTTTTCCCAGTGAGATTCTCAACTTCATTAATATACTCTACAAAACAATTGTATACTTGATCTTTAGATTTTATGGTGTAAACACGAGCTGCCTTACTGTAATCATCAATGAAAGAAAGAAAATATCTTTCCCCATGCATTCCAGTAGTTGAGTGAGGCCCATTTAGATCTGTGTGAACAATTTCTAAGATTTCTTTTGCTTTGGTTCTATTATTTTTAAAAGGAACATTATGCATTTTGTTTTCGATACAGATTTTACATTTCATAAATTCTGATTCTAGTTCTGAAGGAACCCCATCTAACAATTGATGTTTACATAAAGTATTTAGATAATTGAAATTAACATGTCCCAAAATGCAGTGCCATTTTTCCTTTGTTGTCATATTATTGTCTTTACTCATAACATTAACATTAACTTCTCCTTTATTAATAGTACTACTCATTTTATACAACCGACTCTCTTCCCATGCAATCGCAATCAATCCATTAGCTTTATCAAAAATTTTAGCATTATTCCCTACCGATACAATTTTGTGATTATCTGTAATTTTGGCATAACTGATCAAGTTTTTGTCTATGTCTTTTACAAAGAAAACATCTCGCATATTAATTGGAACCATTTGATCATAGACAGGAAAATTACTAATTACATTACCAACTTTAGTAGCTTGCAAAATTTTTCCATTAGCAATTTTTACATTTATAGGTTGTTTTAAAGTTATACTCTTAGAAAAATATTCCTCATTATTAATAACATGATCAGTACAGCCACTGTCTAATGACCAATTGATTTGAATTTGATTGTTGTTACTTGACTCTACTGTTCTATTTTGACCTATCATAGAATTAACCTCTGTTATAAAACTACTCATACCATGATCACTCTGATGGTAACCTTGCTTGCTGTGATGCCGACCGCTGCTAAAACCATGCTGCTCTCCTCGACCACGTTGCCTGCTGCCATAACCTCCATGCTGCATGTTGCCGTAATTTCCACGCTGTACATTGCTATAGCCTCCACGCTGCATATTTCCATTACCTCTGTCGCTACTTTGAAAATGTATTCCACGATGCCATGTGCCTCTGTTACTTGTTCTTCCCTGGTTACAATCACGTTTGAAGTGACCTGCTTTGCCGCATCGATAACATACTTGCTCCTGATTTCTTGAATTCAATTTTCTTTCTGTGTGAAATGCATTTGATTTTACCTCTTCATTTCCAGTTTTTGCATTCAATAATTGAATCTTACTTTTAACGTATTCAACTGTCTGGTCCTCTTCCTTCAAGACGTCCACTAAGTCTCCAATATAGCTCATTGACTCTGGTAACGTTCGCAGCATATAATTTAACTTCTCCTTTTCCGTTACTTTAGCGCCTGCAGATTTCAGCTCATTTACAGTTTTTTCAAATGCACTGAAAAATGTCCCCGTATCACTGTAATCACTTAACCTCAATTTGTCCAACTTGTTTCTGCATAATATTTGAAGGGCTGTAGACTCTTTCGAATATAATTCATTAAATTTCTTCATGATCTCGAAAGCACTTTCTCTGTCACTCACGAATTCTAGTTGCTTATTTGTGATTGCACCATAAATATAGTTGATAGCCTTCAAGTCCTCTTCATCCCACGTTTCGTTGTCTGAGCTCACTTTTGCCCTCGTAGTCACTGTATGGCATTTCTTCATTTTTAGGTACATGATTATCCGCTGCTTCCAGTTCCCATCGTCCTCGCCATCAAATACAGGAATAGTTATATCAGCCATGTCGAACTTTCTGAATAACACGCGACGGCCACAATATAATATTTAACTTCTACTTTTCTTTTCAACCACGCTCTGCTACCACTGTTTTGAATCACGTTCACTTTACAAAAGACACACGAAGACTGTCTATTGCGCCTCATCACTCACGCATATATACACAAACATAGCTGTCACCACAATCGATACGTCTCGAACATACTCGATATAACTTATTCTAGAACGATGTTCTACAACTTTCTCATATCCGATATAAATGTATTACATAATTCCAACACTTAGCATGGGAACCACGACGGTTGACGAACTTAGAGAGCTTTGTCTGCTCAGTTTCCTCCTTCCACTCCTGAAATTCATCAGCGGTGCTAAAATGTAATATTTCACACATTTCACATCTACTTCATGTGCCGACTGTAAATGTTCAAACAGGCACTTTTCAGAAGTACTTCTTTCATTACACAGGGCGCACACAAACAATTTTTTCTGCTCTATTTGCAGTCCATGAACCTCTAACAGGTGTCTATTCAAATTTCCTTTTTTAGGATAGACCTTATCGCACAGATGACACTGAAAAATCATGTTGGACACAAAAATTTCACTGCTTACACGGACATCTCCACAGCACAAAGTAACAGTAGGGGCAAAATACACTTATTCCATACGTATCTGCTGACAAAACCACATGTGGGTGTAACTTTCGAAAGATAAAAATGTCTGCGCCACGGCTCTTTCGAAACGAGCAATCCTATTGCATATCGCTACCCTGAAATGCTATTGGTTATTTTCGTTTCTAGCCGAGCTCTCCCTAAAGGTTTCTCTAGAAACCTGTAAAGCCTGGTCCACACGCAACGATCTGTCTGCGCAGACATCGGCGCAAATGTCTGTACATGCAAAAGATCGCTGCTAATGTGGAGTGTGCCAACGCCACCTAGGAACAAGGCCTCACATCGTGAGTCTAAGGAGCCTGTGACGTCACCGGTAGGGGTCTGAGAAGCTAGGTACCGACTACCGACACACGTGATTCGTAGCGTTTCCATATTGTACTTTGTGCTGTTCGTGAGTTGTTATTTGATCTATACTCAGTTACGATGCCCCGAAGGTGTTGTATGCCGAATTGCAGGGGCAATTACGATAATGGACCTAAAGTCAGTGTATTTTATTTTCCATCTGACGAGAATTTAAGACGAAAATGGTAATCGGCTGTTCACAGACAAGACTGGACACCGAGTAAGCACTCTGTTGTAAGTATCAGTGTATTTGTTTGGTTAGTGTGTCGTAGTTACTTGAAATGTAGTACAGCTAAACAAAATACAGTAAACAGAAGAACGTATTTATAATCTCATACCTCATTAATTTTCGTTATATGTTTTAAAGAGAACTGTATGCTTGTTTTTAGATATGTGAACCGCATTTCAACAAGGACGATATTTTAAACAGTACCAGCATGTATGACCCGAAAACTGGTATCCTCTTGACAGCACCGTTGGATCGTCGACGCTTGAGAAAAGGTGAGTTACGAAACACGCTCTTAGTAAAGTACAGTGGCATAAGAACTATCTTTATTTCACTTATATGCTGTGAGATCGGTTTCATACTTCGTTATTAATTTTTCAGATGCAATCCCATCGAAGTTGCCTGGATGTCCATCTTACTTGTCGAGTCATCAAATTGCAGTACGAGAGGATCCAGAAATTCGTAGGGGGCGTTTAGAAAATCGTGCTCTTCAAATTGCTATCCAAGAAAGTGTGGACACACATGCGAAAATGATTGATGCGATATCGTTCGATAGTTTAGAACAAATGAAAACAAAGTTGAGTGAATGTGAAAAGCACAGTGACTGGGTAGTGATAAACAAATCTGACAGTGTGAGCCTAGTGTTACTAAAGCATAATCCTTACCCAAGAATTTTTTGCCACGTAGTTATAAGCAGTGGTTTATTACTCAGTGTCTTCAATAATGATATTGAAGTGAAATGTATTGGAAACATGAAATTTCCCATGAAAGTAAACAACATACAGGTGGTAAGTGATGTTCTTAAGAACATTTATCTTCTGTATAATAGTTCTGAGGCTCCTGTAGATAACATTTTGTCTTTAATTGACCAGTTATTGCAAAATTTTTTAGAAAAGTTACCAGGAAACGAAACTAAAATTACATTTTTGAAGGAACAGATTTCATTTTTGAAGTGCAGAAGTTCAACTCAATTTAGGTATGATACTAACTCTATGATAATGTGGTCATTAGTACATTCTATAAGCCCACATGCTTACAAATTTTTGAGGAACACTGACAGTTTTTCTATGCCTAGTCCTAACACCCTTTCAAGGCTTTGTAGTAAACTCTCAACAAATCCTGTCATTGAGCGACAGGGTCATCAGTTTATGAGCTACATCACAAATAAAGTAGGTACTTTATCCTCAGATGATAAAACTGTGCTCCTGTTGATGGATGAAATTCATCTGAAGTCTCAGCTTGATTACAAAGCTGGAAATGTTGTAGGATGTGCCTTTAACACTGAAAAATTTTTGTGTGCAACCAGCGCCTATGTTCCTAGGTGGCGTTGAGTGTGCACACGACACAAACCCCAATCTACTACTCGCCCGCCATCTGTCGGTATAGAAAAGAAATATCAGTGGAGAGCGACTACGCTCCCCGTAAACGTCAAAAATTTAATTCAGTTATTTTGAAATATATAAATGGAGGAAGTTCTGTTGTGGTTTGTGTTCGCAACTTGTGCTGCAAAAAACAGTCAGACCAACCGCAAGAAACAGAGAAAGCGGTCAAAATGGTGTAGACATTGGCTGCTAAAGCGAAAGCAGTTTTCTCACGTAAATTTACTGCGAGAGTTAGCAGGGCGAACCTAACGACTGGCGAAATTATTTGCGGATGGATGTCGAAACTTACAATTATCTCTTAAAGCTTGTAACCCCTCATATTATGAGACAAAATACTTTTATAGAGAAGGGCAATTTCTCCTTATGAACGGCTGGCGGTAACATTAACATTCCTAGCAACAGGAAGGAGCTACAAGGATTTGGAATTTTCAACTGCAATATCGAAACAAGAGTTGAGTGAAATAATATCCGCAATTTTTCTATTAGAGCATTGTATGCGGCTGTCTTTTTGTCTCTGTCACTATATTCTTTACTTTAATCTTCCACAAACATGGGTGGTTTTTATATATTTCAATGAACTCACAAACTCTCGAGAACACTGACGAGTATCAGCCGTTTTAATGCCCTGCGCGCACAAATACAAACACTAGACTGAGAAAACAGCTGTTTCACGCCAGATTTGCGGCGATCTCCTGTCCACACGCTCCAACTTGTCTGCGCAGATGTGGTTTGAACCCACAGATTTGAGAGGTTTCGCTCAAACCTCCAACTCCCAACTTCCAGATTTGCACACACCTCAGGTTGGTGCAAATCTTCTGTTCACACGCAACGATCTGCCTGCGCAGATGTGATGTGCGCAGACATTTGCGCAGACAGATCGTTGCGTGTGGACGGGCCTTAAGGTTTCTCCCAGCCTTGTACAAACCGTCAGTCAGTGTTGCCAACTCTAAAAAACCCGTGTCGCTAGATTCAATATCAAAAGTCGCTAAAACTGGTTTACTAGGGGTGTGCTGAAACTTTCGTGCTGTGAATGGTGCAATAAGCCAGTGTGTGTGTGTGTGTGGGGGGGGGGGAGTGTAATAAAATATTAATAAAAATTCTCATACATAATTGCTATATTGTCTAAATTAAATGACGCATCACTTGCGACAACATACATATAAAATACGCTAACGTTTAATTAAACATGTTATCATAATTGACACAACACCTAAATTGTTGTTTCAATCACATTAGTCAAATATACTAGAAACAAAAGAAAGCAAGAACTCAAATTAGGTTACAAAATATATACATACCGGTATGTGTGCTATTCATCATCGTCACTCAGAAGATCGAATGGCTCTTCTGTTTCATGCTCTGACAGAACTGTAGTTCATGTAGAGGGTTGAACGTCGTTCAAAAGATGATGTTGCAGTTCGACTGCTTTTGTCGCAAAAGAATAATTTTTGTTCCTTCCAATAAGCTCCAATACGTCTGACGGTATGTCAAAAGACGCACAATCTTTATTTTGTTTCTTCAGCTGGTCTCTCAATATGATCAAAGCATTAATTGTCTTTAACGATAATCTGGTACGTTGTTTAGTTTTTATAATGTTCATCGAACTGAATATTCTTTCCACTTCTGCATTTGAATGCGGTAGGCATAGAACAGTCATTGCTAGCCGTGAAATCAAAGAAAAAGGATTCTCCCCTGTGGCATTTTTATACTGCACAACCTCACTCCAAAATCGAACAGTGTTAGTAGTGTTACTCCATCTAATGAAGTTGATATTATGCCATTCTTGCAGCATACCATCTATGAAATCACCACTAAAACCCAATTCTTTGGCTTCATCTGCTACAGTATTATTTTTATTCACTTTTAGTGTTTCTTCAACATTCAGCATTGACATTTTTTTCAGGATCGTAACGTTACTTGGCAGTCTTTGTTGAATTTCTTTTATGAGTTTCAGGCTAAACTGAATGCATCTCTTCTTCAAATAAACTTTATTTTCTTTAGACAAACTTGACTCGGACAATTTCTGTTCAAACATAAAGCCAAGGTTCGGATTTGCTTACATACATTCGCTTGAAACTGGTGTTGTCAACAAATCAACAGTTGAAAAAACTATGTTTTGTCCGAGTGACTGCATGAGAAATACAAGTATATCTAGTAATTTAGTGGGGTCATTGTCATCTCCTTCAAAAGCTTTTATTGCTATTTGTATGTCTTTTAAAGCATGTTTAATGTAAATCATGTAAAGATGATTTGAGTCGTCACAATACATCTTGTGCAAAAGATTGGCAGTGTAACAATTGTCTTGAACCATGGCAAGTGATAAATGTAGCTTTAGTTCTTCCCACTGCTCCAGAACTCTTCGTATTGCTGGTTCAATTGAAAGCCAACATGTTGCGCAGACCTTCAAAATTTTTAGTGGCTGTTTTCCACAATTTATTGTCTCATAAACCTTTTTATATTCCTCTTGTCTTTTGGGTGAAATGGAGAACCAATTGTATGTTTCCCGTACAAGAAACTATGTTTCTAGGTATGGTATTCACTGAGGCGTGCGAAACTGCAAGCTGAAGAGTGACAAATGCAACGGATCAATACCAAATGCTTCAAACCATATTCTCTCTTAAGTTGTTCGGAAAGCTCATTGTTTATTCCAACCATTGCAGAAGCATTATCTGTGCCAATTCCTACCATATTAGCGATTGGAAGTTTGAGATCTTTCAAAGAATTCACAAGAACAGCAACCACATTTCTTGCATCTGCAGTTTCTACTACAGCGAGTTTGAGAAATGCTGATCTAATGGTTTGGTTGTTTACACTATAGTACCGTATAACGATACCTAGAATTTTAGATATTAATACATCTGTGGATTCATCTATTAGTACACTGTATTTTTGGTTACCTATATCTTCAACCAATAATTATGTAAAATATGGAGCCAAAACTTAAGTTATACTGTTAGTGCACTTTGTACGATGTAATTGCATGTTTTTAGCGCCCTCATCACCGGAAAACACCTTCTTGCACAGTATTCCTAAATGATCTACAGCTAAAATAGAACAATTTTCAGCAATAATTAAAGAAACCCCCCCCATGAACCATGGACCTTGCCATTGGTGGGGAGGCTTGCGTGCCTCAGCGATACAGATAGCCGTATCGTAGGTGCAACCACAATGGAGGGGTATCTGTTGAGAGGCCAGACAAACGTGTGGTTCCTGAAGAGGGGCAGCAGCCTTTTCAGTAGTTGCAAGAGCAACAGTCTGGATGATTGACTGATCTGGCCTTGTAACAATAACCAAAACGGCCTTGCTGTGCTGGTACTGCGAACGGCTGAAAGCAAGGGGAAACTACAGCCGTAATTTTTCCCGAGGGCATGCAGCTTTACTGTATGATTACATGATGATGGCGTCCTCTTGGGTAAAATATTCCGGAGGTAAAATAGTCCCCCATTCGGATCTCCGGGCGGGGACTACTCAAGAGGATGTCGTTATCAGGAGAAAGAAAACTGGCGTTCTACAGATCGGAGCGTGGAATGTCAGATCCCTTAATCGGGCAGGTAGGTTAGAAAATTTAAAAAGGGAAATGGATAGGTTGAAGTTAGATATAGTGGGAATGAGTGAAGTTCGGTGGCAGGAGGAACAAGACTTCTGGTCAGGTGACTACAGGGTTATAAACACAAAATCAAATAGGGGGAATGCAGGAGTAGGTTTAATAATGAATAGGAAAATAGGAATGCGGGTAAGCTACTACAAACAGCATAGTGAACGCATTATTGTGGCCAAGATAGATACGAAGCCCACACCTACTAGAGTAGTACAAGTTTATATGCCAACTAGCTCTGCAGATGACGAAAAAATTGAAGAAATGTATGATGAAATAAAAGAAATTATTCAGATTGTGAAGGGAGACGAAAATTTAATAGTCATGGGTGACTGTAGGGGTGAGTGTAGGAAAAGGGAGAGAAGGAAACATAGTAGGTGAATATGGATTGGGGGACAGAAATGAAAGAGGAAGCCGCCTGGTAGAATTTTGCACAGAGCACAACATAATCATAACTAACACTTGGTTTAAGAATCATGAAAGAAGGTTGTATACATGGAAGAACCCTGGAGATACTAGAAGGTATCAGATAGATTATATAATGGTAAGACAGAGATTTAGGAACCAGGTTTTAAATTGTAAGACATTTCCAGGGGCAGATGTGGACTCTGACCACAATCTATTGGTTATGACCTGTAGATTAAAACTGAAGAAACTGCAAAAAGGTGGGAATTTAAGGGGATGGGACCTGGATAAACTAAAAGAACCAGAGGTTGTACAGAGATTCAGGGAGAGCATAAGGCAGCTATTGACAGGAATGGGGGAAATAAATACAGTAGAAGAAGAATGGGTAGCTTTGAGGGATGAAGTAGTGGAGGCAGCAGAGGATCAAGTAGGTAAAAAGACGAGGGCTAGTAGAAATCCTTGGGTAACAGAAGAAATATTGAATTTAATTGATGAAAGGAGAAAATATAAAAATGCAGTAAGTGAAACAGGCAAAAAGGAATACAAACGTCTCAAAAATGAGATCGACAGGAAGTGCAAAATGGCTAAGCAGGGATGGCTAGAGGACAAATGTAAGGATGTAGAGGCCTATCTCACTAGGGGTAAGATAGATACCGCCTACAGGAAAATTAAAGAGACCTTTGGAGATAAGAGAACGACTTGTATGAATATCAAGAGCTCAGATGGAAACCCAGTTCTAAGCAAAGAAGGGAAAGCAGAAAGGTGGACGGAGTATATAGAGGGTCTATACAAGGGCGATGTACTTGAGGACAATATTATGGAAATGGAAGAGGATGTAGATGAAGATGAAATGGGAGATACGATACTGCGTGAAGAGTTTGACAGAGCACTGAAAGACCTGAGTCGAAACAAGGCCCCCGGATTAGACAATATTCCATTGGAACTACTGACGGCCGTGGGAGAGCCAGCCCTGACAAAACTCTACCATCTGGTGAGCAAGATGTATGAAACAGGCGAAATACCCTCAGACTTCAAGAAGAATATAATAATTCCAATCCCAAAGAAAGCAGGTGTTGACAGATGTGAAAATTACTGAACTATCAGCTTAATAAGTCACAGCTGCAAAATACTAACACGAATTCTTTACAGACGAATGGAAAAACTAGTAGAAGCCAACCTCGGGGAAGATCAGTTTGGATTCCGTAGAAACACTGGAACACGTGAGGCAATACTGACCTTACGACTTATCTTAGAAGAAAGATTAAGGAAAGGCAAACCTACGTTTCTAGCATTTGTAGACTTAGAGAAAGCTTTTGACAATGTTGACTGGAATACTCTCTTTCAAATTCTGAAGGTGGCAGGGGTAAAATACAGGGAGCGAAAGGCTATTTACAATTTGTACAGAAACCAGATGGCAGTTATAAGAGTCGAGGGACATGAAAGGGAAGCAGTGGTTGGGAAGGGAGTAAGACAGGGTTGTAGCCTCTCCCCGATGTTGTTCAATCTGTATATTGAGCAAGCAGTAAAGGAAACAAAAGAAAAATTTGGAGTAGGTATTAAAATTCATGGAGAAGAAATAAAAACTTTGAGGTTCGCCGATGACATTGTAATTCTGTCAGAGACAGCAAAGGACTTGGAAGAGCAGTTGAATGGAATGGACAGTGTCTTGAAAGGAGGATATAAGATGAACATCAACAAAAGCAAAACAAGGATAATGGAATGTAGTCTAATTAAGTCGGGTGATGCTGAGGGAATTAGATTAGGAAATGAGGTAGTTAAAGTAGTAACGGAGTTTTGCTATTTGGGGAGCAAAATAACTGATGATGGTCGAAGTAGAGAGGATATAAAATGTAGGCTGGCAATGGCAAGGAAAGCGTTTCTGAAGAAGAGAAATTTGTTAACATCCAGTATTGATTTAAGTGTCAGGAAGTCATTTCTGAAAGTATTCGTATGGAGTGTAGCCATGTATGGAAGTGAAACATGGACGATAAATAGTTTGGACAAGAAGAGAATAGAAGCTTTCGAAATGTGGTGCTACAGAAGAATGCTGAAGATTAGATGGGTAGATCACGTAACTAATGAGGAAGTATTGAATAGGATTGGGGAGAAGAGAAGTTTGTGGTACAACTTGACCAGAAGAAGGGATCGGTTGGTAGGACATGTTCTGAGGCATCAAGGGATGACCAATTTAGTATTGGAGGGCAGCGTGGAGGGTAAAAATCGTAGAGGGAGACCAAGAGATGAATACACTAAGCAGATTCAGAAGGATGTAGGTTGCAGTAGGTACTGGGAGATGAAAAAGCTTGCACAGGATAGAGTAGCATGGAGAGCTGCATCAAACCAGTCTCAGGACTGAAGACCACAACAACAACAACAACAAGTAAAGAAAGGGCGCATTCTGCTCTGCTTGCTATTCTAACTGTAGTTTTCGGAACAATTTTCACAGGTAAGGTGGTTTGTGTTTCTTTTTAAATCAATTTTTGTTTATGCTTAATAGTTTTCGAATGCTTTGTAATATCACACAATTTTGCGTAAAAATCTGTTGCACATACTTGACATCTTGCCTTGGATAAGTCTCCAACGACTGGTTTCAGCCATCCATTGAATTCAGGTTCTGCTTCCCACGCATCCCGATATTTTTGAGCTTACTGCTTCTTCTTCTGCGGTAAATCCATTATGTAAGCCACCACAACATAGGTTTCAGCAATTTATAATCACTGAAAATACATTAAAACTCACGCGAACTAGAGGTCAAGAAACAATCTACTCACTCGGTAACTGGATATCAGTCCTATTGTTCATTGTTTAAAACGTAATAATGTCTGAGATACCTCCACCAAATTATTCTTGCGTTACCACTGTGCATGTGGTAATAATTTGACTGCGAGTTAACATTTCGAAAAATTAGAGGATGCTGTACAGCAATGTATTTTATTGTACTCAATATTACGTATGTTTTTTGTCAATTCGAAAAATAAAGGGAATTCAGAAATTGAAGAATTATAGATCGATAGGCTATCGACGATAACAGGCTAGTGGGTAATGAATAATGAATTGTTCTATAGTCAAGGTTTTCTTACTCAGTAGTCAATTCCCACATTCAGGTTTACTAAATGCTGAACAATGCTACATGACCTGCTAAGAACTTAATTTAACTTAGTAAATCTAGAACAAAGTCAATGTAGTACCCATTCTATCGTTAAAATCTTAGTTTTGTTAATGAGAATACTGGTCCAAAATAGTTTTGATTTGTGCTTCAAAAGTCGTCAGTACTCCAAAAGTCGCCAGATTAGTCGCTAAATAATTTTTGTCGCTAAAAAGTTTTTTTTTTTTTGTCGCTAAGACGAAGGCAAAAGTCGCCATTTCTAGCGACAAAGTCGCTAAATTGTCAACACTTCTGTCAGTTTTGATGCCACTTCGATGACTTGCGTATCGATTTCACTACTTATTTTTCCGAGACTATTATCATTTGACATTATGAAGCCGAATCGTCTCCACACCATCTTACAGATGCCAACTTAAGTGATATTTAGAAGCTTACTTAATAACCAACTTCCTTACACAATGTCACTTTCCCCATCACCATCTACGACCTTAAGCAACTGCCTCTAGGAGCATCTGCTCTCATCCTTTGGACCGAATTCGTCTTCAATTGCTTGTTTATGTACGTGAATAGTTATTGCCATGACAAAATAATGGGCTTAGTCTTCAATTAAATAAATAAATACTATGTAAAATTTCATAATTTTCTTAATCTATGCAATGGGAGACTCACTCAGCAATTCCTTATAATCATTGATTTTTACTGTTAATGAATTATCACATCATCATTTGAAGTGGCGTACGGATTCAATAGAATATTGTAACTGAGAGTGTGGACCTGCTGGGGTTCATATTACCCAGATCGGTCAATATTGTAAAAGAATTTTTTATTACCATAAAACGATAATAATTTTTTGCTGCAGACCAAAGAGACAATATTACGGTGAAGCAGAAATGCAAAGTTTATTCGTGCCTATAGGGATTTAAAATTACTCTTGACTCTCACTAAAATCACATGTAAATACAGCATCATATATAATGACGCAATCACTGAGTAATTATGGTTATGCACAGTAGTACAAAGTTTGGTTACAAAGTCAAGTTTCATACCAGTAAACGGAAGTCTCATATTTACAGCACCTGTGATCGAAGTTTTAGATTCTTGACTAACTCTAAAAATAAAAATAAAGCAGAATTGCTGAGACAGAAACCTTACTTCATGGTGTATTGTAGATAGTATTCAAGTATTTAACATAAAATTTCAGAAATAGTGCTCTTCGCAACTCATTGCAATGGTGAAAAAGATGTTCGTTCTTGGCAGAGAGCGCCATTATTAGCATGTTGGATATCTGCTAACGATTTCTACGAGATACCAGTAACTATTTCCGTACCCAACATATGTAGATCCATTTTTTCTTCATCAACGTCAGAATAAGCTCTTGGGCTAAAAGCTGCGCAACTATACTAACTCCTGTACAGACAGAAGATACTTCACCCAAATCTTACTGGTAATCTAGCTTCTCCTTACGAAAGACTTCACTCCCCGCCCTGTTGAAAATAATGTAAATAGCGTTTCGAACTTTAGCATATGGGAATGCTAACCTGGATGTAAGGGCAGTGGCAGCGGGATGCACATGTAAATAATTCATCCCTGTGGAAGCCGGGTTTAACCTAGGAACATAAATTTTTCCCTGGCGTGCATGGCAACATGGCAACAGAAGCGTGATAGAAGACAACACGACGAATTTCTTACTGATCAGTTCTGATTGATTTCTCCAAACAGATTGGTATAATCTTTCTAGATGTAAGCAACAGAGTTTAAAATCAAATTTTTTGCCTGTAGTGGACGAATTATTTTCAATGCTGCATCCACTTTCCACATAGCAGCAGCAGCACTTTTCTTGGACCAATTTTCGTCTCACCTCCACTCCCAGAGCTTCATTTTGTTTTGATGACCAGCTTTTTCATGCATCATTGTTTCCACCTGTCCCAAAAATTATGAAAAACTTCACTGCTTCAGCTAGTTCGTACAATCGTCATTCGGACATCTACCAGTACTACCCAACCTTACCTACGTGATTCAAAAATGATTAATTCCCAACAGATTTTATGGTTGCTGTAAGCATGGTGGATAAAGGTCGTTTCTTCTCTAACTATAACGTGGCCGCCATTATGGTAATACAACACAAAAACAAACATTTCTCTGGCATTGTGTTCACATCAGTCTATTACAACTGATGTTCCACATTTCTGAAGAGAAACAAAATGAACTTTGTTAAAAGTAGTGCAAAAAACGATGACAGTTGTTCTTAATTCTGTAAAGAATTTAGTGTGATTCGAATTTTGATAGACTGACTAGAAAATGGATTGTGCTTTATCTTCATTTGTGTTTTAGTCATTCACTCTGTTTTCGCACAAAGCAATCTTATAAGTTGCAGTAGAAAGATAATAACTTGCAATTATGGTTAATACATTTGTCTATTATGAAAACGGAAGGCATGTACAATGTAACAGTTGAAGGATTTAGGGAACAGTGTTACTAACATTTGCCAATGGGCTGCAGGATATACACAGCAAATTTACCTTCACAATTGTTACTTTATTAGGTTTATCACAGTTATTTATTGCCATATAAGGAAGACAATTTCAAGAGAAGTAGTAAAATTCTTAGCATACATGAAGGAATGAGTTATTCTGGTTATATAAGGATTATCTAATGAAATATTGCAATATTATGCTAATCTTCAGATGCTGTTACAGTCAATTATGTAAGGTGTATAACTAGAAATATGTAAATAATACTTACACTACTTACATACAGACTATTGGAAACGTTTTGCCCAGTGACAAGAAGACAGAAGATACAGAAAACAGAAGTCTGCAGACACACTGAAGCTCTTTGGTCAGAGATATACAGAATGATTATAATTAAAGTTAAACTTTCAAACTGCTGTAGAAATAACACCACTGCTCAGAATGGTGTCAAATTGCATTGGAATATTATTGGAGAAGAGGGAAAACGTATGGAAGAAGAAAAATAAATAGTTACAAAATTTAACAATAGATGGCGCTTTAAGCACCATAATTTAATAGTGGTCGACTACGAATGACAAATGAATCATACAACAATGCCTAAGGTGTATGTTTGATGTTAAACAAACTGTAGTACTCCGTGTCCTTGGGTGTACAGATTTGGTACTGTTAGTTATGTAAGCCCACCCACCATGGCAAGGTCATACAACATTTTATGGGAAAAAACAAATAAAAAGCATCAATCAAAATCAAATCGAATTATTAATTTCCATGTGGCAAAATATGTTCAGTATGCTGTTCATCGTTTTCTGCAACAAGCTGAAATCGAGAAACAGCATGTCCCACAACTGATTGAAGTGCTTTGGGGTCATGTTCAGAATGTGTTGCGCAATGCACACCTTCAATGCAGCTAAGTTTGCAATCAGAACACTGAACTCAACATCTTTTAGATAGTCCCACAGCCAGAAGTCACATGGATTAAGATCAGGTGATCGGGACAGCCAGGCAGTAGGAAATGGAGGCTGATAATTCTAGCATTTTCGAAATGGCGCTTCAGCAGCTGCTTAACTGGATTTGCAATGGTCCCATCTACACATCCACACTGTTGAAGAGCTGGAATGACACAATTGCTCAAAAGACACTCATAGCGCTTACCAGTGAGCATACAGGTAACGGGACTGGAAACACTTGTCACTTCAAAAAAATATGGACCTACGATAAATGATGCTGTAAACCCACACCACACAGTGACCTTTTTAGGATGAAGTGGTACCGGTTGATTTGCGTGTGGATTTTCCATTGCCCATATTCGACAAATCTGTGTATTGACATATCCTGTCAGTTGGAAGTGACCTTCGTCTGTCCGCAAAATCTTACATTGCCAATCATTGTCCACTTCCATGCAAGCAAGAAATTCTAAAGCAAAGGTCTTTCTTGCTGGCAGGTCAACAGGAAGCAACTCGTGACATTGGTAATTTTGAATGGATAGCAAAGAAGGATGTCTCGTAGGAGTTTATGCACCGTGCTCACTGGTATGTCCAATTTTCGGGCAATTCTTCGTGCACTACACTTTTGCACACCACCAGTAGTCTCCTCCTGCATTGCTTTGGCCACTGCTTCCACTGACGTCGAATCAGTTCGTTTCCTCTCTCTACCAGGTTGCACACCAAAACAACCCGTCTTTTCGAATTTCCGAATCATTTTCTCCAGACCCACGGCAGTCATCGGACCAATACCTTTTTTCAAATCCTTCAGTATCCGGAACTTCTGCAGAGTGATTTGTGCACAGTCATGATTCTCGTAATACAGCTTTTCAGGCAAAGCACGATCCTGAATTGAGAGAGACATGGCGAACTTCGCAGACGTGAAAGTAGGAAAAGTCGGGATTCCCTAGTGCACAGTGTGCCCTTTGAATCAGTAGAGAGCGAGAGACAGAGAGAGAGAGACAGTTGGTGGCGAGTGGTCAGGTATGTGATTGAGGTTGGTAGATGTTAAATCCTTTAGGGTTGGTAATTAATGGGATTTAAGTGCTACTCGTGACAAAATACATCGAGAGAAAATAAATCCCAAGCACTAATTAGCAATGTACTACGGAACCAACTGCCTGTAACAGAAAGCATTAACATGACAAGAGTGTATGACTGAGTTGCAACACAGACCCACCTGTTGCTAGTACAGCCTGGAAGTCCATCCAAACGAACTCGACATGTTAACCTCACCTGCCCTTACCTGTAGTGCAGTTGTTCATATACTGCAAGCCAACAATCAAACTCTGGTGATGAATTACTCTAGCACAACAACAATTTGAGTGAGACTGGAACACTAGCAAATGAAGAGCAAAAAAAAAAAAAAAAAAAAAAAAAAAAAAAAAAAAAAAAAAAAAAATTTAAACAAAAAAAACTTAACTCCATCTGAACAAACAAAGATCCAGTGGTACTGACTGACCATCATGTAATCCTCAGCTGATAGGTGTCACTGGATACAGTTATGGAGGGTCATGTACTCAGCACACTCCTCTCCTGGCTGATGTTAGTTTTTGTGACCGGACCCTCTACTTCTCAGTCAAGTAAGTCCCCATTAGTCTCACAAGGGTTGAATGCTCCCTTCTCAGAAACAGCGCTAAGTAGATCTTGACACTCACCCATCCAAAAGCTGGCTCAACCAGCTGATTGCATAATTTCGATGATCTGATGTTACCACTGCAGCAAGGCCGTTGTCAAATGATGAGTAAACAATATCTTAATATATTGTTGCGGCCCAGAGTTGTCCATTTCGGTAGGAGTACGTTCAGTAACTTGATCATGCAAAGTTACAGGAGTGCTTATCAGAATTCATGGAGCTCACGTGACTGTAACTACCTCTGATCAACACAGCACTACCACTATGAATGAAATTGATATTTACATATGAATTTCCCATTTTAAGCTGCCACAACAAGCATATGATTTATGTTCTGTGCATTGTGGAACTTACAACCGCACCACCAGGATAATTTTGGGTCTGCTGGCGATATGTAACAAAACATTCCCTGAGACACAAAATGATCTAAACTCACCATTACAACAAGTTCATCAGCAACGTTATAGTCACAGCACTAAAGCAATAAGCAAATAGATAGTCCACATTACTGCTCTTACCAACATGCGTTGAAGTGATGGCATACTGCACAGCATAAGCTTTGTTCATAATCTAAGTCTGTGTAGATTCTCATGATCAAAATATAGATTATCATTACCAATAAAAATCATTGCCTACATTTTTGCACTTGATTAGACACTGTTAACTTGACATAAGGAAAAAAGTAACTTGTTATGTTGTAGAGGTGGAGCTGTCATTCAAGGCAGGTCCGACATTTTCCAGCACCTAGTGCATTCTCTCTGAACAACGGCACGTCATCCCTACCACTAACGTTTCTGTGCTGCAGTGACATTAGGCATTCCACTTGAGGAATATTAATCCATCTCATAATATAATGGCCTCACTCAATTGCTCCAGAGGAGTCTCTGTGCATTGGAAGAAGTCTTAAACAGATTGTAATGAAGCAATGAAGTAACTAGTATTTTCTCTATATGAACTTAACGACAGAAACTGGTCTTTGTGGCTAAGCATTTAGTGCATTGTTGAAGTGAGTGGAATTAATTATGGCCGATAGGATTTCTCTAAGACAATAAAACGGTGACTGTGCTAAAAGACTTCTATTATTTCTGAACAACTGTTAAGTATTGATCCCTGTAATTATATGGTACAGAGTGCAGGGCGGTTGTAGACACAAGGTATTGTAATATATCCACCAGTTTGTATTATGTAACAAATCCCTTTCACTTATCTAATTGCTGTCACTTGAGCTAACAATTGTGAAGAGATATATATAAAAATATGAAAGCAGGATTATCAGTAGCCACTCTTACATTAATAATAACTGGAAGTTTGACAGGTACGACTGAGTCTCCTTACTTTCAAAGTTTCCAAATTTGCTAATATGTATTTCCCCTTTCTGTAAGCATGTAGTGTATGTTGTGTACATTGACATTTGCTGATGGTGTTACCGAGTACATGGTAGCCATCTCTAAAGTCAACGACGACCTTTTCATGTCCCCATCGCTCAGTCTACTGCCTTCTGAAGTCAGGCTGCTTAAAGCAGTGCGTAAGCTCTATATGTACATCACCAACTTATTCTGTACTCTGCAGATCATTACAACTTGTTTGGTGGAGGAGACATTTCATTATGCCATACAAGAATTTCATATTTCATTCCTTTCTACTCATAAATGGAGTGCACGAAGAATGACTTTTGACTTGCCATAAGTCTTCACTATCTTTGTGGTATTGATATACAGGAGGCTGAAAAACATTTGTGGTTTCCACTCTGAAAATGTACGATATTCTTTCTTTGGGTGTTCGGCAGTTTAGTTTTTTTTTAACATTTCTGAGACATTCTCTTGCCAGACAACAACCTTGTGATCACTCACGCCCCCTGTATTTGCGATGATCAGCATGTTCTGATGTGGTGGTTCCATACCCCAAAGCATTGCTCAAGTACAGGCTTGACAAATGTTTTGCAGGCAATCTATTTTCGTAAATAAAATGCAGATTCAAGAATCCTACCAACAAACCGAAACTGTCATTTGGTTTACCGAAAACTGAGCCTGTGTCATAGTTCCACTGCATATTCCTACACATAAATATGGCTGTATGTAAAGAAGACATGGTAAATTGCTAGTAAGTTCCTAGATTTTATCATCAGTAACTTGCATTAATAAGGTGTAAAAGTAAGCAAAAACAGTGTTAGAGTTTCTGCAATAATATATACATGTTATCTTTCAAGTTATTTTGTGGAAGTAAACTTTGATACATGTTAAACTGAGTGAGGTCGCTTGTGTAATGGCCAAGAGGCCACTAAGGAAATACTTGATGCTATACTCAAACTACACAGAAGTGAGGCACCCAGAAGGGGAAGGGGAAACAAAACGAAACTTCACATGTTGAGAAGATATGTGTTGTTATTTCAGTGATTTCAGAATCAAGTAAAATTTACAAGGAATCTGGCAGTATGAGCCCACTTATGACTACGACGCTGCACCCCTTCTGACCCAGGTGCAGGCACTGATTCAGTTGGAAAGGAGGTCAGAAAGCCATTGTATCCTCTCCTGATCAAGCTGACCCACAGTTGTTGTGTGAAAATACCTTCATCCAGCCATAATTGTTGGTCCTTTGAGTGCTATGAGAGAAGACTCATCAAACAAGAACACATAAAATATTAGTTCACATCATTACATATATGAATAAAAGATTTGCTTAACTTTGACACAGTTGATTGCCAACAGATTGTTTGATAATTTACAACTGTCATTGACTATGAAAGCATCACTTGATGCACAGATTGACAAACTATTTTCTTGCAGTACAAAAAGCAACATTTACGAAAGTACATTTCATCAGAAGCTTTAACTGTCACTGTCCTACACGATGATGTTGACTGCTGTAGCTGAGGTTTCGTACTGGCTAGAGCTCTTGAGGGCTCAACAATGTATTGACCTCAGTGCAAGGGCGATGCTGTGCCGAGAGGGTGGCGAGGTCTTCTGGAGTGCCTTCTATTGCTTACTGCAGATTGCAGCGAGCCATCACTAATGTCTGTGGTATTGATTCGCGTTGCCAACTTTAGTGTGGCACTGCGATCGCTGCATGATACCATGATATTTTGGATATCGACAGTGGGACAGAATTGACATCCAAGCTGGTACCACACATGTTCTACTGGTATCAGATCTGAGGATCTTTGTACCCACAGTAGTACCTCAACATCATCCAAATAGTTCATAAAGCCATTTGTTACTTGTGAACAAGCACTGTCTTGTTGAAAAATTGTACTACAATAACGCCATGTGAGAGGTAATACATGAGGACGAAGGAAGTCTGCAGTGTATTGTTGTCCAATTAGATTTCTTTCAATCACCATCAGCCATGACCTGAAATCATACACAATGGTTCCCCACACCACGACGCCAGGAGTAGCACCACTGCACCTCTCCAAAACACTGGAAGAATGAGACATCTCCCTATGTCGCCGTTAGTTTGTTAGTTAGTTGGTTGTGTGTTCCATTGATCAATCGCACGGTACAGTAGCCGTTATGATGTGGAACGTGTCAAGTGCACAAGAAATGAACAAATGAAAAAAGATTTTTTAATATACATACATATACATATATACACACACACACACACACACACACACACACACACACACACACACACACACACACACACATATATATATATATATATATATATATATATATATATATATATATTACAATACAAAGTTAAAGATTAATATTTCTATTATTTACCTCATTCCCTTAAATGACACAAAATGCAATAACTGTATTTATAGATTTATTTATTCCTATTCAAGAATTCATCTATGGTATAGAAGCAGTTAATAAGGAGATATGATTTCAATTTATTTTTGAAGCTATTACTGCTGTCTGTCAGAGATTTTATTTCATCCTGTAATTTGTCAAAAATTTTTATAGCAGCACATTTTACCCCTTTCTGTGCCAAATATAGGTTGAGTAAAGATAGTGTAAGCCTTTCTTCTTTCTGGTATTATAATCATAAATGTCACTGTTGTTTTTAAACTGGTCCATGTTGTTGAGAACAAATTTCATTCATGAATAAATGTACTGTGAGGCTGTTGTAAGAATTCCCAATCTTTTAAAAAGATGCCTACAAGATGTGTGACTATGAACCCCACACATTATTCTAACCACTTTCTTTTGAGCAGTGAATACTTTTTGCCTAAATGTTGAGTTATCCCAAAATATTATTCCATATGACATCAGAGAGTGGAAGTATGCAAAGTATGTTAGCTTACTAATTTCTATAATCTCAAAATTGGCAATTATTCTGATTGCAACAGATTCTGAACCTAGTCGCTTTAGAATAAACTGTTTGTCAAGATTCTTTTAACATTTGATGTCCTGCAATATTAACAAATGTCTATGAGGTTCTGGATTGTGATAATGCAAATAAGGGAATATGTAGCATAATCAAAGAACATTTAAGAGACTCTGGAGATATAAATAACTAAGAATGTGGTTCATTTCCGATCATATCAACGTATGAAAAATGTTCATTTCCACAAAAGGTGGCATGAATCCACAGAAGGTGATATGTATCCTATCAGCCATCAATGGGAGAGGCTCAGCCAGAAGTATGACTGAAAGGTAAATATCTGTTTAAATGGGCATTGCCGCGATCTTGCGTGAAATTCTCTCCAGTGGTTATGTTTTCAAAGCATACCAACAGTACAAAAAGATATGCTCCAATACAGGAAATGGTAAAGGATGTCGTACCAGACAGTATAGAAAAAAACAATATTCGTGATACTGAATTAACTGGAAGAGCAAATAACATTTACTTGGACTCATATTGTTGAATCCTCTGTAAGAAAGGTCTAGACACCAGTGAAAATAAAACATAGTTGTTACTGAAACACCACATAAATATGATCTCATGTCTACATCTTGCGTAAACACTGAAATTAATAAAGCTAACAACCTGTTTCAGAAAATCTGCAAAAGGTATTCAAATACAAGCTTTCTCAGAAGAGATTTTCTTAAGAGGTGCTACTAGGTACAACAACAAGCATCTGAATAAACATAGCGATACACTTCTTGTTGGAAAAGTATTCAAGACTCTGAGCAAGTATAATGACAACGCTACAATGTATTTCAGTGGACTATTCTTCTAAGGCTACCTTTAAACAAATAAATCTTCTATCAAAGCAACAATAGAAACACATCCAGAAATGCACGATGAAGAAGAGGAAATTATGAGGAAAATGTGATAGCACTAGTTGCACAGCCAATATCTGAAACAACAATAGCAATTGTAGTATCATTACCAGAAACAGTAGCATTATGAGAAACATTACCAGCATCATCAACAACAAAAGTAGCAGCATGAGCAAGAAAAACTGCAGCAGCATCAACATCAGTAGCACCATTAGCATCAATATTACTATCAGTCATCATCAACAGCTGCAACAGTGTCAGTAAATCAAACGAAGACAACTAACATAAGAAAGACAGTGTTCAATATTGTGATCAGGCAGAAAATAATGCATGCCTACCATTTGAACGATAATTTAGAAGCAAAAGTAGAGCGAAAAAGTCGCCACAAGACAAACAGAGACAGGAACTTTTCTAAGTTGAGTGATTCATCAAAAAAGCTGAACGTACTGGCAGTATGAAGTAAAGCAAAACCAGCTCCCACCCATTTAGATAATGTTCAATCTCAAACCATTTAATTGCAAGAATTATAAATAAACGTGGCTTCTAGCCTAAAATTTGGTGTTATATACATAACCGAGCAATGGCTAGGAAAACAGCAGACACAATCAATAAATATCCACATTTTCTCATGTGTTCAAAACTGAATTTTGGTCTTTTGTAGGAAATAATTTGCCACAATCAGTTGTCATATAGGGAGTTATTGGCAAATAATTAGGTGCAGCTGTTTTGGAGACATTATGCACATAATTATAACAATTGGACACCAGTGCATTGATATGATTTATGTAAAGAAACAAAGAACGGAAGAAAGTGCGTCTCACCACCATTGTTCATTTTCACTAATGAACCAAAACATGGCCAAGCCATCGCCAGACTGAATGCCATCTGGTGGTGCTGTGAGCATGAGACAAGTTAATAAAGTATATAAGCAGAACAGAGGCGAATGGAGAATCATTCTAGTGAAGAGACAGGCCACAAATGGAGAAATCCCCTCACAGAACAAACTTTAACAAAGGGTAGGTAGTTATGCATCGTTGGCTAGGCACGGGCATCTCGGAAATGCGAAACTGGTCGGCTGTTTGTATGCTACCAATGTGGGCATCTGCAGAAAGTGACTGAAGGATGTTGAAGCCGTAAGTATGTGACAAGGCGTTCAATGAGCACATCTCATCATAGAATATAGAGATCAGATGCTTGCCTGCTCTGCAAAGCAAGATAGCCTACAATCTATGGACAGATATGACAACAGAGAGCTATGCTGGTGCAGTAACAAATGTTTCAGATGACACAGTTTAGCACAATTTGTTAAACACAGGGCTTCTGAGTGAAAACAGGATCATTGAGATTAGACTATAGATCATTGGAAATGTGCCACCTGATTGGATTAATCGCATTTTTTCCTTACACTAAATAAATGGCTGTGTTTGCATATGCCATCATCCAGGAGAATGGCTGCTTTTCCTTACACTAAGTAAATGGCTGTATTTGCATATGCCATCATCCAGGTGAATGGCTGCTCTGAAGATGTATCATGCCATGGACATAGGCCTGCGTTGGCAGTGTTATGGGGGATGATCACCTGGGCTTCCATGGGATCTTTGGTAGCAACTGAAGGCACTTATTAGGAGTGGACTACATGAACATTATTGAAGACTATTGTGTACTTTCATGCTTGATATCTTCCATAATGACGATAGAATCTTCCAGATGTCCATTGTCACAGAATCGTACTGTAATGGTTTTAGGAGCATGGTAGTGAGCTAATGATGATGCCTTAACCACAAAAAATTTTCATGATCTGCACCCAATACTACACATATAGTATTGCATTAGGTGTCCATTCCAGCCAGTACTTTAAAGAAACTGCGTGAGCTGTGTATATATATCTGGTGCCACATACCTCAATGGGAAACTATCAAGGATTTTCAGAAAACATGTGGTGAAGAACTTCTGCTGTATTGCTTTCCAACACTTGGTCAAAACGCTATTATTAGGTAGCAAGTTACCATTTGCTTAGAGTAAGAGGACTTGAGCTTGCCACGTAAACTTAATATTCTGTCTCTCGTTGACTGGGCAACCAACAACAGTGTAGTGTTTGAACTAAGATTGGTCACCATACGTCATGATCAATGACAACAATGTCAGAAACAGAATAATACACTATGACTATAATACTAGTAAAATATATACTTTATTTAAATAAAGCTGTGAAATAATTCTGTTTATTTCAACAAAGTTTTGTAACTATTCACTGACTCATTTTCTTTTAATTCAGCGACCAGATTTTTAACATTAGTAAGTTTTGATAATTTTGTGAGACCAGACATTGAGCCACTTAAATTTGTACATCAGCTCCAGCCCAGTGTATTTTATATGACATAATCCAGTAACATAAAATGCATCACTGTTTGTATGTTATTGTGTGCCTCTCTGGCTAGGAACATGAAAAGAATATTTTCTTAAAAATCTATCTTATACCTTCTTTCCTTCCCAGTGAACACTTTTCTGCTTTTAAATCAATCCTTTGCTACCAATGTTCAATGTGGACAATCAGTTAACTAACTTTGTGTTTTATTTGGCAGTAAAGTTGTGAGATCTTGCTTTCAAGATAAAAAGCTGTGTACTTCAATGATATAATAATGACATTATTTAATTATATTTATTTTCCTGACTGTTGCAGGAAAACATTTATGACTGCAAGAGGATTTGGGTTGTTTGGGGGAAGAGACCAAACAGCGAGGTCATCGATCTCATCGGATTAGGGAAGGATGGGGAAGGAAGTCGGCAGTGCCCTTTCAAAGGAACCATCCCAGCATTTGCCTGGAGTGATTTAGGGAAATCACAGAAAACCTAAATCAGGATGGCTTGACGTGGGATTGAACCGTCGTCCTCCCGAAAGAGCGTCCTGTGTGCTAACCACTGCGCCACCTTGCTCGATATATGACTGCAAGAGAATGAAAAATAAATCCCAGAAGTTCATTCTGTTTTGAATGAGTAGTGGGGCATAGTTTATAGAGGTACAATTTTTATATCAAATTAATTGACTTAAAATTAAGTTGATCAATTAATTACCCCCTCCCTTCTGGGAATCTTCAGACCATTGGGAGGCCCCTCACTCCTCCTCTGTGAAGTTCCCAGTCCTGCTCACCACTCCCATCATTCCTCCCTTCCCCTCCCCACATCCTTCCCAGAAAAAAAATTGTCAGGAAAATCATTCTGTATGTGCTGAACTGTTGGACTGGAAGGATCTCGTGACATGAAATTGACATCAATGTCAATTACGTTACTGAGGTCATATTGTTTATTTATAAAATTCAGTTTACATACCTGGAAACGTGGTGAGAAATTCAAAATCGGCGGAAAACTTAAATTTTCATCGTAGATTCGATTTTTTGCAGTAAATTCAAATGCTACTTACACTGCATAACACAGGCCATAACAACAACAGCAACAACAATAATTATAATATATTCATTATTTGGAAAAATTGAATTTGCATATCGCTTATGTGAAAGGATGTAGGGCAGTTTCTTCATTTGATCATCTTTGGAACACTGTGACAGGCTAACTATGACGTCACAATCCAAGGTGGCCAAACTGGCGAACCAGAACGCTGGCACACATAGACCATTAGAGGTGGGCCAAACAGTTATTCTGCTGTAACCGTTATCACCATTCCAATTATTCTTTGATAACCGTTATTATTAATGGTTATCAGTAACTGCCAAGTTATTTTTTACTACCAAAAACTCCGACGGGGTTATAGTTAAATAACGATATAGTTGGAATCCATCAGTTAAGTTATCAGGATAACACCGAGTAGTGCCAAATGGCAGGAATGTCGTATGAATCGTGTCATAACCTTAGCTAATTAACTTTGGGTACATTTCAGTTGATGTTATAACGATTATTAGCGTTTCATATCAGTTGCTATTACAAATATTATCCTCACAGCTGCAACAGAAAGTATGTGGAACTTCGACACAGCACTGTTTAAGTAAAATATTAACAACGTGCGTTTTTAAGTAGGAACTAATATGTAAAATGAATACCTTGTGTTGCTCACTTAATAGAATTAGTGTACAGGCTTGTAATACTACAAAAAATATACGTAATGTGACAGATTCGTTTACTCCTGTCCTGTACAAGATAGTCCTACTGGGGAAAGTATGAGTACACTAATTCGAGTTTTATGCGAGATTTGGAAAACTGCTCGATTTATCTAGCTACAGCAAGTGTGTCACATATGAAGACATGTAAATCGAAAAGGTTGACAGTGTTACATTTCTCGGACTACAACTCAATAATAAATTCAGTTGGGAAGGCCATATCACAGAACTGATTAAGCGCCTAAACAAGTTTGTATTTGCAGTGAGAATGATGTCAGATGTAGGAGACATAAATATAAAAAAACTTACATACTTTCATTTTGTTATTTCATTAGGGATCATATTCTGGGGTAACTCATCAAACGGAGCAAAAGTTTTTAGCATGTAAAAGCGTGTAATAAAAATCATTTGTGGTATAAATTCAAGAACATCTGTAGGAACCTGTTCGAGAAACTTCGTATTCTACCCACTACTTCATAGTATATTTATTCCTTACTGAAATTCGTTGCAAGTATTTCTAAGTGTCTCTTATGGCGTCACTGAATACACACGGCAACAAACAAGAAGGTACATATAAATAAGCCAATATCATCTCCCTCCAAAAATACAATCAAAGTAACGGGACAACTGCGGAAAATTGGGGGTTTTAGGGCGAGAACGAGCTAAATATAATAGTAAAAAAAAAAAAACCACCACGATCCCAAAACACAAAATGACGAACAAATAAAATTGCACCATTGCCCTACACCAACAAAATCTCCAGGAATCGGACATTTCCCTTGAACTATATAGGTCAACCATAGGTGACAGTACCAAAACACCAATACCTACAACTACAACTACTAAAATTGGAATCGGACAATTCCCTTGACCTATATCGGTCAACCACAGATGATGATACCAAAACACCAACATCTAGAACTACGAAGAAGGGAATCAGTCACTTGCGATGACCTATATAGTTCCACCACAACTATCGATGCCAAAAAACCAACACCTACAACTGCGAAAAATAAAACCAAAACCACAACCTCAAAAATCCACAAATCAAACATCCCTACATAAATTAAAACACATTCGATACTCCATAAATACACAAAACATCACAACTACAAAAAAAGGTTACTTACCACCAGCAAATTCCAGCACTGCAAACTGGATCGACCAGCCCAACCCCCAACTTCCCACCTTCCACCCTCCCCTCCCCCCCCACACACACACACATTAAATGTCTTACCACACTAAAAGCAGCAAACCAATAACACCTAACAAAAACGCCACACACATAAAAAACTTGATAATTCATTGAAAAAAACCTCCAAATCGTACGTTTGGAGTTACAAACACTGCTGCCAACGACTTCACAAATCCAGCACCAAGGCTCAAACAAACCCAATACAATACATAAAAACACAGCCAACTCATATACACTGTGCCATAATGTCAATCAGACACCACAACGCCTTTATGTCAAGACAGACGGGTGGAATCGGACGCTTCCATTGACCCCTCCTCCTACTCGGTAGATGAATATCTTAACAGAGACTGTTAGACCAGCTTAAGTAAAAATTCTGCTATACTTCAGTTTTGACAGCACTTGGTCACAACACTCAAGAACAGGTATTCTGTGTATGATAAATGTTTTATTCTGACAGTGTATCAGTTCTGTAAATATTAGCAGTTACTTAATATATTCACATATTTTGACAATCTACTGACAAATGATGAGGATAATAATTATTATATTCAAATGTTTTATGTTATACATTGTGATATGTTATTTGTCATTCGCGATGGCCCGCAGCCGTTTCCGAAGCAGTACGAAAATATTTGTTCGCTCCAGTAACTATCCTCTCTGGAAATATCATCCAGCTCTACAACCATTAACTGAAGTCACTGAGTTAGGAACACAGACACACTGTTATTCCGTTACCAGCTTTCAGGTTACCTGTAGTGGTAGCCCGATAACTTCCAGAGAATGAGAACTGTGAGCCAATAACGATTACTGCCAGAGAAAAATATCAATATCCGACAGTTATTTCCATAGTCGCTCAATTCCTTATGATAACTCTCTTTGTACTACCTGTCCAAGCTAAATTGAAATATAAGGCGGTGGCTCAAATGAACGACCGTACTTGTTAATACGAGGGTCACTCCAAAAGAAATGCACACTATTTTTTTTAAATCCATCTTTTATTCCACATGTTTGAAAGTTTTACAGTGTGTAGATACATCATTTAGGAACAATATTTTCATTTCTCCACAGAATTTCCGGCCGGCCGGAGTGGCCGAGCGGTTCTAGACGCTACAGTCTGGAACTGCGCGACCGCTACGGTCGCAGGTTCGAATCCTGCCTCGGGCATGGATGTGTGTGATGTCCTTAGGTTAGTTAGGTTTAAGTAGTTCTAAGTTCTAGGGGACTGATGACCTCAGAAGTTAAGTCCCATAGTGCTCAGAGTCATTTGAACCACATAATTTCCATCCCTCTCAACTGCCTTACACAATCTTGTAACCAGCGCTTGTATACCTGCACGGTAAAATTCTGGACCAACCTGTTGGAGCCGCTGTTTGGCAGAGTGCACAAGGGAGCATCATCTTTAAACCTTGTTCCACAAAGAGAGTCTTTCAGTTTCCCAAAGAGAAGATAGTCATATGGAGCCAGGTCAGGACTGTAAGGCGGGTGTTTCAGTGTTGTCCATCCGAGTTTTGTGATCGCTTCCATGGTTTTTTGACTGACATGTGGACGTGCATTGTCGTGCAACAGCAAAACATCCTGCTTTTGCCGATGTGGTTGAACACGACTCATTCGAGCTTGAAGTTTCTTCAGTGTTGTCGCATGTGCATCAGAATTTATGGTGATTCCACTTGCCATGATGTCCACAAACAAGAGTTCTTCAGAATCGAAAAACACCATAGCCATATCTTTTTGAGCAGAAGCTGTGGTTTTGAATTTTTTTTTCCTTGGGTGAATTTGCATGGTGCCACTCCGTTGACTGCCTCTTCGTCTGTGGTGAAAAATGATGGAGCCATGTTTCATCACCTGTCACAATTTTTCCAAGAAATTCATCTCCACCATTCTCATACTGTTCCAAAAGTTCGCTGCATACCATTTTTCTTGTTTCTTTGTGAGCCACTGACAACATCCTGGGAACCCACCTGGCACAAATCTTTTTTAACGCCAACACTTTCAGTATTCTGCAAATACTTCCTTCCCCTATCCCAACATAGCGTGACAATTCGTTCACTGTGATGCGTTTGTCAGCAGTCACAAATTCGTTAACTCTCTGCACATTGTCTGCAGTGTGTGCAGAACGAGGCCTGCCACTGCGAGGACAATCCTCAATATTGCCGTGCCCACTTTCATCATGTAACCTGCTTGCCCACCGACTAACTGTACTGCGTTCGACAGCAGCATCTCCATACACCTTTTTCAACCTCTTGTGGATGTTTCCCACTGTCTCGTTTTCACAGCACAGGAATTCTATGACAGCACGTTGCTTCTGGCGGACGTCAAGTGTAGCAGCCATCTAGAAGACATGCTGTGACGGCGCCACTCACTGGAACAGGTGGAACTAAAGTTTGAAAACAAATGGGAAAGATGTATTTACACACTGTAAAACTTTCACACATGCAGAATGAAAACTATATTTTTACAAAAATAGTGTGCATTTCTTTTGGAGTGACCCTTGTACATGGACTGCAGCTCCTATCAGCCACTGCTCTGACGTTAACTTTATTTAATTGTTTGTGCTGAAACTAATGAAGGCGAACAAGATAGTACACAATTCTTCCTGATGGCGCACAGTCTCACAGTTATTCCCATGACCTATAGAATGCCTTCCAAATGGTCTCTCCCTCTCCTTCGTAGCCAGGTCTCTGATGAGTTGAAAGCAAAAGCGTAATACGATATTGGGTCAACAGATCGCAAGGCACTGTTGGCAGTTATTGAAATAACTGCCAGTATCAGATGAGCCGTTATCACAGTAACTGTTACTTCTCAGTAACTGGTTATTTCTATCAGTTACGTTATTTTATGCCACCTCTATAGACCATATATAACATAGATCAAGCATGTTCCTATCCATTCAAGGGTTGGATCCCCTCAGTTCCTAGTCGAGGACTCACACTGCCTGGACTACACTCAGATGTGTTATCGGTTTGGAAGAGCCCCAACCGTTCCTGTCGTCTTTTCGCCTGTCTGCACGCTATCACTGTTGCCCCCCATCCGGTCCTCGCCGCCGCCGCCGCCTCCAGGTCGCTGCCTCCCAGCGCTCGCTGCTGCTGCTGCTGCTGCTGCCGCCACCTCCTGGTAGCCCCCTCCTGGTGCTCGGCGCTGCTGCCGCCGCCACCTCGTCGCCGCCTCCCGGTGCTCGCTGCCGCCGCCGCCTGGTCGCTGTCTCTCTGTGCTCGCTGCTGCTGCCAACGCCGCCGCCGTCTCCCGGTGCTCGCCACCGCCCAGTGCTCGTTGCTGACCCCAGTTTTAGTTCCTTTCGTCCTTCGGCGACTCCTGTCGCCTGTGGGCACTGCCTGCGATCATGGACAGCCCCACTACCACCATCATCTACACCTCCCCTTCACCTGCCCCCACTGTAACATTGTGGAGTGCGTCCTCTGGGATTAACCCATCTCATCCACCTCCCCTACCCATGGTCCCCTCCCCTTTTATCTCCTCCTCATCAATGTATGCCCACCTGTATGTCACTCCTTCCCCTGCCTCTGCTCCCCTCCCACTTCTGTCACCTGCCAAGGCGACTTTCCTCCCTCCCCCTGAAACTACCTCTGCTTTGCCACCTGAATAACTGCTCTCCACACCATAGTCACCACCACGGAGCGCCCTACCCACGTACCCGCTCCACTGCCTCACAGGAGGGCCCTGCCTCCTACCACCTCCCCATCCATCCAGTCCCTCATCCCTCCTCCCAGGCCACACCCGCCAAAACATCTTGCAAATGCCCCAGTGACGACCTCTCCTCCACCCCCTCCTCCAAAAAACCACTGCCCATCCCACTTCCCTCTGATCCCGCTGTGGATACCACCCCACCTCCCTCCTCTCCAGCCCCCTTCCTGTATACCTTCGTCCTAGCCAACCCTGATCCAAAATTTCTTGATGCCCACACCCTCACCCTTGAAATCTGGAAGTACATCTTCAGTGCAACCATCACCCAACTTATCCTTTGCAGAGACTCTGTTCTCATCAAGTCCCCCTCTCCCTCTTTCCATACTGATCTCCTCTGGCGCCTTCCCCAAATCAACTCCGCCCCCTATGCATCCCTCACCCCCTTCCTTACATCCTCCTCTCCTCATCAGCCCCAACCCCCTTGTCGTCCACCAACCCTCACCACCGTGATCACAAAACTCAGCCCTGTGGTTATGGAGGCTGAGGTGTTGGCTGAACTGAACACCCACCCCACCCTGGAAATCTGCTCGGTCTGCCGTATTTACAACTCCTCTGGCCCTACCTTCCTCATGCATATATTTACAGAGTCCGCCTCCTCCATCGACCATCTCCTCACACAGGGACCCCTGATTTTCAACCGCCGCCACCCTGTTGACCCATCCCATTCCCCTCCTCAATCCTACCACTGCCAGCGCTGTCTCCTGTACAAAGACCACCTCACCCAAAACTACAAGAACCCCCCCCCCCCATCTGCCCCCATTGTAAAGCCTCCCATTCCTTAAACAGTGTCCCAACCTCGCCTCTCCCTTTTCCTGCAGCACCTGCAATGAACCCCACCCCACCTATTCCTCCAAATGCAAAGCCAAACCCCCTCCCACCAACCCTGAGCTCACTGTCCCCGTTCGCCCCATCGACCCACCCATCCACCCCAACAATTCTCTCTGCCCTTCCCCTACAGCAGAAGACATCACCTGGTTCCTCACCATCATCCTGCAGAACATCCACCCCTTCCAGTGCCCCCACATACTCCAGCAGATTTCTCTCGCCACCCGCTCTGTTTGCCACTTAAACACCTATGCCACCTACCCCCACAACCAGGCCCACTTTACCTTCACCCACCTCAACACCCTTGTTGAAGCCCCTCTCTCCTCATCCCGCTTCCTTCCCACCTCCGACCTCCTGGCACATCACCAGTATCGTCTCCTCTACCTCAACATTCACTTCCTCCCTGCCAACAAATACCTCTTCATGCATACCCTATCCCAGCACCAGGTTGACTCCTTCATCCATAATGAAACCTTCCTCCAAGCTCACCATGTTGTCTGCACCTCCCACTATCTCCTTCACCGCACTGACAATCCCTTTCCCCTTGCCCGAGGCAGGGTCGCTAAAGGCCACCTCAAGCATCTCTCTGTTAGGGCACTTAAAATCCGTCTTGATTGCAAATTTTTTTATTCATATGACCGGTTTTGGTTCATTCAGAACCATCTTCAGATCTGTAAAAATAATAATACTTATTTACTATTTCACAGAAGCAAATCTTTTTCATCCTATCTAATCAACATCAAATGTACCAGAACGTACCTGATATTTCAGTTACAGGAGTAACCCGTCCACATCCAGCAACTTTCACATGCTACGTCACATAAAATTGGTTGGCAGAGTGCACATCATTTATATTAATTATAACACTATTACCGACAGGCGGCGTCTGGTTCATTTGTCACATTCCATTTGCACATACTGTATTCAGTAGATCTTTTTTTATTTTATATTAAAAATACTACTTAATTAAAATATGTAGATATCAAGATTAAAATCTGTACCTATCAGAATTAAAGAACAGTAAAATTATCATTTTTATACGATCTAAAAAACATAGGGCGATTTATATATCTATGGTGCTGGTGTGAACTTGTTTTCCGCTCAGTCGTCTGATGTCCACCGCCGCGGGCAAGAGGGCCGCACAGGAGGGCCCCGTCAACGACGCCAGGCGCTGCACGCGTCTTCCGGCTTCTCCACTGTGCACCATCTCTCATCCCTCGGCCTGGATCTCCACACGCAACAGTTGTCATCTTAGTAGGTCGTCATAAATGCTAAAATAGGCGTTATGATTGAATTCGTTTTGCTTGTTGAGGATTAAATCTGGATCTTTATTTTTGTGAGTGTATATTTCAATTTCTTCCAAAATGTTAAGAAACCGTCCCTTATGAGCTCTATGTAGGATGTCTAAATTGTGTTCAATGTTAGTGGCTGAGTGCTTTGTCGCAGCCATATGCGCCCCCAAAGCTGTTTTGTTTTGAGAGTAGGTGTGCTCCCTGAATCTGGTTTCAAAGTTCCTACCAGTCTGCCCTATATATTGTTTACAGCAGTCATTACATTTGATCTTATATACACCTGAAACTTGAAATTTATTCCTATTATTACATATTCTATGTCGGTAATAGTGTTATAATTAATATAACTGATGTGCACTCTGCCAACTAATTTTATGTGACGTAGCATGTGAAAGTTGCTGGATTTGGACGGGTTACTCCTGTAACTGAAATATCAGGTACATTCTGGTACATTTGATGTTGATTAGATAGGATGAAAAAGATTTCCTTCCGTGAAATAGTAAATCAGTATCATTTTTTTACAGATCTGAGGATGGCTCCGAATGAACCAAAACCGGTCATATGAATAAAAAAATTTGCAATCAAGACGGATTTTAAGTAACATTTGCATGGGGGCTTAATTAAATAGAATGCAAATATTTTTAATTTTAGTAGCTGTATGTACGATTACGAAGTCTCGTAACCGGTTGGCCCTGACCAGTATTAGTATGCAATCTGACTGCATAGAATAACAACAAAGAATGAAAGAAAACTTCTGTTAACACAATTAATTAATTAAGTCCCCAGCAACTATAAAACCTACGAAACAACTAAACACAAGTGTAACTGTTCTGTGTGTGGAAGTGAGATTCAACGTGCACATCTGGCACGGTTCTTCCTCAAAAAGACAAGATATTTTAAATACCATTTACACTGAATTAATTAAATAAAACTGAAATACTATACTTGCACATAGAAACCAAAATTACGCTCTAATACATGAACACAAGCCAGATGCTTTGTTGACTGAACCTGTGACCAAGAGGCATTATTGTTTAAGACATTTGAAATAAAAATAAAAAAATTTATTACCTTCATATATATTGACGAAACATACACTCTGATCATTACAACATCCGCAATCGAACAGCATCAGCTGTCTAGCCCATCAGAACAACCGCATACAACGTGCTCACAACTAGTCACAGCTACATCAGAACTCCTACTGCCCACTTCTCAATAAGCACTCTCCACGACGCCTTCACGACAAGCACTCTCCACTACAACATCTCAACAAGCACTGCCAGTGGAGGCGGCTGAATAATACTCTTTGGCGCAATCTCTGGCGCTGTGACTCAGTGTAGCCACCTTTCATATGCCCCTCCTCCACGGGCTGGAATTTAATGGTATTTTTGCCAGAATTGGTGGTGAAAATATCACCAAATTCGTCCAAAAAATACAGACAAAAATTAAAAAGTAATATTAATAAGTAAATATCACATAACTAAATAAATTTTGGCTTTGCACTGACCCTTCAATAACCTAATATATAAAATACAGTAAGGAATACAAATGCTTGCATACATATGATTTTACATAATAGTTTACACAAGTATCATGTGGTTAAACAATTCAATCAATAGCGTCAGCAATGACGAATATGTGCAGGTAAGAGTCTCATAATATCTCATAAACAGTAAACACACAAAAAATCAGTTTATACAAATATTCACATAAAATCCTTTCAATAGTTCAATAAACAAGTAGAACAACTCAGAGTAGTTGACAGTTCCAATAGTAGCACGCAGCAATGCTCAACAGGTGCAAATAGCAGTCTCATAACATTTCATCAGCAGTATTTAAACAGCATCAACAGTGGCACCCAAATATGGTGAGCAGGTGCAGACACCAACAAGTGACATTATCTCAGTAGAAGCAGTCCATTAGTGGCACCCAGTAATGTTGAGCAGGTGCAGACACCAACAAGTGACATCATTTCAGTAGAAGCAGTCCATCAGTGGCACCCAGTAATGTTGAGCAGGTGCAGACACCAACAAGTGACATCATTTCAGTAGAAGCAGTCCATCAGTGGCACCCAGCATTGTTGAACAGGTGCAGACACCAACAAGTGACATTACCTCAGTAGAAGCAGTCCATCAGTGACACCCAGCAATGTAGAGCTAGTGCAGGTAACAGTCCATAATATTCACTATCACTAATTAGACAGTTCATCAGAGTTTATCAGCAGAAATTAAACATTTCCAAGTGGCGCCCAGCAATGTTCAATAGGTGCAAGCACGAACAACAGTTTAAAGGCACACACAATTGCTTTTACAAAATTATATCAATGCTCTTACACTAAACATACAAATAATAACAAACACACAAATGATATCAGATAATTGTCATATTAACTATTACAATACACAAATAACGGTAAACCTATAATATTTATGGGTGTCAGTGCAAGCCATAACAAACAAGTAAAATAATATTTAGGAGATAGGTTGGTACCAATTATTTGGGATTAAGAAAGGAAAATACACAAAACACACTCACTCATCTTTCATCCACATTAAGTACTACTGTGCAATTGAATAGTGTTAACTGTGTAAATGTAATTCTGTCCAAAATTTTATGTTCAACTTGTGTATCAAGTAGTAGTGGCAGCAATGTATAACAGTCAATAATAGTTAGTCAACATCGTAGTCATCATGTCAAGACCAATGTTTGCCAAGCCAAATCAAAATGTACGGTTGCTGAACAACTGTCAGTGTGCCAAGATATGCAAATGCTTCCCCTCTCCAAAAAAAAGTATATACTGCTTAGTGATTTAACAAAGTGTGTGTGTAGACTATCTTCCTTCTAAGTCTGCCAACTTATTCTTCCTTGTTCCATATAGACCAACCATAAAAAAAATGCTCCTCACTTACTTCACCTCTTATCCACCAAAACTCCAATAATCATTATCATCACATAATCTTAATACTTCAATAATACCTCTTACGTTGATACATATAAACCTTATCATCAATATCATTTATCTTACCTCTTGTCCACCAAAACTCCAATGATCATCAACTTCACACAATCTCGATACCTCAATAACACCTCTTCAATACGTTGATACATATAAACCTTATTACCAATATCATTTCACTTCCATAACAACTCTTTCCTTTAGTCAGTCTCCTCGAACAAGTACAGGCAAAATTCTAGTGCAAACTTCAATTTATCATCGCATGCAATCCGAAGACACAATGTCCACACACAACCTCTGTATAGTCCACCTGAGCCAAATCTTCTACTCATTATGAATTATAAAATACATTTTGGTTACCTTGTCCATCATAAAATAAAAGAAATGCATACATGACCTCTAACAGCCTTCAGTTTGAATAACTTTCAGTAAGTAGGTGCGAGTATGTAGTATGAAAGGTCACATAAGACTTTGAGTGAATAAATCGTAATATTTCACAGTGTGTACACCACTTCAAGAATCATGGCAAAACAGAAGCAAACATGTGGAGTATTTCTTGTGTCAAGTGTCACTTACTATTTCAATTGCTCACGAAAAATGCAGTGTAATGACTGTCAATGGCCTAAACCTAGTGTTGGTATGTCATGTCGTTAGCTTCCTTCCTATTAGCATAAATTTATACAGCTTCCATAAAACCTCCAGCTCATGGCAGTTCATTTTCTTATCTTAAAATATAAAGCACTGAGCGTAAGCAAAACATGCAATAGCTAGTAAATATACCAGTAGAGAACAGAATGTCAACAAGTGGATGCAGCACAATCCCTACAATGAGGCTCTGCCAAGCGAACAATAATTAATACCATAGTGTGGCCTAAACTCCGTTCGTATACCGCATATCAGCATTCTATATACGAAATTAAAGAGTAGTTATGACAACAAACAGAAATGTATAAATATGCAATCCATATGCAAAGCAGCAAATACGTATCTTACATAATAAACAGGTCACTAGCATCATATCAGCATAAGCAAATAAATGTTCATATGTAATCTTAATAAGTAAACATGAAGGCACAAGCAGATAAATCATAAAGTGTAACCCACATACATAACCACATCAGCACAATTAATCAGGTGACAATTATAATTTAAATAAATAAGCACAGCAGGCACATAATAAAAAAAATGTGACATCAGTGAAAAAGCATAGCAGCCAAGCGATGCATAATACACTCCTGGAAATGGAAAAAAGAACACATTGACACCGGTGTGTCAGACCCACCATACTTGCTCCGGACACTGCGAGAGGGCTGTACAAGCAATGATCACACGCACGGCACAGCGGACACACCAGGAACCGCGGTGTTGGCCGTCGAATGGCGCTAGCTGCGCAGCATTTGTGCACCGCCGCCGTCAGTGTCAGCCAGTTTGCCGTGGCATACGGAGCTCCATCGCAGTCTTTAACACTGGTAGCATGCCGCGACAGCGTGGACGTGAACCGTATGTGCAGTTGACGGACTTTGAGCGAGGGCGTATAGTGGGCATGCGGGAGGCCGGGTGGACGCACCGCCGAATTGCTCAACACGTGGGGCGTGAGGTCTCCACAGTACATCGATGTTGTCGCCAGTGGTCGGCGGAAGGTGCACGTGCCCGTCGACCTGGGACCGGACCGCAGCGACGCACGGATGCACGCCAAGACCGTAGGATCCTACGCAGTGCCGTAGGGGACCGCACCGCCACTTCCCAGCAAATTAGGGACACTGTTGCTCCTGGGGTATCGGCGAGGACCATTCTCAACCGTCTCCATGAAGCTGGGCTACGGTCCCGCACACCGTTAGGCCATCTTCCGCTCACGCCCCAACATCGTGCAGCCCGCCTCCAGTGGTGTCGCGACAGGCGTGAATGGAGAGACGAATGGAGACGTGTCGTCTTCAGCGATGAGAGTCGCTTCTGCCTTGGTGCCAATGATGGTCGTATGCGTGTTTGGCGCCGTGCAGGTGAGCGCCACAATCAGGACTGCATACGACCGAGGCACACAGGGCCAACACCCGGCATCATGGTGTGGGGAGCGATCTCCTACACTGGCCGTACACCACTGGTGATCGTCGAGGGGACACTGAATAGTGCACGGTACATCCAAACCGTCATCGAACCCATCGTTCTACCATTCCTAGACCGGCAAGGGAACTTGCTGTTCCAACAGGACAATGCACGTCCGCATGTATCCCGTGCCACCCAACGTGCTCTAGAAGGTGTAAGTCAACTACCCTGGCCAGCAAGATCTCCGGATCTGTCCCCCATTGAGCACGTTTGGGACTGGATGAAGCGTCGTCTCACGCGGTCTGCACGTCCAGCACGAACGCTGGTCCAACTGACGCGCCAGGTGGAAATGGCATGGCAAGCCGTTCCACAGGACTACATCCAGCATCTCTCCGATCGTCTCCATGGGAGAATAGCAGCCTACATTGCTGCGAAAGGTGGATATACACTGTACTAGTGCCGACATTGTGCATGCTCTGTTGCCTGTGTCTATGTGCCTGTGGTTCTGTCAGTGTGATCATGTGATGTATCTGACCCCAGGAATGTGTCAATAAAGTTTCCCCTTCCTGGGACAATGAATTCACGGTGTTCTTATTTCAATTTCCAGGAGTGTATACACAAGTAACAACCCTGTTCATTAATCAATCATTGTCAATATCAGTTAACACGAAGTATGAATCACGTAATCGCGAGCAGCAAATTACGTCTAAAGTACGTACCAAGTGGAAATATGTTACCTGAAAAAATAAACTCAATTAATAGTTACCATTTTAGTTTATTAGTTTCTTCTTCGAAATTACATTCTTCCTGAAAATTTTCTCGATAGCAAGTCCTCTTAACGTCGGACACACACAGAATTTACCTGAAGTTCTTAAATATTTTATACAACCGTATCCTGAAAAATACTGAACGTTAATACCATAATTTATCAAGTCACTATAGCTTTATACTGAATTTATTCGGAGAAATTAGACTGTGTATTTGTTTACGGCTGTCAGTGCATCCGCACTGAGCGCTCGATCAGCTGTAGGTACGCGTGACGTAGGAAGTAATTGTTTGCGGTAAACGACTCAATGACTGCCTTGTGCGACGCGCAGACTTGACTGTTGCTTTGAGTATGTGCCGCCGCCAGAACACGGCGCGGTATCCTTGTACTCTCCGTGTGTTTACGTATAACTGTTAGTTTCTCAAAAGTATGTCATTCCACAAAAATTTTAACGTTCGATATTTGATGTATTCCCTTAGAGCGCTGAGATTTAAGAGTTTCTACTTCGACAGTGTTATCATGAATGATTTTGCGAACCCTATATGGACCGTTATAAAGCAGAAAAAATTTGCGACACAAGCCCTTTCCTTTGTGAGACAAACGGTGAGACTTAATTAACACCTTTTGACCAACTGACAAGGTTTTTAAACGACCAGGACGTTTAGCTGATTTCTCTCTTCTAGCAGCCGCAGATGCAATATTTCGTAGAGCCAGGTTGGCAACTTCAGAATGCCGCAGTTTCCGTGTAGGCGGAAAAGGAACGATTTCAGAAATGCGATTTATCGGTACTTTATTTTTTAATATCAATATAGGCGGTAAAGAAGTTGAATCATTAGGGAGTTCATTCAGAATGTTTTGAAAAATATGAAGATACTGATCCCACGTTCTGTGATTCTGATGACAATAAAGTCGACACAATTTATTGATTTCCTTCATCCATCTCTCTGAAGCGTTAGATTGAGGGTGAAAAAGTGAAATGAAAATTGGTTTAATCTTACGACGCGGTAGAATACGAAGCCAAATTTTAGAATGAAACTGTGATCCATTATCTGATATAACCTTATCAACATGACCCACTTCTTTAAGAAAATGTTTGATGAAAGCATTAGATACTGAACGAGCTGTTGCTTTGCGTAAAGGTGTAAAACACACATATTTTGATGTCAATTCCACTGCTACCAAAATGTACGCAAAACCATTAGTAGAACGAACCACTGGATCGAACAAATCGACTGCAGCTATGTCCTTTAATTTCGCTGGAATGATGGGAAACAACGGTGCTCTGTGAGAAATAGTTGGCGGCTTAGCCTTTTGACATAATTTGCATTTGGCAAGAACAGATCGAATACGTTTTTCCATATTACTGAAGTAGCAATTTTCTCGTAATTTATTAAAGCATTTTCTGGGACCAAAGTGTGCATAACTGAAATGTGTGTACCAAATCAATTTATTAACCCACTCATCAGGAATGCAAACTAACCAAACAGAGTTGTCGACCGATTTTCGTTTAAAAAGAATATCATTGCGAACTAAATAATACTGTCTAATCGCTACGCTTTCCTTTCTCCTCCACTTCTCCTTAATGTCCTTCCAGATTGGATCCTTATTTTGCTCCTTAGCGATGTCCTGGAGCGAAGACGAAATAAAATTTTCGAACGCAACACCTTGAATATACATCAAACAATAATTGTTTCCTTTGCAGTCCTCCTCAGCACTTTGTTTCAAAACCGTAGGTGCACGTGATAAAGCATCAGCAATAATATTTGAAGAACCCTGTATGTAAACAATACTAAAGTAAAATTCCTGTAGATACAGCGCCCATCGTGACAATCTTCCATGAGTTAATTTTGTTGACATAAGAAATTCCAAAGCTCGATGATCGATGCAAACCTTAGTATGTCTGCCATACAAAATATGCGAAATTTTGTGAAAGCCCATACAACAGCCAAAGCCTCAAGTTCCGTAATCGAATAATTCTTTCCTGATTTAGAGAGAACACGACTTCCAAATGCAATAGTTTTCTGTACTACAACGCCGTTTTCTTCTATCTCTTGAAATAAATGTGCACCAAGGCCTTTGTATGATGAGTCAGTCGCCAAACAAAAATCTTTAGATAAATCCGGATGTGAAAGAAGTGGAGCAGCAACTAAAGCATCACGAAGTTGTTCAAATTCTGATTGAGCTTCCTCATCCCAATACCAATTAGAATTCTTTCCAGATAGTTCACATAAACGAGGTGTGGCCACATTGTCCAATCTAACAAAGTGCCTAAGAAAATTACAGACACCAAGGAAACTACGAACATCACGTTTTGTAGTAGGAACAGCATAATTACGAATAGCGTCTAGTTTCTCTGGATCAGGAAGAATACCTTCTGTAGAAATAATATGACCAAGAAATTTCACCTGAGAACGACCAAATTCAGATTTTTCCAAGTTCACTGTAATACCAACTCTTGCAAAAATATGTAATAATGAATACAAAATTTTGTTGTGCTCACTCCAAGAACGTTCAGCAATAAGAATATGGTCAACATATGAAGTAATATTGTCACGAAGATAAACAGGTAAAATTTCGTTTAAACTACGAATGAATGCTGCAGAAGATACAGTAAGTCCAAACGGTAATTTCCGAAATCACTTTTGGGTAAAATAGTCATATCCGGTTATTCTTTACCGACTCTCTAGATAGATTGATAGTTGAAGAGTTATTTTGATAGATTCAAAGAATAGTAGAAGAGTAGGCAGCGGTGCAGAAAACTAGAAGGGAAATAGCACCACTACAGCTCGGGGCCCTGTGCACGCTACGGCACATATTCACTTAGTGTAGTGAATCCCCTGAGGACTTTTACATCTTCCGGCTAAAGCAATGTGTCTTATCAATTGTGGCAGCTTAATTAAACAAATGCGAATTAATTCAGTCGGGCTATAAGGGTTGGACAGGAATTGATTCTTTCGAATCATGTCTTAAAAGTATTCTGCCGGCGTGCGGAACTCAGACTGTTTAAAATTATGCTGCATAATAAGACTATGTTTGACTCTGTCTTGCGTGTATTCGGACCAATATGCCGATAGAAATGCATGATAAAAATCATTTAGATTATTACAATCTCTAATAAGTGCATGCATGCGTGTCGCCGGTTCGTTTTCTAAATATCCACACATAAATTCCAGTTTGTGACTTAGTGGCCAATTTGGTGGAAGTGCGTACATAAATTGATCTGACCATGAACATGGATGTATGTCATTCTTAGAATTGCGAAAGATCTTAAATTTCTGAACAGTTAAGAAGTGTTTATAGTCAAAGTTTTCTCCTCGTGGCGACAAAGACCTACCACGTCTGTCCCTGTCCCAATGTCGATTATTGTCAAGTTCGCGCGCCTGGCGCTCTCTTGTTGCATCTCGTAAATGAAACAAATTACTTTCTTCAAACCCCTCTGCTATCTGTGATTCTAAATTTCTTCTGCTGTCTTTTCCTACGATTTCGCCTTCAATTTGTTTGACTTGCTTCCGTAACGCCTCAAATTCCCTTTTAACGCGTTCATTAAAATTTCCCTGATTTTCAACATGTTTATTAATGCTCTGGTACTCTTTGGTTTCTGCAAATGGCAATGGAGATGTATCATCTGAATCTCTGTCCCCATTTAAACTAAAACTTGTCAGTTTATCTGAAATCTCCTCAACTCTTTCCGATAAGTCACCTATTTTTTCTTTCTGTTTATTTACGTCTTCCGTAAGTGTCGCGACTCGGGTTTCGGTATTGACACATTTAGTAGTTAATTGTTCATACTGTTGTGTTAGGTTATTTATTTTGTCATTTGGTACGGATTCCTCGATTCTTTCAAATATTTCTTCCTTATCGTGTGCACGGTGTAAATTTAACTCTGAAAATTTTTGTACTATCACACGATCTCTTTCTTCCTGTTCTCTATCCTGTTCCTTTTGTCTGATTTCTATTGAAATTAATCTATTATTGTGAGTGTTCAAAATCGGTTGTACTTCTTCTCTAATTTCTTTCTTTAATTCATCTTTCATGTTTTTGAAACATGTCCCTATTCGTGAGTCTAACTGTGTTTCCATTGTTCCCATATCAGTTTCTAACCATGTTGCCAAAGTTCCCATCTTTGTTTTTAATTCAGATCGTAGCTGTGATCCCACTGTTTTTAATTCAGATCTTAACTGTGTTTCCATTGTTCCCATATCAGTTTTAATTGTTCCTATTTGTGATCCCAAATTTAATATTGCACTCATTAACTGCTCCATATTAACTGGTTCGAAATTCTTTTCGACCCTAACATTTCCCGTAAAACTAACTTCCTTCGACATAGCCATAAAGCTGTCTGTGTTCGATACTATTCCAGAATCTTCTGTCGTCAATCTCTAATTCTGAAAATTTTTTGATTGTGAAAAATTTTGAACTGGTTCCGGACTATTTTCCCGACTTGTTAAATTGTTTTCTACTTCATTATTCATCATACTATTCTCATGCGTTGGCGAGTTCGCCATGTTAACAATTTCGTCATTCTCACTATGCATCATTTTTGCCTTTTTCATCGATCGCGTAATCATTTACAAAACATACAAAACTCGTCACCATACGAAAATTACACACAATGACACTTTATCTCCAACAATACCATTCACACGAAATGTTTCCCAACAAACACATCTAACGAACAACTAAACCGTTCACAATTGCACAAAATTGTCAGACCTGTATACAAGACATCAAAAATTAAATTCTGCCAAAATACCATTAAAAGAATGACAAGACAACTCAAATGTTCAGTTACCAAATCTACACATGCAATATAAACTACAATTACGAAACTACAAATTACTTCAACAATACTACTGTCCGTTATTTCTACTATCAGAAGACTCCAAGGGACGATCCGAAGCAGCGGTCACCACGTGCATGGGGGCTTAATTAAATAGAATGCAAATAATTTTAATTTTAGTAACTGTATGTACGATTACGAAGCCTCGTAACCGGTTGGCCCTGACCAGTATTAGTACGCAATCTGAGTGCATAGAAGAACAACAAAGAATGAAAGAAAACTTCTGTTAACACAATTAATTAATTGAGCCCCCAGCAACTATAAAACCTACGAAACAACAAAACACAAGTGTAACTGTTCTGTGTGTGGAAGTGAGATTCAACGTACACATCTGGCACGGTTCTTCCTCAAAAAGACAAGATATTTTAAATACCATTTACACTGAATTAATTAAATAAAACTGAAATACTATACTTGCACATAGAAACCAGAATTACGCTCTAATACATGAACACAAGCCAGATGCTTTGTTGACTGAACCTGTGACCAAGAGGCATTATTGTTTAAGACATTTGAAATAAAAATAAAAAATTTATTACCTTCATATATATTGACGAAACATACACTCTGATCGTTACAACATCCGCAATCGAACAGCATCAGCTGTCTAGCCCATCAGAACAACCGCTTACAACGTGCTCACAACTAGTCACGGCTACATCAGAACTCCTACTGCCCACTTCTCAATAAGCACTCTCCAAGACGCCTTCACGACAAGCACTCTCCACTACAACATCTCAACAAGCACTGCCAGTGGAGGCGGCTGAATAATACTCTTTGGCGCAATCTCTGGCGCTGTGACTCAGTGTAGCCACCTTTCACATTATAAAATCACTGATTGCTGCTATCCCATAAGACATTATGTCTGTTTATGCAAAATATATTATGTATGATCTACGCAGGCACAGTCTAATTTTTCTCCTCCCATTGGCAGGAAACTCAAACATTGGCGGGAAGTTCAAAAATCGGTGAAAAAAAAATGGTTCAAATGTCTCTGAGCACTATGGGACTTAACTACTGAGGTCATCAGTCCCCTAGAACTTAGAACTACTTAAACCTAACTAACCTAAAGACATCACACACATCCATGCCCGAGGCAGGATTCGAACCTGCGACCGTAGTGGTCACGCGGTTCCAACCTGACGCGCTTAGAACCGCACGGCCACACCGGCCGGCAAATCGGTGAAAACCTCCAGTCTTTTCTTCTGGCTGTGTTTTCGGAAGTGGCAGTCTCTATTGACTGAGCGCTAGAGAGGAGCTCTAGCCCGTCTCATCAATAACTGCTGGATGTAGAAAGGATATCTTCACGATTAGTCTACCACTGGAGAGTTGCTCAATCTAGTGAAGCCAGTAGCCCTATATGAGAAGGATAAGTAAAAATAATAGGACAGCAAACTATCACTGTATTGCAGGGGATGAGCCTGCTGCCGATCTACAAGTGAATTGCTCCTGGGAGGCACATAAGGATGAGTAAGGATAACGACCTATTGTCCTGGTGCTGGTATAAATGCATGCTCCCTGTATATAGGAATCATGTCGCAACACACCTGTGCCAATTTAGGAATCGCAAGTCGTATCCTAGCCAACAGAAATGTGAGAGATACGCCGTACATTATTTTTTATGAAAGTAGTGGGTGGTATCCGAATTTAAAACTGGATTTCTAATCGAAATACTGTATGTGCTACTTCGGAACGACCGCTAGAGCACCTAGCGATCTTTGAACGATTTTCTACATCTCGCGGGCGCGTCGCACGGCCACACGCGCGTAAGATCTACCGACGCCCGGCGGAACTGTCGACAGTAGTGTGTCTTCGCGCGCGAGGCTTCTCATCTGTCGTGCCGAGCGCCCCTGCGACACGTCACAGCCGTTCCATGGGGGCCACGTTGGCCACACGTTCGCATAGAATCCAGCGCAAGTTTGTGGCTGAGTTCATCAGCTACGATTCCAATTAGCAGACAACATTTCTGAGATCGCTGGTCAGTCTGTGTAGGATTTTGTACCATTTCTTATGACTCCAAGCTACTAGCACGACATTTTAAGCTACTCCTCAGATAGGAACATATGACCATAATCGAGGTGCTCTGAGAATTGTGGGTACATCTTGAAACCACTGTGGGTAGTTTATTTTGTATCTAACTCTCTCTCCCTCTAGATGTAGTCTAACACTTTTAACGTCACAAAACTAATCAACTGCATGACACTTTCGGTCTCTTTTATAGCGTGTTATACGTAATGTGTGGTTTAGTATTCGTCATCAGGTGTATTTTGGTGTGTGCTGTGTACGTAATTCTGGTTTTTTATATGTGTAGTGTGTGGTATGTGGTGTTTACACCGATATAAGCTGGAAGTGATTACCAGAACACCCGCACCAGAAGTGCTTCCTGTGAACAATAGCACCCCATCCCATACGTGTCAGTGCCTGCAGCACTGAAAAGCACCCCTTCCCTAAACAACTGTGCGCTAAACAAAAACATTCTGAATGTGAACATAGAACACCTGCACCAGAAATTATTAATGGCATCATAACCACCAGATGAGCAAAAGCACTCAAAATCTGTGTCACTGATGTCTTAAAACACCTCATTATTTAGCACAAATAGACACACAATAAGAAAGTGATAAAAATATAGCCTCCATGCAGTGCCATTTCAATAGGAAGATGGTACAGTGCATCTACAAAGTCTCTCTGCAGTGGCGAGCTGCGTGTGTGTCGACTTGTGGGCGCCTAAATTTGGCAGCACGTTCATGTCGTCATATAAGCTATGGGCTGGGGTTCACTGCTACTGGCTGCAATCATATTGGGAGATGGGATTCAGTATTATTACAGTTAAAGAAATGTTATTAATTAGTTATATTAATTACAATTAAACACACTCTGCACACTAATGTTACATTAGTTGCTGGAAATGTTTTCCTCTTTCTTGAAGGCATAATTCAACACGTTTTTATTTATTTGAGACACCATTACCAATGTTCCACGTGTAATCGAATGCAGATAATCAATTATCGCTGTCTTCAGTTCATCTACTGTCTCTGGATTTTTTTTGAAACACAAGTGTTTCAACCGCACACCAAAGGAAATAGGCAGGTGGAGACAGCTCTAGTGAATGAGGGAGACAAAGACTTAAAATACCAACTGTACATCAGCTAACAAATAGCTGAAACCATTCACAATACGCTATTCGTTTCACATGGTCCATACAATGTAATTGTTACACAGCAGTAACTTTATATGGATACATCCCCAGTTCTTTGGTTACGGTCTTATGTGCTGTCGTTCAAGTGACATTAGTCTCTTGCAATAATCTCCTCACTGATTTGGTTGGGCTCAGCAGCATGATGTCCGAAATGTCGGCAAGTTTCCGTTCTGTTAAAATTGTGGGCCTACCAGTCCGTGGTGCACCATGAACTGAATCTGACTGCAAATTAAATCATGTACAGCATCACATGTGTACACCTCAAAGCAGCGAAACGCAATCTAAATTGCCACCACACGTGGCCTGTAAAGTTCCCTCCTGCACTAAAAACGTTCCATCTGCAACTTTAAGCATTGTCACTACAGTCAGCTTACACAACAATAACACAAATAACAGCTGCAACGCACACCGAACACTCCTACCCCCCACACTGCCACAGCAGATTTACAGAATACGTGAAGGCGAGACTTTAATGTTCTGCCAACCCTACGCAGCCCGCAAGGCGAGGCACGCAACGCTGGCCATTGCAGTATGACTTTACAGACGCATAATATGAGGCACGATTGGAAAGTTTTAAGAATGAATCCGCTACTGCTTACCGGTTTGGCGGGCAGGTACACAGAGGGTGGGGAGTGAGTCATTTCCTTGTCCTTGAACCCCCTCTGACAGGAAACTGCGTTCCCTTTGTTCAGTTCGTTGTGGCAGCTGGTTGAGTGCAGGTCTGTTAGGGCATATTGCCAGATTCTGTCTGCGTGAAAATGGATGTAAAATTGGAGCAACGAGTTTGTGTGAAATTTTGTTTTAAAACCAGGAAATAAGCTTCTGAGACTTACAAACTATTAAAAACAGCTTTTGGAGATAATTATATGAGCCAGTCAAATGTTTTTGTCTGGTTCAACGGATTTAAAAATGGCCGCAAATCATTTGAAGATGGACCACTGTCTGGCCGTCCTTCCACCTCAAAACGAATGAAAATTTTGTGCAAGTTCGCAACTTAGTGCGCACTGATCATAGACTTACAATTAGGGAAATGGCTGCTGAACTTAATTTAAGTTTCCATGCAGTTCAGTCAATTTTAACTGAAGATCTGCGTCGAGTGTCTGCAAAATTCATTCGAAAAGTATTGTCAAGTGACCAGAGACAATACTGACTTGAAGTGTGCCAAGAACTGATTAATCGGACTAAAAATGACACAGATTTGTTAAGTAGGATAATTACAGGGGATGAATCGTGTGTATATGGATGTGATCCTGAAACCAAAGTGTAGTCTTCGCAATGTTCACCACAACTGAAAAAAGCACGGCAAAGTCAGTCGAAGGTGTAGACAATGTTGGTAATTTTTTTCGATTCTACCGGTATTGTGCATCACCAATTTGCCCCTGGAGGACAGACAATTAACCAGGAATACTAAAAATGTGTCCTTGAGCGTTTGTGCGAAAAGGTGCGGAAGAAAAGGCATGCACTGTGGAAAGACAAGAATTGGTTGTTACACCATGCCAATGCTCCAGCTGATCATGCCTTCTTCATCGTTGAATTTTTGACCACATTCAAAATTCCTATGCTTCCACAACCACCATATTCCTCTGATTTTGCCCCTGTGGGCTTCTACCTGTTTCCTAAACTGAAATTTTCACTGAAAGGAAAGCGACTTGACTCGATTGAAGACATCCAGGCAAATACAAAGACCGTCCTTAACACAGTTCAGTGAACAAATTTCCAATAATGTTTCCAAAAGTGGAAACACCGTTGGAGTCGGTGTGTTCAGTCAGAAGGGGACTATTTTGAAGGAGAAGCATCACAGTAGCATGTAAGTACCACCATTGTACAATTACAAGCCCATTCTTAAAGCTTCCCAATCACACTTTGTATATTCAGACATTATGACACGCTCCTCCCTCCCTTTTAGCGGTAATATGTCGCTATTACAACTCCAATGGAGCAAAACAGCCAGAATATTCGTCATTCACATTACCTCACCTCATGCCGGAAAAACCATGCTTTCTGCAAACTCGAAATGGTGACCTTGTGAACCACCCCTTTCCAAATGGGTCTGTTGCTCACATAACTGAATTTTCACATGTTACCACTCTGAAGAACCGTTCCTATGGGTTACGCCAAATTTGTCACTGACTTTTTCCCCGTCCTACAGCCACACCACCAAGTGATCTGGCAATACCAGAGGTATAAAGACAGCACAGTAACTCACCTGTCCCAACTGCAGTCAGTGGAAGGACTGTAACACATCAGCAGCAGCCGACATTGTCCATTACCTCCCAGTGGAATAGGAAGAAGCAAAAGAGTAAGTACCCTCTGCTTAAGAATATTACATCTGTATCTGTTACGCCTGTGTCTGTAGCTACCATTATTGTTATCACATGTAACGGTTCTTCTTCTTTGTTCAGCGATACAACTGGCACCTGCAGCAACGGTGCCATCCAGCTTGTCAAGACCTGGAGCAGCACAACAGCCCAGCCTGTCGGGACCTGCAGCAGTGGTCAACAAATTAAAGAATGACATGCCCATCGAAAGCAAAAGAGAAAAGCATTCCAACAGGTCTTACAAAATCCTGGATCATGGCAGACACTTAGTGAAGAAACACACTGAATTGTTGCCAAAGCAAGAAAGCCACAATTCTAGGTGTAACAGTGTTAGTTGCTATATGAGTTCAGATCTGAGTGTGAGCAAAATCTCTGTTCTTTCCCAGAAGATGCTCCCTAAATTTCATATCAGTGAAAATATGTACACACCTATTTTCAGAAGTGATTTTAAATTACATTGTGGTGTGCTAAGATCATAGTTGTGTTCACATTTCTAGTAACTTTTCATGCAGAGGATTAGTGCAGATTCTGCCAAATGAATTTATTTTCTGAAGTGATTTTAAACTGTGTACACTTCACCAGGCTAGGGTGCTATCTTGTTTTTTGGCATGGAAGGACCGCCAGGAACAGTTCAGCAGGTATATTTTCATGTTTTCTGAAGTACTTTCCTACACATTTCAATCTTCTCAATGATGGTGAGGTTCCTGTATATGATAATCTTGGTGACCACTTCATTAGGCAGAACAACGACTGATGAATGATTTCCTTTATAGAAAAACTTGTGGTCCATAAATTTTCACTGCTGTAGACCCGAAATTTCTCATTACAGGTCATAGTTTCCTACCATATGATGGAGATTTGCTCTTATAGAGAGGAACAAAATAGATCCCTTAATGTGTATCACCCAGATGATTGGATTCCGTTCATTACCAACAGCAATGACAAGAAGGACCCTGAGACCTTCAGGAATCTTAACGTACTAGAACACAGATTATATAGAGGCTGATTTAAATATCACAGCATATGTGAATGCAGGATTTCTTAGCAATTTTATCAAAGCATTGCAAAGAACCCATCTACCATTTCAGTTTTACATATCTCACACTATTAACTATTGCCAGTCATTAGTGCCAACAAGGAAGACTTATTTGACATGTCTCAGTATGTGACCTCTGCTTGCAACTACCAAGAGAATAGCGGATCTGCAAGTGTGTTCTACAAAACCTTTTGACTAAGGACTGAGAATGTAATGATGAATGTACACATATAGCGTAACTGCAACAGTAATGGTGTTAAATTCTGTCAGTATCTTGTCTTGTTGATTCTGAAGATTTACATTGCAATAGAAATTATTTGGCTTGTTTTTCTGTATTTTCTCAAAATAAGTTTTCTATCTTTGCAATGAGTAGCAAAGAAAATCAGTGTGTTCCAGCAGTACTAATCTGTAACAGCACACATACAAGGAAATTCAAGATAGCACAAATTGTCAAAAGATATAGTAAGAAATTGTGTAATTACAAAAATGTGCAGAATGATGTTTTACCTCATATATACTGCCTGTATCAAGAAAGAACCATAGGTATAAGCATAAAATTTTTTTTGTTCTTTTTTGGATTTTCTTAGTTACTGTATCGATTGGTGAATGATTCAGTCTCAAAGAAGAGTTACAATACATGACAAAAGCTCACGAGAATGAGGCTAATATTAACATTACTCAAATTTATGCCATAACAGAAATAATGCAAGGAAAAAGTGTTCAGTGTTAAAAAAGCATGATGTAAGGTCAGATCATCAGTTTAAAAAAACAAGTACTCTCCATAAAAGACGAATTTTAGGGAATATTGCTCAGTCCCCAGAGAATGGTTAAGGACACCAGGATAATTTATTAAGAAAAGGGACCATCCCAGTTTAACCACATTTGGAACCCCACACTCGGGCTGTGTTGAACAACATCAACTCTGAAATAGGCACAAAATATTTGTCTTAGGCTAGAAGATGGACAAGTATCTGATGCCAACTAGTCATCAATATTTTAAAGAATTACTTTAGAAAGATAGAAAACGATCTTATAAGTATTTTTGTACTTGTCACTGTGTCAATGCTGACACAGTGAAGTTAACCAGTTGGTTATACAACAGTTTACATTTATTTTTAATGGGTCACCTAAACAGGAAAAGTTGTAGGCCAAGTTAATGGATCTTGAAATTTTAGTCAAGCCTGCATATAACAGGAAATTATTTGTTCTCTATGCTTCAAGAAAAATCAACAAATTGATAAAAAGCAAAGCTATCTGAATATTCAATTAAACTGAGCAAGAAAGACGGTAACACTGTGGTGGTACCAAAATTTACATGGAAGACTGCATGAAGAATAAAGCACCAAGCTCCTTATTTGTGGAGCTTGCGAATTCAAAAGTTATAGAATCCAAAATTAAAGCTTACAGTAAATCAAATTGGCAACAATAGGTGTGTGTACACGAGAAAGCGAGCCGCACAAATATGAATCACGCTACACTGATTGCTATTTTACATTTCCCCAACGATAAAGAACTTCGTTGAACAGTAACAGACAGCCACTAGGATGCGATCTGTCCAGAATAATCTCTCCAGACCGTAGCTGGTCCCAAATTCCTTTAACTTTCTTGCTCTTTCACAACTTTCCATTTCTATAAACTCTACCTGGAGGGTATGAGTATGCTGTCGCAAAAGCGATGGGTGAGAATTATGGCTAAATTCAGGAAAAAGCTGGGAAAAGTACATGCAACTACCCTCCTCTTGCATGGTGCCACAGTTTCTTCTTTGCTGTTTGCATAGAAGGGTAATAAGACATTTTTAATTATTATTTGGAAACTGTAGGGCAACCAAGGCGTTCACTGACCAAAGGGGATACAGGAACCACCTTAGATTTCAAAAGATGCTTGTGTGTTACAGTCTGACTTCTGTGAAAAGCGCATTGTCCCTAAGGGTGCACTTCTCACATAATGATTTTCACAGACTGCCTTGTGTGAGGTCATAGAGGCGTTTCTGGTGACACACGATCCCAGTGCAGATCGTGCAAGGCTATCTTTGCAAGCACATATCTCCAGTATTCTCACTAAAACAACAAAAAAAGTGGCAGAAAATGAATTAATGTGACATAGTGATATGTGACAATAATTAATATCCCTGTCAAAACAGGGTTCAAAAGATCGAATGGTACCGACCGTCCGCCGTGACATTCTCATCCCTTAGACATCATTGGGTGCAGATATGGAGGGGTATGTGGTCAGCACACCCCTCTCGCGACCACCGTCGGTTTTCGTGACCAGAACCCCTACTTTCCAATCAAGTAACTCCTTAATTCGCCTCACAAGGGTTGAGTGTACCTCACTTGCCAACAGCTCTTGGCAGGTACCAATAGTCACCCATCCAACTTCTAGCTCAGCCCGACAGCACTTAACATCGGCAATCTAATGGGTACTGGTATTACCACTGTGGAAAGGCTGTTGGCGTAATGAATCTAGTGTCTATGAATTAGTAAAAGGTAGGGAACATGATTAAACACTGGCGGCGCGTTGGACGATTTCGTGTACAAAATGTGTGTGAAATATTATTTACATTCCCTGTGGCACACAGAATTAAAATAAATCTAAGTATATTCTTGTGTGGATGTACAAAAATGAATTATTTTTGCAATCCTCGCTGTGTGCATTTACAATGAAAATGTTTGAGTTATAACAGACAGTGACATCTCTAGCGAAAGGACTACCCCTCCAGTGACTACAGTTTCGCAGATCCTGGCAATTTACTGGGCTGTATGCCAGACATACCAGCGCAACGTGGCACCTGGGCATCCCAGCACATGCTGGCACCCTGGACTCGGCAGCCCCTGTGAGAGACAGAGGACCACCACTGTACCTGCCAGCTGGCCAGCCTCTGTGGCCAAGTTGTTGTAGGAGCTTCAGTCTGGAACCGCGCTGCTGCTACAGCCACAGGTTCGAATCCTGCCTCAGGCATGGATGTATGTGATGTCCTTAGGTTAGTTAGGTTTAAGTAGTTCTAAGTCTAGGGGACTGATGACCTCAGATGTTAAGTCCCATGGTGCTCAGAGCCATTTGAACCATTTGTACCTGCCAGCTAATCCTCCTCTGGTATTTCCTCGCAACTGGCATACTTCTGATATATTCATGAACTTCAGTTAGCAAAGTTCGTTCACTTCATACAAGCTCAGCGAAGCACACATAACACTATCGTTGCATTTTGCAAGAATGAGAATATGCACTCACGAAGAATTTAGTGAAAGACTTTAGCTCTGCTTATTGCACCATATTTTAATGCAGATAAATTCATGGTTAATTCACATAAAGTTAGTTTTTAATCCTGAGTCAAAAATCTTCCTTAGTCAAAAAGAAAACTCTTAAAATCTTGTTGCCTCCAAAAGTCTTAAATTTAACAGGTTATTACTGCTGTGAATCAAGTACAGAGTGGGTGGTGTACATTCAAATTAATAACATTTTCTAGCTGCAGAGGGCAGTTAACATAGAGATAATGACATAGAGGAGTATACAATTCCTTACAGAAAAGATGGTCTAAATCGCTCAGCACTCTATTGCCAAACGCTGGCATCCAACAAATTCCAAATATCCACTCGGCAAATACAACAAAGTATTTTTTGGAGCTGTCGTTAGACTGAAAAACTCATAATAATGTCTTTAGTGTGTTCCATGACTATGCATAGTCTTCTACATGCCACACACAAAAAGTCACCTCTCACGATACATCATGATTTGTTACATACTTCAAAACCCTACGACAACAGACTGAAACAATTAGTTTCTCCCAAGGAATATTGTTTCAGCTCCAGAAAACTTAAATCCCACACAATATGCACTAGTCGTTAATAAACAAAAGAATGAGGTGAGGCACCACAAGAAAAACAATTCTAGTGGAATGATACTATACTTTGCTACCTTATACCTTCTTTGTATTTCTGATATAAAACTACTGCAATTTCTCAGGAATCATCGATAATTCTAACTGATTGTGACTTCACTTCAATCTAAAATATTTGTAAAACAGGAATTATGCTTCTGCAATAAAGAATTACCACATCAGGCGATTTTGCGACCAGCAGACGAGGGCCTGCACACAAATTTTAAAATGAGAATGATCTTGCATGGTGTGTCTAGCTCCAACACCCTATAAATCTATTTACTCTTTACATGCCTTTAAGGGTCACATGCACATGCACAATATACAGTAACAGCAAGTCAAGTCACAACACAAATTACATAAAAACCTTACTGTTAATCACTAGAAAGAAGATTTGTGTATGGAGCATCTTTAAATCACTTCCATAGCAAACATAAATTACACAAAATAAACTAAAACTGTGGCAACGTTATCGTACAAAAAATTTGAGTTTGGAGAAGTGCCGCACCCCAGTTATATTCCTCATTTGTAAAGGCTTCAGGATGGCTACGTTTGCAGACACCAGGTGTTTTGTTCAGAAATGCTTAGTCTACATGGGGAATAGCTTAGATGACTTACCCTTTACCTTGCAGGAGAGTTGGTGGTTTCTTACCACCATCATCTGCACAATATAAAAGAGACGTTGATTTACATTCTTGGTATTTCTTTTCGAAACATACAGCTTATTTTTCAAATGATTTCGAAGCTAATCTGCATCGATTGGTTAATTGTCAAGTCATTAGGTGTGACCCATGTATAAAATTTCATCTCTTGAGCTCTTCAATGCGATTTTCAACAACTTAATGATGGCAAAGTGTTGGTTAGTAGTACATCCATCCATTGGTAGGGCCTGAATCGCAGATTCGTTCAGTTTTAATTAAGATGTTTCATTAACAAACAGTTATATAACAAAGGAAGACCCAAATATGCCATAAATTATAACAGCAAAAACCTGTTACAACTCTGTTTGTCACACTATCAACTTTCTGTACTATTTTATAAAATAATGGCTTCTAATTACTTCACAGTTACTGTAATTTACAATACGAAACCAAATGAAAACAAAGTGTTTATTTAGGCTAATGGATTAGATATTGAAATTCCATCTACACTAAAAAAATAATGTACTCATATCTGAAGTGAGGAACATGGTAGGAATATATAGGGTAATATAGTTTCAGTAGAATTAACATAACTATAATCAACATCGTTTATATGAATCAAAAGGTTTAAATAGCTCTAAGCACTATGGGACTTAACAGCTGAGGTCATCAGTCCCCTAAACTTAGAACTACTTAAACCTAACTAACCTAAGGACATCACACACATCCATGCCCGAGGCAGGATTCGAATCTGCGATGGTGGCAGCCGCATGGTTCTGGACTGAAGCGTCTAGAACCAATCGGTCACCGTGGCCAGCTTTATATGAATCATTCCACTTATATTTCCATGAATATGTCAAATATGTATTTGACTTCATATACTATTTCATGTATTTTAGTTGTAACTTCCAAATGATAACATTTTCTGTAATTTCAAACAACTGACTTTTTCCATTATTAGAGAATCTTGGCTTTTGCTGGCCTGTTAAAACTTAAGAAATTTACAGGAAGACCTAACTCCAGCAGAGCAACGAGAAGGAGTGAAGATGATTCCAATATTTTTTTGAACAATCTAAGTTAGACCAGTCCAACTTCGAGATTAACATTTATAAAGACTTTTATTTGATAATTAATTGCCCTAGCAAAGCGCTTACACCACATCCTCTGCCATTGTAGAATCGGTTTATTTATGTTGGTAGCTATATCTACCATCACCTGCATATGTCTGGCAGCTGCTATGGCAGAAATCCGACAACTTCTCTAATTCTCTCTTGTGGTTCTATGTTCGTTGAAACCTTAGTTGGACGTATCTTGGTGGAATCCAAAGTGATCTAGTGCGTTACTATTTCACCATTACTGTATGGATGGTCAAGATGGTGATTCCATTTTAAAATATCCTCGACATATTGTGGGTAATATCAGAAGCACTTTGCAGCCAGTAGAGAGGGTTTTATGGTACTTAATTCTAACCTATTTTGTTCTGCAGCCCACCAGTACAACATCATGTTCTCAGATTTGACCTCTGTAAATGTTACACAGTGTCTGGTGACCGCCAAAACCTTCAGAATAACCTTCCTGCTCATATGACTACTAATAAATTCTAACTTTCTTAGGACTGGCCAGGATTTTGGTAGACTGTCCTTAAATTGCGCCATACAGTTCTTAGAGGGTAGGTGAGAAATTTGTTTATCATCAAAGTCTTGTTCGTTGATGGACACAGTCCTTGGCAATAGACATGTTTCCCTCATTTTGACTCTGTCTCGCATCGCTGAAAGTGCGGCAGCAGACACAGAATTATCCCAAACATGGCGCTCATTATTAGCTCTTATTCTTCTCTCTGCCAGGTGCAGCAGTGGGTCCACAGCTTGCAGTCGCTCAATCCCTTTTCTTAGGTTCTCAGGACCCCATTTAAAGACAGCCAAAACCTCAGTTCCGAGAACTGCATGGGTTCTGTGGTTGTGGATTTCGTATGGTCATCCAGAGTATGCACTCTCTGTGATAGTTGTTTGTCTCCTCCACTGTCTTCAAATTTGTCTCAGCTTGGACCAGTCTATTCACATTGATTTTAACTGTCTTAGACACCACAACCACTTTCTCGTCAATTGTTTTAATATGACCATCGAATTCCCCTCGTATCGCCGCCATCTCTTCTCTAAATTACTCTCTGTCTGCTCCTACTTTTTCTATCTGCTTTTGCTCGTTTTCTACCTTCGTCGATTTTTCTCTCTCTTTCCTTCACTTGTTCCTAACTGCCTCAGATTTTCTATCTCTTTCCCCTTCTCCCTTCCTTCTGTCTGCATCTGCTTCCTCTCGGTCTGTTTCTCTTTCTCTAGCATCTGTTTTACCATTGTTTCCAGAGTTTGAGGTGTTCTGTGCTCTTGTCGATTCCCTTTCGCAAATCTCGTTCGTTTCGCTGTGTTCACTTGCCGCTAGAGTTTCCTGGGTGTTAGGCAACACATCCGCAGCTGACACACTCCCACAGAAATATTCGATGTGGCTTGATCTGATTCCATCGAATCTTCCTGGCTACAAACTTTCCCTGCTTCTCCAGATATGGAGGAGATGAAACTGATAATTACTGCTCAACATTTAACATGAACAAATGAACTTATACACAGCAATACCCTCACACAAAATTTTCAGATCTAGCACAAAAATCTCAATGAAATCTACCAAATTACAAGTACATACAAAACATCAGTACACAAGAAAAAGATCGCATGTGCCATTCTATCATATGCTGCAGCTGTTGGTTCAGTCGTCAGAGGTATGTGGGAGTGGAAGCTGTGGGGCAGGGCACAAGGCAGCTCATTGCTGCAGAGAAACACTGAGGCAATCTGTAAACATTTTATTTTCCTTTGCCTCAGGAGGTACAAGTGTTCGCCGTCCCACTCACGTCGAGTTCCGCTCAATCGGTGATCTGGTCACTCTTTTTTGCTTAGGACACAGCCCCGTTGACCATGGCCCAGTTGCAACAGCAGGGAACTCTTCAATGACGGCCTCACGCTGGCCTCAGGTGAGAAATGACACTCGCACCACACCGACCTGCTCACTGCGACAGCAGAAGGCTGATGCTGATGGATAGATGTCCTCTGCAGCAGCTGGATGCAACCCCCCCCCCCCCCCCCTGCCTCCACACAGTAGTAGGTACTGGGCCAAAGCAGTGTCTTCATTATTTGTCAGCCTTATGCCCCAAAAACACTGTCTAGAGCCACGCAGTTGTATTGATTAAACCGAATTTTTTAAGTGAACGTAACTTACTCTCACACAGTGGTTGGATGGTGCTGCTGTGTACCGCTCTTTGATGTTCACACAAAAAGGCAAAAACGTCGTGATCAATTATTCTCTGAGGACCACAGGGCAGTAGTACTGTCCACTGACCACAGGGGGTACAGGCAACAGCTCAGATTTCAAGAACCATGGAGTGGGCCAGTACCTGACTTCACGTCTTGTGCCCATATCCTCAAAGGAGGCACTCTTCACCTAATGAGCTTGTTCCTTTTCTCCCCATTTTTTCAGTTTTAATCTTTTATTATTTTGATACTCATTTGTTATTGTTTTTAGTGTACTCATTGCAATTTTGACTTTTATGTACTATTGTTTTTAAAAAGTTTTTACTGGTGTGCACTCTTGTATAAGTAGTCGGTAGAAACTAGCATAATGAATAATCCCAAATGCAACGAATTTCTGGGATTAATCCCAGCACCCTCAAGCGCAGCAGCTACAGCGTTGCTGGTGGGAACTTTTAACTGCAGTAACTGACAATTTTAATGGCACAATTTTAATGACCAGTCTCAGTGTTATGAACATTACCTGCTTCTAGGCCATTACTGGCAGCAGTTCTTTGTAACTGTAATTAGTATTCCTGTTCTTTTCCTTCCGCAGTTTTAAAGTTTAGGTTTATTGATCTATTTGTAATTTTGATGTGTCGTGGAACATTACTTTAACATTTCAGGTGAAATGTATGTACTGAGCTATTGGTGCCCAAAACTAGTGTAATTTTACCATTTAGTGCTAAAGAGAGTTCTTGTCTAATGTCGTATAGTGGAGTTAGTCAAGAATTCTGTGTACTTGCAGAGCTTTTGGACACATGCAGAACACTGAAAAGTTTGCATGTGACTTTGTTTCATATTTCTCAGTATCAAAGATCACAAACAGCACCAATATTCAGTATTATTTAATTGTTTTTGGCGTGCTGAAGATACAATAAAATTTTTATCCTGTACAAAATGTCAACATAGAGATAGATGTAAACAATTTAGCAGATTTTTATCACTCAAGTTCCCACATAACTGTGACTCAGTTATTTTCACAATCAATCAAATCCTTTCACACAAATACGTTGATCGAAATACTGAATTTTTGTGCAAACAGCTGCTGGACTATATACTTCCTTTACACCATAAATTAATAGCAAAGGATGAATAGTGAGAAAGCAGGATTCTGCTGAACTGAATAAAGTCCTATCGACCGAAAAATGCTGCACTACATTGATAAATGAAATGTCATGCTGTACCAAGTACTTCTGAGGAGAATGCCATGAAGAGAAGGAACTGATGAGCGTCTAAATTCTGCCCTATATGTTCACGCAAGGGCACTAGTAATTATAATGGTAAGTTAAAGTTATGACAAATATATATTTCTGATTGTGCAAAATTGTCAAACGAAATTGCTAGAGAGTGGAATGACCTAAACATTATTAGAACGAGCGAAAATATGTGTGTGAGAGAAAGATAGGCTTCAATTGACTTAAATTGTAAGGTTTAATTTTAGTACTTAATTGTACCTAAGTTCAATCTGTAACTTTCGTACAATATTGGCATGTACCTCTGTCTGAAAAGCATAATTTCAGTGCTTACATAAAAATCTTACGTTTTGGTAGTGAAATGATCGTAAGGATCTTATACCATTTGTGCTGTTAAGCACTGCAGCTAATCGTTCAAGCATTGGCTGTTTTGCTGTGATGTGGTCAATGTCTAACGAATGAAATTTCGCATCGATAAATTAACTTCTCAGCTGTCTGATAACGATTATACCTCCACAAAAGTATTTTGTATCTAAGTGCATAATAAGACATGACAGTCAATTCAGAGGCTTTAAGTAGAGAGAGCATGTGTCGCATATAGTTTCAACAGCGAAATCCTTGAACTCTTGTTTTAACATGAGCAAGATGGCGGACTGCCCTGCCCCCTGGCTTCAGCTAGTGCCTACTCTCAGTATAGGTAATGCCATTTCGCTTTTGGTTATTACATATTTGCACAATAAAATAATGTTGATGGAGAAACACTATTTAGGAACATATATTTTACTATAATTAATGTTTTCCTGGCACTTTACAAAGGTATATTGACACGGAAGTCTAGCATAGATACCTAAGCATACATCTAACAGACAGAGAGATCTGTACACATGAAATTACTGCCAACATAAGAAATATTTTGCCATCAAATCCCAACACTTGCCACTGAACAAATGTTTTTATGTGCTCACAATGATCTTGAACACAACATCTCAAAGCACTATGCATGGAATATTATATTGTTAAACCATACAGTTTTACCAATTTCTCGAATTAGTCTTCAATGAGAGACTTGCTCTATAAATCAGAAAGCATTTCCTCTGTACCCAAATTGGTTTAGGAACGTCCGTCTGTTTTGTGTGTCACTTAAGAAAACAGTGCCTAATAGCAATGTTTTTGGATCACACAATTGTAATTTGGTTCTGAACCAACTTGATTGCTTCCATGTTGTTGTAAAATATGTTTGTTGACTCAATAAATGTATGTGGCTCAGTTTCACATATTAGAGTACTTAACAACAGCATTTCTTATATGGTGAAAGACAATGCCATATACTCAGCCTCAACAGTACTCAAAGCCACTGTTCTTTGTTCCTTGCAAGACCATTATTAATATACTGGTCCCTTCAACTCGAAACAGCTACCTGTAATATTACGTCTGTTATAAAGTTCATTTCCCCAGGCTGCATCGATATAACATTCCAGTTTCCTGCCTTACAGTACCTTATTTTATAATCACCAGTTACTTTTAAGTATCTAAATGCTCTTTTAACTGCAACCTAATGTTTAATTGTAGGGTTTCTGCAAAATCTGCTTACAGTATTAGCAGCAAAGGCAATACCTGACCTGGAAGTTTGTGCTAAATGTTTTACAGTCCGACTGCCTTCAAATAAGGTACTTCCTTTTTACACATTTCATCTTCTTCTGCTGCTAACAACTTCACATCCTGTTCCATAGGTGTTGAAACTGGCAGGCAATTATTCATACCAAATTTTTCTAGCATTGTCCTTGTGTACTTTGATTGGTAAATTGACAATTTTTATCCATTATCACTTCTTACGATCTTCATACGAAGATACTGTTTCACTTCACCTAAATCATACATATCAAATTCAGACTTAAGTTGTTTCTTGAAACTATTCATCGAACTTTCACCTTTTGTCAAAATAAAAATATCGTCGATCCATATCGCTAAAACTATAGTTTCTTCATTATTTCTTCTGTGATATACACTGAAGCGCCAAAGAAACTGGTATAGGCATGCATATTCAAATACAGACATATGTAAACAGGGAGAGAACTGCAATTTGGGTGGCAATGCCTATACAAAACAATAAACATCTGGCCCAGTTGTTAGATCCGTTACTGCTGCTACAATGGCAGGTATCAAGATTTAACTGATTTTGAACGTGGAATTATAGTAGACGCCCGAGCGATGGGACACAGCATCTACGAGATAGCAATGAAGTGGGAATTTTCCCATACGGCCTTTTCACAAGTGTTCTGAGAATATAAGGAATCTAGTAAAACACCAAATCTCTGTCATTGCTGTGGCCGGAAAAAGATCTTGCAAGATCTTGACCAATGACAACTGAAGAGAACCGTTCAATATTAGAGAAGTGCAGCCCTTCTGCAAACTGCTTTAGATTTCAATGCTGGGCCATCAACAAGTGTCAGTGTGCAAACTTTACACCCCACCTGGTCCCATCAACACCAACATTGGACTGTTTATGGCTTGAAACATGATGCCGGATCGGACGAGTTTCGTTTCAAATTGTATCGAGCGGATGGACATGGAGACAACCTTATGAATCCATGGACCCTGGACGTCAGCAGGGGACTGTTCAGGCAGGTGGAGGCTATGTAATGGTGTGAGGCGCATGCAGTTGGAGTGATATGGTACCTCTGATACGTCTAGATACGACTCTTGCAGGTGATATGTACGTAAGTATCCTGTTTGAGCATCTGCATCCATTCATGACCATTATGCATTCCGACAGACTTGGACAAATCCAGCAGGACAATGTAACACCCCACACATCCAAAATTGCTACAGAGTGGCTCCAGAAAAATTCTTCCGAGTTTAAACACTTCCGCTGGTCACTAAACTCCCCAGACATGAACATTATTGAACATATCTGGGATGCCTTGCAACATGCTGTTCAGAAGAGATCTCCACTGCATTGTACTCTTACGGATTTATGGACAGCTGTGCAGGTTTCATGGCGTCACTTCCCTCCAGCACTACTTCAGACATTAGTCGAGCACATGCCACGTCATGTTGCGGCAATTCTGTGTGCTTGCGGGAGCCTTTCATGATGTTAGGTAGGTGTACCAGTTTCTTTGGCTCTTCAATGTATATACCACGATCAGCTGACAATCGGTTCATTTTCATCCTTGTTAATGCTTTATGTAAGCACTGATTCCAACAGTATCCCCTCTATTCAAGACCATACATGCTGGTTTTCAGATGCCAAATTTTGTACCTTCCTTGAGACTTTTCTTGGCTTCCTCTGGCGGAATCGCAAAAAATTCTTATTTCAATTCTCCATTGAGATATGCGGTCTATACATCCATGTGGTGGATTAATAAATTTTCCTTTACAGCAAGGGACAGGAGTTTCTTACAAAAGCATATTTCACAACAGGTGAGAACGTTTCTTGGTAGTCTAAGCCCTCTATCTGAGAGCAGCTTTTAACTACCAAACAAGCTTCAAAATTTGGTTTGCATCTTCTGGGTGTTTAATACTAAAGACCCATCTAACTTGCAATAGTTTCTTTTGTTGTGGTACATCAACTCATTCATAAGAATCGTTCTTGGAGAAAGATTGTGATTCCTTTTCTATAGCTTTTTTCCAATTATCTGCGTTTGGGCTGGCCAAGGCTTCTTCAACTGTAAGAGAATCATTGTTAAATGTCTGAGCAGGCATATACATCTCATAATCTGGATACAAATTAGGTATTCTTGTATGTGATCAACGCCATAAATTTAGATCCTACGCTGCTGGAGTTTCCTGGATCTCGTTATCCATTTTATCTTCAATAAACCAATTTGACTTTTCCTAAACAACTCCTTCACGCCCTTTTGATTGTAAATTTACTGATGATTTTGCATGTTCTTGGACATCTTCTTCGAGATTAATATGTACACACATTTTTTCACAGTTTCTTTTGTTTTCACCAAATTATAAAAATGCTACATCTACGCTAGTTATTACCCTTTTATTTCTAGGATTTATGACTCTGTAACCTTTGAAATCTTCGCAGTATCCATTAAAAATATATTTTTTCAGATTTAGGGTACCATTTTCTTCTATGTTGTTTTGGAATTTGTACCATGACCGTACATCCAAAAATTATTAGATGAACAAGATCAAGTTTCTTTCTAATTCAAACTTTATTTGGAGTCTTGTTTGTTACACTGTAGTTGACGATCTGTCAGTCAGATACAATGCAGTTGATATTGCTTCTGTCCAGTAACATTTTGGTGGTCCTGCATCCTTTAACATGCTCCTTGCTTTCCCTACAATTGTTCTGTTAGCTGTTCTGCTACTCTGTCTTGAGCAGAACTACAGCGAATTATAATTTGATGTCGGATTCAAATTCACTCAGATGATGCCCAAACTCTTTCCTGACATACTCAGCACCACTGTCTGATGTGATAACTTTTATCCTCTAACCACTCTGTGTTTCAACCATGATGGGAAAAGTGGCAAATATTTCTCTCATTTCTAAGGAGATAAACGTGGGTATATCTTGAAAAATCATCAAACAAGGTTAAGAAATAACAACTGCCTCCTGTAGATTCTTCTTTCATATGCCCACAGAGGTCTGTGTGCATCATCTGCAAGAGATCAAAGTATCTATTTTTACTTGTAGTTGAAAGTGATCTGGTTTGCTTTCCTTATATATAATTTCACATGGTAAGTTACAATTAATGGTTTTCTTAGTCCCTGTTGCCATACCATTTAAAAAAGCCATACCTTTCCTATTAACATGTCTGAATCTTTGATGCCACAAAAAACTATTTGCAGAATATATTGGATAACTATTTTCAACTTGAAGAACATTTGATTGATACTTTTACTTGCTGTGGCTATAACTCTGCCACTCTGATCAGTTATTTCTACGCCATTTAAAGCAACAATTACCTTGTTGCCATTATTCACTATTTCACTCACAGAAATCAAAGTTGTGGCAGCATTCTTCACAAAATATAAATTATGTGCTGTAATGTCTTGTGATTCTTCTTTGACATTAAATTCAAAGTTTACCTTTCAAACCGGTTCACAAAGTAATTGCAGCAATGTTTGTTTTTGGAGAATTATCATATAAAACTGAATAGTCTTTGGTAATATGCATTGAAGCTCCAGAAACCAGGAAACAATCTGCACTCTTACTTTCAGTTTTACCACAGACAGTGACTGTCAACAGCCATCAAGAAATGTATAAAATGCATGTATGACCATAAGGTGTTTTTATCATAAACCCAAACATCGACCAATTTGTCATGGACAATCTTTATGGATAAGGGTTAAAATGTTTTAAGCCACAACAGTACATTTGTCAGTACTTAAATAATGTGTAGAGCATGTTATGAGTATCAATGTATGACACAAGACTGCTATGTGTCCACTTGGTAAGTTTGCTTATACTGTGTCATATATGGATACTCATGACAATCTCTACACATTATTTAAGTAATGACAAATGTAATGTTGGGGCTTAAACCATTTTACCCTAACCTATTAAGAAGGTCCGTGACTGAACCTAATCTATATTTGGGTTTAAAATAAAAGGAGCTGATGGTCAAACATTCATTTTATACTTTACCATAAGAATAATATTCAGTAAGTGCCTTCCTTTCTGGATCATTTGAAACCTGACTTTTTTTCTTATGTACTTGTTTTCTCCCCTGCACTGCGATGCAAAATGTCCCATTCCTCGGCATTTATAACATCGAACAGATTTCTTCTTTTTATATTTTGAATATAAAACTGTTTCCTTGTCCTGGATGGGATATTCTTGTAATTTCTTACATCTATAATGTCTTGACGCTATCACCTGTAATTGGTATCCCTGATCTCTCTAACCCCATTTTTGTGGTGGTGTACTTATCAGGTAGTCCAGATAACAACAAGGTATCAATATACTCTTCAGTAATGTCGACTCTGATATCTCTTTGACGATTCTATGTGAAGATGATTTTGTTTACATTTTCATCAACATTTTTATACTTATCTAAATGTTTAGTGATAATCTCTCTTAGGAAAGCCACTTTCCTTGTTAAAGTTCCAGTTTGAAAAGCTCTTCTTAGATTGTCCCATACTTCCTTTACTGTGCTGACCTTTTGTACATGAACGTAATTTACAGCATCACACAGAAGAATTAATTTGTATTTTGCCTTATGATCTCTGTTCTGGAAATCTGGATCCATGAACTTTAAGGTATAATAAATGACAGCCCAAAAATCGTCCAACTGTAGACAGGCTTCTACTGCAAATTTCCAAATTGCGTAATTCTATTGACCCATGAGCTTCTCAATCTGTGGTATCTCGGCAGAAGCCATTTGCACATTTACATTGTAATTACTGTAAATTCTAAACTGTTCACAAACAATATTATGGTTTTCGCCATTCACGAGCCAAACTTATTCAATTGATTCTTCCTGGGCTCATAACCTGTTCTATTATTTATTTGCCCATTAAAATAATGTTGACAGAGTAACACTATTTAAGAACAATAATGTATTCCTAGCACTATACAAAGGCGTACTAGCGTGAATACGTAGCATAGACACCACAGAATAGGCTACATAAAACAGGCAAAGAGTTCTGCCGACATAACACATATTTTGGTCACCAAATTCCAACAGCTTTATTCCTACATCCACAGTTTTTTCACTTTTCTGTTGCGTAGAAAATGAGTTCAAAACAAGATGAAACAGGGTTATTATTAGAGTCCATCGAAAAGTATGTGTAATTGCTGGCATTGTGGAATGTTAGAGGAAATGAGTACATAAACAGAAGTGTTAAGAATAACGAAGCATATGATTTGTTGCTCAGAAATGGCCACAAAGTAAGATGTTTCCAAAACATTTAACTAATGAAACGTTATAAATAAGATTATGTACAGATATTTGTCTCTGTTTATACATTCATTATCTGAGTAGTGCACATATTATTGCATGACATATTGCCATAACTATGTCTCAGACACTATAAGATGGAACTGTAAAATTAAATTTCAGATCTTCGAAAGAATTGCCAGTAGCAAGGTATGGTAGCGTAATATTTAAGTGCTCTCGCAGTGAAACTGCTTCTCTTATTGCGTCATTTTGTTTTTCTGGTGATGGGGATATGGGCGTCCGCCGGCGTTTTGCGCGCGATGAGGGCCGGGCGGCAAGTGGCCAGTTTATGACGAGAACCATTTCTAGTAATGTATCAAATGCTGGACTGTCGCCACGCAAAACTTATGATAAACTTTTTCTTTTCCTTTCCGCCTCAATTCTGTGAACAAGTATTTATAAGTGATCTTTGACGGTCCTTGAACCAATTTTTCATTCAATTTTTTTTCTGCTTGCAACAGCGTAGAGATAATACTATAGCAGCTGCATCGTTGTCGTCCAATTTTCCGAAGCGCAATATTATTGAGCAGTCCAGGAGAGAATGTCAATAATACTGTACTGTATTATAGTTAAAATTATCGTATATTCGCCGCGAGAGTAGTAAGATCTTTGAATGAAGAGGCGGCACTCGTTGTTGATTGCATCGAGCGGGAGAGTTATTATATGCCCTAAATTAATTTTTTTTTTTTTTCGTAAGATGTCATTGATGTCCCACTCTGTGTATTGAAGAATTTTAATTTATTCAAGGGTCTGGTAAAATGTTTATGATATCTTAATGTCATATATGGAATTGAAGGTCAGTTTTCTGTTGACCGGTATGGTGTAATAAAGATTACTATGCATGGAGCTGCCGTGATAAGTTTTGACAGCACATTGCAAAGGTTCTGCGGAGCTGACGAAGTAGAAGTTGGAAGTTTGAGTTTCGTGTTGTTGCTAAATTACTTACAATGAATTCCGAAGTCACAGAAATTAAAATCCCTATGCCCTGGGGGTATATAAGTGGTAAGTTTCACAGTAAGTTGAGTTGTTGTTCAGTTAAATTCCCGTTTAAGAGGACAGGATGTATTTCGTTGTCGGATTAAATGTAATTTTGGCTATGAAAGGAAACGTATTTGGATCGACTCTTTAATACACGAGAATGGGGTACAGTGACAGTTCACAGTATAGCCGTTTCGTGCACATGCGTGTAATTGCGAGTCATCGTGTGATAGTGGGAACGACATTTACTAGATGATAGCAGTGTGAGCGCATGAAAAACTAATGAGTGCCGTGCTGCTTGGGGAATTGTTTGAACAAAAATTAGTATTTCCCTTGTTCTGTTGAAGCAAGTTGTCCATTCGTGCAACAAACACTTTGCCAGGCGTTATAGCTAAGATTTGTGTAGATGTTTCAATGAAATGTGTTAGTTTTCGGCAGGCAAGACTGTAAATTTGGATCCTTAAAGCCGTCGCGTTCCTTCTTTGAAGTTAATCACAAATGTGTAAATGAATAAACAAGCAGAAGGAAGTCTGCCAAACACAGTATAATTTGATCACAGAACTACATGAAACTTGATGGTTTCATATTAGTACTGTAAATTAATACTCAATAAAACATTTTTTCGTTATATAGCAAGCTCATTGGCTAAGACCTCACAAATTGTTGATATTTTCTGACAGTTATGTTTCAGAACTACTGATCAGGCGTTAGTTACGATAAAATTGACTGCATTTCGCCATGCCCAGATGTTTTCCCTTTTATCTTCGTTCATATCGTCATGAAGTAGCATTACAATAATAATTTCATTAACAGGGCAATTAGTGTAGGTGCAAATCGGAAAGAGATGCCCCTTGACCACTGAGTGGAATGACAGATGACTGGACTTACTTGGTGGATAATTTGCTGTTGCTCACAATTATGGGTGTTGACAATGTGGTGAACATGAAATTTGTAGAGCACTTAATCACAGTGCATTCCTGTATTATAGGCTAGGGGTCATTCCACATCAAATCAACAAATGAAACCATCATTTTCCACCTTACCCTCTTGGATTTAAATGGAATTAAGTATGCCTATAGTACTCATAAATAGCACCAAAAATTAATTTTTTCACATTTTTCTGATAAAAAGTTACTGAGTAATGGACTTTCAAAAATTGAAAGAATGACAAATTTTTGACTCGCATGGAAAGGGAGCTAGTGATGATGTTGGTGGAACAGTTAAACTACTTGCAGCTCGAACAAGTCTGCAAAGGCCATACAGTGATCAAATAATGGCACCAAAACAACTTTATATGTTTGCCAAGGATAACGTAGAAGGAATGAACTCAAAGTATGCTACTAAAGAAGATCACAAAAATGAAGAAATGAAACTTATGGAGAGATTTGAGAAATGCTGCAAAATTGTAGGGACACAAAAGCTTCACACTTTTATTCATTTTAGCAAGGACAAAATAATAACAAAAGTGTATTCAAACTCTGATTATAGCAAAATTGAACTGGTGACAAGTTTCTGACAGTGATACAATACTGTTCAAAGACATAAAAGGATATGTTGCTTGTGATTATAATGGATACTGGTGGTTAACCTGTGTACTTGAAAAAAAATCAGGAGAAGGATGAAATCACAGTTAGTTTCTTACATCCACATGGACCATCACCATCTTTTATATTTCCGAGTCATCCAGACGTTCTTTCCATAAGCGGTAGGGAAGTAGTGGCAATCGTGAACCCTGAAACTGCTACAGGGCGAACATATAAGTTATCCACTGCAGAAATGTTGATGTGCAACAGACTGATTAGTTCGAAGTATGAAGGACGGCACTAATAGGACGCCTATTTGTATATAATAGTAATTACTAACTGAATTTAGGTCTGATCTCAGGTATTCATTTTTCTGTGTTTCTTTATTTATTTATTTTTTAAGTTTTCATTTTGTATTTATTAATTACAGAACCATGAAACATATGTTGTTTTGTCAATTATAAGTTATTTTTAATTTCCACATTTTACAACAACATGCAGCTGGTGAGAAGTAGGCCTAATATCTAAAATAATTTAGTTTTTAGGAATTTTTAAAGCACCACCCTTAACGTAAAATTGCTCTTGATAGTGATCCCATGCTCATCCCAAGTTGAAACTTTCAGAATATGTAAATGTAAAGTGTATCTTTCACATATATTTTTTTGAGAGTTTTAAAAATACAGTTTTTCAGAATTCGATAAATTCAACAATGTTGTTTTTATAAACAATGTGTATCTATATATTGAACTAATGATGTTTGGTATCATATAAAAGCTCTTTGAAAGAGCTTTCCAATGAAGTAAATTTTATTGTTCTAGCTTAATTAGAACACAAGTTGTAAAGAAAACAACATTGTTCCGCGAGTCAAAAATTTGTCACCTTTTCAATTTTTGAAGGTCCATTACTTGATAACTTTTCGTCAGAAAAATGTGAAAAAATTAATTTGTGTCATGATTTATGAGTAGTATATGCATACTTAATTGTTGATTTGACATGGAATTGCGCCTAGGTGAAACTAAGATTTACAGTTATTTTCCATAATCTTTGGTGGCTTGCTGGAGTTTGGTTTGGTGTTTAAAATTAGCGATGCTTTATGAAAATGGGCGGAGAGTATACTGTTGCAAATTTTTCCATTCCTTTACTCCGTTACAAATAAGAGTATTTACATCCAGTGTTGTATGATTCCAGCATTGTTTTGTATTGATGTTCTCTGTTCCTTGTATATCAACTGAAGACGACAAGACCATGTCGTATGTCTCCCATGCATTCTCACTCACATACTTGGTAAATTCTCCAAAGTCTGGCTTGAACCCTTCTCTCTGCAAGGTTTTTCCCATTTCAATTTCTTAAATATTTCCGCGACACTAATTTCCCATCTGTAGTCTCCCATTATATACCTGTCCAACCTCCATTGCACTTGTACAGTCTCCTTTGACAGTATTTTTGCTGGGAATCCTGTACACTTGCAGTGTAATCAAACTATGGTCTTTTAAGGGGCATGTGAACTACTTCTTTATTGGTCATCTGTACCTGCAAACATTGGATGTCTGCTTTATCCTGTAACATAATGGTGTGGCATTGTAAGTGAGACTTGGTTAGATGGTGACAGTTTGTTTGGGAGTTGGCAAAGTCAATTAATGGTAATACAAAATCGTGTTTGTGCTGACATACTGATCTGTAGAGTAGCCCGAGGTCTAGATTTAGTTGGAAAGTGATAGTTTGGTTGTGTGTTGATGAAGCAGTATTGAACATGAAGGTAGATTAACCATCATTATACTCTTGCATCAGGAATTAGTTGAGCTCAGACTGCTGTCCTGCCATCCATATTTTCATTGTTTGAAGTCAAACTGCACCTATTTACAGAGCGGTCTAAAGACTTGTAGTAATTTGTATAGATAATCAGCCTGTGTACACTCATGATAGTGTACAGAATTCTCCCAATCAAGCTGAAGACAACATAAGATTAAAATGTGTACTTGAGAACATTAGGACCTTGTGCTAGATCTATTCATGGGTATTTGAAGAGGAAGGGTAGTTCGGTATAGTGTTGCTATGTCTCACTGCCTTGGTCAGTGGCATCACTGCTGGCAGTAGTGTGCAATTACAAATTTTTAATGCACTTTATGCATTCTGTAGTTACATGAACCATGGACCTTGCCGTTGGTGGGGAGGCTTGCGTGCCTCAGCGATACAGATGGCCGTATCGTAGGTGCAACCACAACGGAGGGGTATCTTTTGAGAGGCCAGACAAACATGTGGTTCCTCAAGAGGGGCAGCAGCCTTTTCAGTAGTTGCAGGGGCAACAGTCTGGATGATTGACTGATCTGGCCTTGTAACATTAACCAAAACGGCCTTGCTGTGCTGGTACTGCGAGTGGCTGAAACCAAGGGGAAACTACAGCCGTAATTTTTCCCGAGGAAATGCAGCTTTACTGTATGATTAAATGATGATGGCGTCCTCTTGGGTAAAATATTCCGGAGGTAAAATAGTCCCCCATTCGGATCTCCGGGCGGGGACTACTCAAGAGGATGTCGTTATCAGGAGAAAGAAAACTGGCGTTCTACGGATCGGAGCGTAGAATGTCAGATCCCTTAATCGGGCAGGTAGGTAAGAAAATTTAAAAAGGGAAATGGATAGGTTAAAGTTAGATGTAGTGGGAATTAGTGAAGTTCGGTGGCAGGAGGAACAAGACTTTTGGTCAGGTGATTACAGGGTTATAAATACAAAATCAAATAGGAGTAATGCAGGAGTAGGTTTAATAATGAATAAAAAAATAGGAGTGCGGGTTAGCTACTACAAACAGCATAGTGAACGCATTATTGTGGCCAAGATGGACACAAAGCCCATGCCTACTACAGTAGTACAAGTTTATATGCCAACTAGCTCTGCAGATGATGAAGAAATAGATGAAATGTATGACGAGATAAAAGAAATTATTCAGGTAGTGAAGGGAGACGAAAATTTAATACTCATGGGTGACTGGAATTCGTCAGTAGGAAAAGGGAGAGAAGGAAACATAGTAGGTGAATATGGATTGGGGGGAAGAAATGAAAGAGGAAGCCACCTTGTAGAATTTTGCACAGAGCATGACGTAATCATAGCTAACACTTGGTTCAAGAATCATAAAAGAAGGTTGTATACCTGGAAGAATCCTGGAGATACCAAAAGGTATTCAGATAGATTATATAATGGTAAGACAGAGATTTAGGAACCAGGTTTTAAATTGTAAGACATTTCCAAGGGCAGATGTGGATTCTGACCACAATCTGTTGGTTATGAACTGCAGATTGAAACTGAAGAAACTGCAAAAAGGTGGGAATCTAAGGAGATGGGACCTGGATAAACTGAAAGAACCAGAGGTTGTAGAGAGTTTCAGGGAGAGCGTAAGGGAACAATTGACAGGAATGGGGGAAAGAAATACAGTAGAAGCAGAATGGGTAGCTATGAGAGATGAAGTAGTGAAGGCAGCAGACGATCAAGTAGGTAAAAAGGCGAGGGCTAATAGAAATCCTTGGGTAACAGAAGAAATATTGAATTTAATTGATGAAAGGAGAAAATATAAAAATGCAGTAAATGAAGCAGGCAAAAAGGAATACAAACGTCTCAAAAATGAGATCGACAGGAAGTGCAAAATGGCTAAGCAGTGATGGGTAGAGGACAAATGTAAGGATGTAGAGGCTTGTCTCACTAGGGGTAAGATAGATACTGCCTACAGGAAAATTAAAGAGACCTTTGGAGAGAAGAGAACCACTTGTATGAATACCAAGAACTCAGATGGCAACCCAGTTCTAAGCAAAGAAGGGAAGGCAGAAAGGTGGAAGGAGTATATAGAGGGTTTATACAAGAGCGATGTGCTTGAGGACAATATTATGGAAATGGAAGAGGATGTAGATAAAGACGAAATGGGAGATAAGATACTGCGTGAAGAGTTTAACAGAGCACTGAAAGACCAGAGTCGGAACAAGGCCCCGGGAGTAGACAACATTCCATTAGAACTACTGATGGCCTTGGGAGAGCCAGTCATGACAAAACTCTACCATCTGGTGAACAAGATGTATGAGACAGGCGAAATACCCTCAGACTTCACAAGAATATAATAATTCCAATCCCAAAGAAAGCAGGTGTTTACAGATGTGAAAATTACCGAACTATCTGTTTAATAAGTCACAGCTGCAAAATACTAACGCGAATTCTTTACAGACGAATGGAAAAACTGGTAGAAGCGGACCTCGGGGAAGATCAGTTTGGATTCCGTAGAAATGTTGGAACACGTGAGGCAATACTAACCTTATGACTTATCTTAGAAGAAAGATTAAGAAAAGGCAAACCTACGTTTCTAGCATTTGTAGACTTAGAGAAAGCTTTTGACAATGTTAACTGGAATACTCTCTCTCAAATTCTGAAGGTGGCAGGGGTAAAATACAGGGAGCAAAAGGCTATTTACAATTTGTACAGAAACCAGATGGCAGTTATAACAGTCGAGGGACATGAAAGGGAAGCAGTGGTTGGGAAAGGAGTGAGACAGGGTTGTAGCCTCTCCCCGATGTTATTCAATCTGTATATTGAGCAAGCAGTAAAGGAAACAAAAGAAAAATTGGGGGTAGGTATTAAAATTCATGGAGAAGAAGTAAAAACTTTGAGGTTCGCCGATGACATAGTAATTCTGTCAGAGACAGCAAAGGACTTGGAAGAGCAGTTGAACGGAATGGACAGTGTCTTGAAAGGAGGATATAAGATGAATATCAATAAAAGCAAAACAAGGATAACGGAATGTAGTCAAATTAAATCGGGTGATGCTGAGGGAATTAGATTAGGAAATGAGACACTTAAAGTAGTAATGGAGTTTTGCTTATTTAGGGAGTAAAATAACTGATGATGGTCGAAGTAGAGAGGATATAAAATGTAGATTGGTAATGGCAAGGAAATCGTTTCTGAAGAAGAGAAATTTGTTAACGTCGAGTATAGATTTAAGTGTCAGGAAGTCTTTTCTGAAAGTATTTGTATGGAGTGTAGCCATGTATGGAAGTGAAACATGGATGATAACTAGTTTAGACAAGAAGAGAATAGAAGCTTTCGAAATGTGGTGCTACAGAAGAATGCTGAAGATAAGGTGGGTAGATCATGTAACTAATGGGGAGGTATTGAATAGGATTGGGGAGAAGAGAAGTTTGTGACACAACTTGACTAGAAGAAGGGATCGGTTGGTAGGACATGTTTTGAGGCATCAAGGAATCACAAATTTAGCATTGGAGGGCAGTGTGGAGGGTAAAAATCGTAGAGGGAGACCAAGAGATAAATACACTAAGCAGATTCAGAAGGATGTAGGTTGCAGTAGGTACTGGGAGATGAAGCAGCTTGCACAGGACAGAGCAGCATGGAGAGCTGCATCAAACCAGTCTCAGGACTGAAGACAACAACAACAACAGTTACAGGGCTATTACAAATGATTGAAGCGATTTCATAAATTCACTGTAGCTCCATTCATTGATATATGGTCATGACACAAAACTCATAAAGTTTTGTTCGGCTGAAGCCGCACTTCAGGTTTCTGCCGCCAGAGCGCTCGAGAGTGCAGTGATACAAAATGGCGACAGGAGCCGAGAAAGTGTATGTCGTGCTTGAAATGCACTCACATCAGTCAGTCATAACAGTGCAACGACACTTCAGGACGAAGTTCAACAAAGATCCACCAACTGCTAACTCCATTCGGCAATGGTATGTGCAGTTTAAAGCTTCTGAATGCCTCTGTAAGGGGAAATCAACGGGTCGGCCTGCAGTGAGCGAAGAAACGGTTGAACGCGTGCGGGCAAGTTTCACGTGTAGTCCGCGGAAGTCGGCGAATAAAGCAAGCAGGTAGCTAAACGTACCACAGCCAACGGATTGGAAAATCTTACGGAAAAGGCTAAAGCAGAAGCCTTACTGTCTACAATTGCTACAATCCCTGACACCCGATGACAAAGTCGAACGCTTTGAATTTTCAGCGCGGTTGCAACAGCTCATGGAAGAGGCTGCGTTCAGTGCGAAACTTGTTTTCAGTGATGAAGCAACATTTTTTCTTAATGGTGAAGTGAACAGACACAATGTGCGAATCTGGGCGGTAGAGAATCCTCACGCATTCGTGCAGTAAATTCACAATTCAGCAAAAGTTAACGTGTTTTGTGCAGTCTCACGATTTAAAGTTTACGGCCCCTTTTTCTTTTGCAAAAAAAACGTTACAGGACACCTGTAACTGGACATGTTGGAAAATTGGCTCATGCCACAACTGGAGACCTACAGCGCCGACTTCATCTTTCAACAGGATGGTGCTCCACCGCACTTCCATCATGGTGTTCGGCATTTCTTAAACAGGAGATTGGAAAACCGATGAATCGGTCGTGGTGGAGATCATGATCAGCAATTCATGTCATGGCCTCCACGCTCTCCCAACTTAACCCCATGCGATTTCTTTCTGTGGGGTTATGTGAAAGATTCAGTGTTTAAACCTCCTCTACCAAGAAATGTGCCAGAACTGCGAGCTCACAACAACGATGATTTCGAACTCATTGATGTCTGGCGAATCACTAAAGGGGCACATATCGAACATTTGTGAATGCCTAAAAAAACTTTTTGAGTTTTTGTATGTGTGTGCAAAGCATTGTGAAAATATCTCAAATAATAAAGTTATTGTAGAGCTGTGAAATCGCTTCAATCATTTGTAATAACCCTGTACATTTATACCCTCAAAGAAAACCCCTCCCCTGTTGTCAAACTATAGTCTGATATTGTCATGGTTTTTAATGTGTGTGAAAATGTTAAGAAAAGAAAACTCTATACCCCTGGAAGTTACATTAGTTTATCAGTTTTTATTTTGGGAATATTTTCATGTTACTAATGTCATTCACTGTTTGCTTCTTGAGTTGTGCCGTGTTGGGTTGGCTGTGTATAATGTATCAGTGACATCATCAGAGAGACAGACTTATTCTGTGATAATTTGATGCTGATGTATTAGACATGTAACCAGTACCTTGCCACTCCTGATTCTTAAAACATTGGCTGCAACAGGACCGTTGGTGGACACACAAGAGGTGCACCTCTGATACTGTGTGTGTATGCTGGTAGCCACATGCTCCAGTATGTTTAGTGTGGTATACAGGATTATCCAAAAAATGTTTACAAGCTGACATTGCAGATCAAGCATACAAAAAGGGTCATTAATCACATAGGAACTGGAGATTGCAAAGGCCATATGGGGTTAGTAAATGGCTTTGCAGTTATTCTGTCGCACGGTACAAATTGACGTTCTCTACAAGATGTGTATCAGATTTTTATCTCTAGATGCATTGAGGCATGCCTGACATCCAAGCTACATTGGATGGTGCACCCTCTCGAAGATAACTGTTGCATCTTGAAGACACCCTGCTGTGCAAAAATCCTGCCCCTTAGGTCCTCTGGCGATTTATACACAAGACCCTTCAGATACACCCCACAGGAAAAAGTCGACTGGAGACTGTGACCAGTCCAGCAGCCAAGGTTGCCTGCAGATGTGCACTCACTTGTCTGCTGAAACGCATGAGGGCACCGTCATGCTGAAATCGAATGTGGTGATGAATAAGCATGCCTGGCAGGAATAAGGGATATGTGCAACCATCAAGTCAGTCTGGGAGAATGTATAGGCCAATTAAACAGTCTTCAACAATGCCAGCCCACAGGTTAAGTAAATTTGCATTGTGAGGCATGCTTAGGTGTAGTATGTGGATTGACATCCACCCACATACACAGATTTCCAACGTTCTTCATCACACTGTCAAGTGGGAATGCAGCCTCATTGCTGAAGAGAACCCTCACCGGAAAACTTAAGTCTGCAGCGGATTCCTGCAGAAACCACCATGCAAATCCCAGGCGTTTGTTGTAGTCCCCCGGTTGCAATGTATGGATCCATTGAAAATGATAAACAGGCGCAGTCCTATGTCATGTACAATGCGCCAGGCGGAGGGTTGGGCGATATTAATGGCACAGGATACACCTCTTGTACTTTTTGACATATGCTGCACCCTTTCAAGAATACTTTCTTCTGCCACAACTGTCTATGTTGTTGATTGGCAACCAGCATCCGGCTTTTGCAAGTGGAATAAGCAGGTTTCGCACACTCAGTGATACAGGCCAGTGAGTAATGTGTGGCAAGGTACCCTTCTATCAGGATATTTTGCACAATACAATCGCACAGCTTCTTTGCCACTGCAGTTGATGTATCTCAGCCATTTCATGGTAAGTGTAGCTAGCCATGTTACTCTCAATGTTTCCTCGTCCTCTTGTGACGTTTGCGGTTCCTGGTTCCTGCGTGATAACTGATCCTCGTTGTACGCCTGATGTGCCATGCCAGCTTGTAAACATTTGTTTTAATCACATTGTATAATGCTGTATTGAGCATTAATTTGTATTTCTTGAGTTGACACCAAAGTCCTGCAAATTGAGTACAATATCTTGTTCAGCACTTTGACATTTTTGTTTTGTTTTTGTTTTTTACACATAGCATCAAAAAATACACTGTACCAAGTAGAGTGGATTGTGTGGCTGCCAACAGGCACACGGTGCCAAGCATGAATTGGTGCTATCCCTGCTGGTGGCCTCACAGTGGTCAAAGTGTTAAAGAATTGAACTCCCAATGTGTGAAACAGCTCCAGATGTGTGATTACTTTATAAATGAGTTAATGTGTTAGATGCATGATGTTAAGCATGTAAAACATTTGTTGTTGTTGTTGTTGTTGTTGTGGCCTTCAGTTGTGAGACTGGTTTGATGCAGCTCTCCATGCTACTCTATCCTGTGCAAGCTGCTTCATCTCCCAGTATGTACTGCAGCCTACATCCTTCTGAATCTGCATAGTGTATTCATCTCTTGGTCTCTCTCTATGATTTTTATTCTCCACACTGCCCTCTAGTACTAAATTGGTGATCCCTTGATGCCTCAGAACATGTCCTACCAACCGATCCCTTCTTCTAGTCAAGTTCTTCTAGTCAAACTCCTCTTCTCCCCAATTCTATACAATACCTCCTCATTAGTTATGTGATCTACCCATCTAATCTTCAGCAATCTTCTGTAGCACCACATTTCAAAAGCTTCTATTCTCTTCTTGTCTAAACTATTTATCGTCCATGTTTCACTTCCATACATGGCAACACTCCTTACAAATACTTTCAGAAACGACTTCCTGACACTTAAATCAATATTCGATGTTAACAAATTTCTCTTCTTCAAAAATGCTTTCCTTGCCATTGCCAGTCTACATTTTATATCCTCTCTGCTTCGACCATCATCAGTTATTTTGCTCCCCAAATAGCAAAACTCCTCTACTACTTTAAGTGTCTCATTTCCTAATCTAATTCCCTCAGCATCACCCAACTTAATTCAACTACATTCCATTATCCTTGTTTTGCTTTTGTTGATGTTCATCTTATACCTTCCTATCAAGACACTGTCCATTCCGTTCAACTGCTCTTCCAAGTCCTTTACTGTCTGACAGAAGTACTATGTCATCGGTGAACCTCAAAGTTTTTACTTCTTCTCCATGGATTTTAATACCTACTCCGAACTTTTCTTTTGTTTCCTTTACTGCTTGCTCAATATACAGATTGAATAGCATCGGGGAGAGGCTACAACCTATCTCACGCCCTCCCAAACAACTGCTACCCTTTCATGCCCCTCGACTCTTATAATTGCCATCTACTTTCTGTACAAATTGTAAACAGTCTTTCGCTCCCTGTATTTTACCCTTGCCACCTTCAGAATTTGAAAGAGAGTATTCCAGTCAACATTGTCAAAAGCTTTCTCTAAGTCTACAATTGCTAGAAATGTAGGTTTGCCTTTTCTTAATCTTTCTTCTAAGATAAGTCGCAAGGTCAGTATTGCCTCACGTGTACCAACCTTTCTACGGAATCCAAACTGATCTTCCCCAAGGTCGGCTTCTACCAGTTTTTCCATTCGTCTGTAAAGAATTCGTGTTAGTATTTTGCAGCTGTGACTTATTAAACTGATAGTTCGGTAATTTTCACATCTGTCAACACCTGCTTTCTTTGGGATTGGATTTATAATATTCTTCTTGAAGTCTGAGGGAATTTTGGCTGTCTCATACATCTTGCTCACCAGATGGTAGAGTTTTGTCAGGACTGGCTCTCCCAAGGCCATCAGTAGTTCTAATGGAATGTTGTCTACTCCCGGGGCCTTGTTTCAACTTAGATCTTTCAGTGCTCTATCAAACTCTTCACGCAGTATCGTATCTCCCATTTCATCTTCATCTACCTCCTCTTCCATTTCCATAATATTGTCCTCAAGAACATCGCCCCTGTATAGACCCTCTACATAGTCCTTCCACCTTTCTGCTTTCCCTTCTTTGCTTAGAACTGGGTTTCCATCTGAGCTCTTGATATTCATTCAAATGGTTCTCTTTTCTCCAAAGGTCTCTTTAATTTTTCTGTAGGCAGTATCTATCTTACCCCTCATGAGATAAGCCTCTACATCCTTACATTTGTCCTCTAGCCATCCCTGCTTTTGCACTTCCTGTCGATCTCATTTTTGAGACGTTTGTATTCGTTTTTGCCTGCTTCATTTACTGCATTTTTGTATTTTCTCCTTTCATAAATTAAATTCAGTATCTCTTCTGTTACCCAAGGATTTCTACTAGCCCTCGTCTTTTTACCTACTTGATCCTCTGCTGCCTTCACTATTTCATTCCTCAAAGCTACCCATTCTTCTTCCACTGTGTATCTTTCCCCCATTCCTGTCAATTGTTCCCTTATGCTCTCCCTGAAACTCTGTACAACCTCTGGTTTAGTCAGTTTATCCAGGTCCCATCTCCTTAAATTCCCACCTTTTTGCAGTTTCTTCAGTTTTAATCTACAGTTCATAACCAATAGATTGTGGTTAGAGTCCACATCTGCCCCTGGAAATGTCTTACAATTTTAAACCTGGTTCCTAAATCTCTGTCTTACCATTATATAATCTGTCTGATACCTTCTAGTATCTCCAGGGTCTTCCATGTATACAACCTTCTTTCATGATTCATGAACCAAGTTATGCTGTGTGCAAAATTCTACCAGATGGCTTCCTCTTTCATTCCTTAATCCCATTCCATATTCACCTACTATGTTGCCATCTCTTCCTTTTCCTACTATCGAGTTCCGGTCACCCATGACAATTAAGTTTTCGTCTCCCATCACTATCTGAATAATTTCTTTTATCTCATTATACATTTCATCAATTTCTTCATCATCTGCAGAGCTAGTTGGCATATAAACTTGTACTACTGTGGTAGGCGTGGCCTTCGTGTCTATCTTGGCCACAATAATGCGTTCACTATGCTGCTTGTAGTAGCTTACCCGCACTCCTATTTTGTATTCATTATTAAACCTACTCCTGCATCACCCCTATTTGATTTTGTATTTATAACTCTGTATTCAGCTGACCAAAAGTCTTGTTCCTCCTGCCACCGAACTTCACTAATTCCCACTACATTTAACTTTAACCTATCCATTTCCCTTTTTAAATTTTCTAACCTACCTGCCCGATTAAGGGACCTGACATTCCATGCTCTGATACGTAGAACGCCAGTTTTCTTTCTCCTGATAACAACGTCCTCTTGAGTAGTCTCCGCCCGGAGATCCGAATGGGGGACTATTTTACCTCTGGAATATTTTATCCAAGAGGACGCCATCATCATTTAATCATACAGTGAAGCTGCATGCCTTCGGGAAAAATTACGGCTGTAGTTTCCCCTTGCTTTCAGCCGTTCGCAGTACCACAACAGCAAGGCAGTTTTGGTTAGTGTTACAGGGCCAGATCAGTCAATCATCCAGACTGTTGCCCCTGCAACTACTGAAAAGGCTGCTGCCCCTCTTGAGGAACCACACATTTGTCTGGCCTCTCAACAGATACCCCTCCGTTGTGGTTGCACGTACGGCTATCTGTATCGTTGAGGCGCGCAAGCCTACCCACCAACAGCAAGGTCCATGGTTCGTGGGGGGGGGGGGATAAAACATTTATAATTGAAGAAATTTTAGTATGTCACATATCTTAATGCTTGGCATATCTCCTAAACTGTGTGTTGTACACAGATATAATTTTGCAGATTCAATCAGTGATATATGTGGATATTATGTGCTACGTGTGTTGCAAATAGAGGTAGTAGTAAAGAAATAATGAATTAAAACTTCGTGCTTGATGCTGAAGCTATACTAAAAATAGATAAAAAGGTAATTGGAAATAACTACAGCTGAAATACCATTACTTGGCAAGAATCATGGGAGACATAGCATCTGTATTATGGGACATTTACCAAAGTACCACAATTCTAGGTATACGAAGTTTGACACATACATTCAAGTCTTTGATGTAATTCTTTGATGGATCTAGCTCATGTAAACTTTACATCCAGCTGACTTAGAAATCCTGTCAAAGTTAAAACTTTTAGCAAATATGAAGTAACAGAACTGTAAAATTTGATTGGTGTTGAAGTGGGTATATATTATTGTTTGAGTGCTTCTGTAGGGAGTGGGAGAAGGAACGTGTTACAAAAATAAGGAACTTACTGAGTATGCTAAATAATGAACTTGAAGAGATGATTGTTTTTTTTATCAAATCTTTCAATATTCCAGTCTTAGCTGACTATGTAGAGGTAGGATTTGTATGCTCTGTAGGTAAAGCTATTTATCCCAAATCCAATTAAATTCTTCAGGTGCCAGAATTTTGGACCCAGCATTAAGAGCAAGTGGTGAAGTAACTTGTAGAAAGTGAGGCATAGCTGCTCATGAGGTAGGTACTGCATGTACATCCCCAGAAATTTTAATTCCTCAAATAACCAGCTGGCTTATAGTGAGCATTGCACTGTGTTCTATGAGCAAAGAAGAAGAAACTATGGCTGGCAAAAAAAAAGCTACCCTATTCTGAAGAAATGTAAGGCAACATAACCTCACTCCTTAAAACATCTTGTGTTACGACAATGAAAACTCTTAGTGATCATGCTAACTACCTCAGTGCAGACCCAGCCGTTAGGGAGATTAGACTCCACTTGTACTTGCAAGTTTATCTGTAAGGAGAGTCTAACCACAGAGCACAAAGCTTGATTGTTTAGCATAGATGAAAGTTTTCCAGAACACAGTCTATACAAAAAACAATGTCCTTGGTGGCCACCCCATGCCCATCCTCAACACCCCCCCCCCTCCAATTGTAAATGATATTGGTCTGTGTGGAAGAATTGGAGTGTCTAGTGCAAGAAACGTCCTCTGTTTGTTTCTCTGTACAAGACTGTTTTAAACTATTTACTGAAACTGTGCAAAAATATTGTAATCTCGTAGGAAAATATTATCCTAGTGGAGGACAGAGTTTGTGTGTGAATGACTGGTGTAACTCTTCATTCATACATGTGATCACAATGCTTGTAGTTTGAACACTGTACTTAGCAATTTATGACACCCTCAACAAGGCTGTTTCCACAGAACAACTAACTATCCAGAGGGGCCTGAGGGGTCAGATTTGTTTTAGAGCAAGATGTTACTTAAATACATATGTCTTCTCATCAAGGGTGAATGGCACAACATATGAGTCATCCATTTTCCTCATCGGCTCTCAATCCATCACACATACTGTTTGGTACAGTCTGATGGAGGTTCTTCATTCCAGTGATAACATCCCAGTCCAGCTATAATCCCCTGAAATAGTAGTGCTGAAAAGTAAACCACCAAAATGGAGCCTTCGTATGGCAACCTAATTTCACTCTTGCCAACTGGTTGTATTTTAACAGGAGAGTGTGGTGTAAGGCCTACTGAGTGAAATTCACAGCCACTCTGTACAATTCTGTGTCACCTAGTGTAATCTGGAAAGCTGCTGAGGCATTCCTCAGTTTGTCCCAGGAGGAATGGTCAGTATTTAGGAATGTGTAGGGACAACCATTTGAAGCACAAAAGGTCTAGTAAACATGCTCAAAAGTGCATATCTTAGGAGCTGTGAGCACTACTTCAACTTCTCTAACTGCAAAATAAATCTCTTCTACTGCAAGCTCTTTGCTTTCCAGAGCTGTGAGAACTTGTTTATTATATTTTGAACAGTATATGAAAGGATCATTTTATAACAGTCATTTACTAAGATTGCATTTATGCACTGAATTTAAAATTAAAAAAAAAAAATTATTTATAAGGTAATAAGCATATAATAGAACTACCACAATACTTATTTACAGTGAACACATTACTGCACTGAAATGGTGCAGAAGTTGCGCTCGCGCGCGTGCGCTCTCTCTCTCTCTCTCTCTCTCTCTCTCTCTCTCTCTCTCTCACAAAACACACACACACACACACACACACACACACACACACACACACACACACACACACAAATCAGTTAGTTCTACTGAGAAGCTCATCAATGGAGTAGAAGCAGTTATGCTTTTTGTGGCTACTGGCAAGTTATTGAAAATGTGTGTTCCTGAATAATGCACACCTTTTTGTGACTTTAAATTCTTGTGAAAATTATTCTTTACTTCTAGCTTTGATCTGAACTGAAGTGTTTGTTTAAAAAAGTGATAAATTTTTAAGGACAAATTTCGTTAAGGAATAAAAATACATATAACTCTTATTGCACGCTTTTGTGCCCGGAAAACTTTAGCTTGGCTTTATGAATTGCCCCAAAAAATTATCTCATATGACATTATGGAGTGAAAGTAAGCATAGTATGCCAGCTTTTTCATTTTTATATCCCCTATGTCTGACAGAATTCGCATTGCAAATAGAGATTTGTTTAGACTCTTCAGCAGTTCTGTGGTGTGCTCCTCCCAGTTGAATTTATTATCAAGTTGTAATCCCAAGAATTTAACACTGTCCACTACTTCTGTCTGGTTGTCATCATATGTTAGGCATATATTTGTGGAACACCCCTTACAAGTTCTGAACTGCATGTAATGTGTTTTTTCAAAGTTTAGTGACAAAGAATTGGCTAGGAACCAGTGAATAATATCCACAAATGTTTTATTAGCCAATACTTTTAAGACTACACTTGATTTGCTATTTATTGCAATGTTTGTATCATCAGCAAACAAAACTAACTTGGCATCTGATAATGTTACTGATGAAAGGTCATTGATATACACAATTAAAAGTAAGGGCCCTAAGATGGAACCTTGTGGGACCCCACATGTAATTAGTTCCCAGTTGGATGATGCTTGATAGCTTAATACATCTCTCTTTCCTAATAACACCCTGTTTCCTGTCAGGGATATAAGATTTGAACCATTTTGCACCATTTCCTGTTACACCATAATATTCTAATTTACTTAAAATTCTATTGTGATTTACACAGTCAAATGCCTTTGACACATCACAAAACATACCAGTTGCCTGCAATTTTTTGTCAAATGAATTAGGTACATTTTCTCTGTAAGTGAACTGTGACTTTGACGGGATGCTATTTGTGATAAGATGATTATATAGCCGATTGTACATTACCTTCTCTAAAATTTTTGAGAATGCTGGCAAATTGAAACTGGACGGAAATTTAACACTATTTCTTTATCTCCCTTCTCAAACAGTAGCTTAATTCAGCATATTTCAACCATTCAGGAAATATTCCACTGATAAACAACTGGTTACACATATAGCTTAATATGTTACTGAACTGAGAATCACATTCTTTAATTAACTTTGTTGATATTTCATCATACCCAATAGATGTTTTTAAAGATTTTATGGTGGACATTACTTCTGCTGAGATAGTGAGGGTCAATTTCATATTATGGAAGTTACTTGAAATGTCTGGTCTGAGGTACACCCATGGCAGCATCCACAGAACCTGACAACCCCATATTTTCAGTAACAGCTATAAAATGTTTGTTACTAAGTTCTGCAGCACTATATACATCTGTCACCACTGTATCCTTTACTCTTAATGCTATTTGCCCCTCTTCATGTCTGGTTCTACCGGTCTCCTCCTTCACTAAATATATCCCAAATTGTCTTTGTTTTGTTATCTGGTATAACTATCTTTTCCTTGTAATAAATTTGTGTTGATGTCCATATCACAGTCTTTAATATTTTGCAGTATTTCTTGTAATGTGCTATAGCATCAACTTCAGAACTGTTTCGGATTGAGAGATACAGTTTTCTTTTTGTTTTACAAGATACCTCTATTCCTTGAGTAATCCATGGCTTCTTTGTAGACTTTGCTCTAACCTTGGTTTCTTTTGGGGGAAAACAGTGTTCAAATAAGGTAAGCACTTCATTAGCAAAAGTGTTATATTTTTCATTCATGCCATGATCACTATAAACCTCACTCCAGTGAATGTCTCAGAGGAGTGACCTAAAACATTTTTGGCTTGTTGATTACCCTCTTGAGTTCAGATTTAACAGATTTTATATCCTGTTCAGTATTAACATTTAACAGAAGGAACTGCATGTCATGGTCTGAGAGGCCATTGACTATTCGTTTTTAATATAATTTTGTTAGTTGGACGTTATAGAAAAGTGGGAATTAAGTTGAATGATAGTGTTACTAACTCAAATAAGTTCTTACTGGGAGAGTCTTTAAGGACATACATTGAAGTCACCAGCAGCCAATACTTTTTTGTGTTTGGTTGTTGAATGGGCCAGTACAGCCTCGAGGTGGTTTTTGAACAGATTAAATTTACCTGCAGGTGCTCCATATACACTTAATATTATGAATTTTGTGTGTATGTTTGTGTTTGTTTGTGTGTCTGTTGACCTGCCAGCACTTTCATTTGGTAAGTCACATCATATTTGTTTTTAGATATATTTTTCCTACGTGGAATGTTTCCTTCTATTATAATATTATGAAGGATTTTTTATGAAATTCTATTTCTGTTGAGAGAGGCAGATTATGTCAGCTGGGTTTGAGGACTCTGATTCATCTATGTAGATAATTAATTCATTAATTTTATTTGTCAGTCCTCAAATATTTTGATGCAATAAAGATAGCTGACATTTCACATTGACTGAGTTAAAAATGGGTATAGTTGAAATTTCTGCTGATAGTTGAAAATTCTTAACCAACAGCTGTTAGTGCTGATGTAATAAACTACAATTATGTTTGTTTGGTTTCTTTCTCAAACTGAAGGTTTCTCTCAATCCTAACCTCTCTTAAAACTTGTTTTCTTTCTATCCTCTCTACCCTAAAAAAAAGGTATTTTCTGAACACTACAACCACTGGATATTTTATCACTCATGACAGTGCCTCCCCCCTTAACTTTCCTACTATTTTCTCGCCTGCAGGTTCGGGTGTTAGAATAGGCCCGAGGTATTCCTGTGTTTCGACTAAAATGTGATGGTCCCTTGTCAGGTTTGACCTCCATCTTTCTAAATTTTCCCGAAGAGCAAGCCAATTGGGGAAGGGCGTCTTACATGGTACGTTGTGTCCACTTTCTCGTCATCACATTGCATCTCTTGGGTGAGGACACCTTCCTGGGTGCATTTTCCACCATACACTATGTAGTGTCGCTTTCTGCATTGACAATGACCATGGGCTTCTTAGCACCTCATATCCAGCATGGTAGCCAGTCTGTTGTGGTGGGGCCGCCATGTACCCTGTTTGTTGTGGCCCCCTGACTACACAGATACCTGTGCCGTTAACTCCCCACGTATGCCATGGAGTAGTTGCCCATCTCCCCGGGGCTTCGAGACTCACAGCAATGGTCATCCTGACAGGTGGCCCTTGCTGAGGTTGGGTGGTGCATGTAGGGAGGCCCCTGGTCGGAGTGGGTGGCATCAGGGCGGATGACACATCATGAAGCGTTGTACGGCATCTCTTGCTGGTGGTCCACCGCCAGCAGTCTCTAAGCCCGCAGAGTCTAACTTCAGTGCTAACAAATATGACCCCAAACCGTTCACCTCCCTTTCTACACAATGGGAGGAACGCCATGCTATGGATGGCAGTGAAGCTTATTCGCCCTGGTACCTCGTATGTACTAGAGTTGATGGGGAATCTTTCATGTCCATGAAGCCTCAGTTTCTTGTGGAACAGTTACAGGACAAGTTCGGGGATGTGGAGGGCTTGTCCAAAATGCGCTCTGGGTCAGTCTTGATAAAAACAGCATCCTCTGCCCAGTCACAGGCATGACTCATTTGTGACAAGTTTGAGGAATGTTTCTGTTACCGTCATGTCCCATAAAAGCTTAAATGTGGTCCAGGGTATTATATTCCACAGGGACTTTCATTTGCAATCTGATGACGAGTTGCCTGCCAATTTGGAGTGGCAAGGTGTTCATTTTGTTGGGACGTCCATCGGGATCTGAGGGATAATCAGGTTGCCACTGGTGCCTTCATCTTGGCCTTTGAAGGTGACACATTGCCGGAGAAGGTCAAGGTGAAGATCTACCACTGTGACTTCAAACTTTATATCCCTCCCCTGATGCAGTGCTTTAAGTGCTGGAATTTTGGCTGTATGTCTTCTCGCAGTACTTCCAGTGTCACATGTTGAGGTTGTGGACGCCCCTCACATCCCTATACTCCATGTGCCCTGCCTCCCATCTGTGTCAACTGTGGAGAGCATCATTCACCTTGCTTGTCAGACTGTAGGATTTTACAGAAAGAGAGGAAGATCATAGAATATAAGACCCTGGACCAACTGACCTATACTGACTAAGAGGAAATTTGAGCGCCTACATCTTCTGGCTATGGCCTCCTCTTACGCCGCTGCTACGAGAACAGTTGTCATCCTATCAGTTCCTCGCATTCCTATCCTTCTCAGAACCGGAAGACGACACCTGCCCCCCTGATGGAGGGGGGGCACTTCCCTTCCTGTAACTGGTCGTAGGGCTTCACGCTCATCCTCAGTCCCGGAGACTGAATCAGTGAAGTCCTCCCAGCCAGGGAAACCCAAGGAGCAGCGAGAGAAATCCAAAAAGGAGGTTCCCAAGACTAAGGGAATTGCGGTGGCACCTACTCCACCGCTACCTACAAACTCTGTGTCTGTGAATGACATGGAGATTCTGGCGTCCGCTGAGGACCTAGATCTCGCCGGACCCTCAGACGCAATGGATATAGACTGCTCAGGCAAAAAGTCGGTGGCAGCAGGTGAGCCTGAGGTGTAAACTACCTAATTGAATGTTCCATGCCTTCCCAGTCTCGCTATGACGTCATCCTTCAGTGGAATTGTGGTGGGTTTTTCCACAACATAGCTGAGCTATGTCAACTGTTAAGCTTTACATCTACTTTCTGCATTGCCCTCCAGGAAACCTGGTTCTCAGCAATGCGGACCCTTGCCATCTGTGGCTATAAGGGATACTACAGGAACTGTAGCGACTATAGTCCAGTGTCAGATGGCATTTGTATTTATATCCGAAACTCAGTCTGTAGTGAACCTGTGCCTCTTCAAACACCTCTTGTAGCTGTGGCTGTCAGAATAAGGACAATGCAGGAAATAACTGTCTAATCATAACACGTAAGCTTTCATGGATGGCGTCTTCATTAATTAAAACTTCCGGGCTGAATTGCCGTGGTCCATATATAAAACTGCTTCTCCTTCCTGACGTTTCGTTGCCTACTGCGGGCAACATCTTCTGAGGTGAGTCGGCGACTGGCTGCTAGGCGCTGGAGGTCCCGCTTATATAGAACACTTAGATGGCACCACCACTCATGATGTGCTTTCGACTTTAAAACTATCTCTGGCTAGTACCATCTCTCTCGATCATAGGTATTCGATAGTCACTGTTGGTACAGAGTTGACCACCATATCTTGTCTAGTTTTAATCCTCGTTCTTTTTTATTAAAATAATTTTCGTGCTTGTAGATCTCTATAGCTTCTCTATACATGCAAGTATAATAATGTGAGGTCCTAGCTATCACGTTTGTCTCACTAAATTTTATTTCGTGATCACCGTCTTTGAAAACGTGTTCCGCTACAGCTGATTTGTCTATTTGTCCCAGTCTACAGTTCCTTTTGTGTTCTTTTAGGTGGGTATTAACACTCCTTTTAGTTGTTCCAATATAAACCATGCCACAGCTACACGGAATTTTACACACACCTTGGGTAGCTAAGGGGTGTCGTGTCTCTTTCACCGATCTTAAACTTTCACTAATTTTCTTGGTAGGTCGAAAGACTGTCTCCACTTGAAACTTGGCCAAAACTTTCCCAATACGGTCTGTGATGTTATGAATAAATGGAAGAAAAACTTTTCCAGCCTATGGTTGTTGTTGTCATGTATTTTCGGATACTTTTCTTCTATGGTCTCTGCCTCGGTGTTTGACACAGCCTGTCCTTTCTCTCCCTTTTTTTTCCGATTCTTCTTTCCTCCCTGTGCATGCCTGAAGGCCGACCGACGCGTTCGCATGTGTAGCCGGTGACGGGGTAAAGCGTAATTCCCCGCCCAGGGTAGACAAGTAGGGCCCGTGCGTACCCCCTGGTAAAGGCCAGGCCTGGGGAAGGGTGATTGCCCAAGCTGACACCTTCTGACCATGCCGATTGGTCCCTCTGTCCGTTTCTCAGGTGGTGTGACCTGAGGTGTAAACATTCACCTAAGGTGGGAGCACCCTCTGAGAGGGTCCTCACAAGGAAGGGAGTTGTTTCTTCTGTGTACTGACTCCTTGAGTAGCCTACAAGCTATCGACCAGTGCTACCCTCATCAGCCTTTGGTAGCGACCATCCAGGAGTCCATCTGCACCTTGGAATGGTCCGGTTGTTCAGTGGTGTTTGTCTGGACCCCAGGCCACCTTGGAATCCCAGGCAGTGAACTTGCCGACAGGCCGGCCAAACAGGCTATGCGGAAAACCGCTTATGGAGATCGGCTTCACTTCAACTGACATTCAGTACTATGCTGCAAGGTTTTGCAGTTTTGGGGGACGAAATGGCATAACCTCAGCACGCACAGCAAGCTGTGTGCCACTTAAGGAGCTACAAATGTATGGCAGTCCTTCATGCGGGCCTCTCGCTGAGTCCCTGTGGTTCTCTGCTGGCTCCGCATTGGCCATGCTTACGTGACACATGGCTACCTCCTGTGCTGAGATGACCTGCCTCAGTGCTGGTACAGTGCTCAGCTGACAGTGGCCCGTATCTTGGTGAGCTGTCCTCCTTTGGCTGCCCTGTGATAGGCTCTTCAGTTACCAGACTCGCTGCCATTAATTTTAGCTGACAACACCTCATGGCTAATTTAGTTTTATGTTTTATACGTGACAGTGGGTTTTATCATTCTATATAAGTTTTAGCACTTGTCCTTCGTCTCTTTGTGTTCTCCACTCTAATACTTTTAGGGTGGATGTTTTAATGTGTCACAGAGTGGCTGGCTTTTCCTTTTTATTCTCATGGTCGGCCAACCACGATCATCTGCTCTCTTGTTTTTGCCCCTTATACTGTTTCTTGCTTCTCTGTGTGGTATTTTTTTCCTGTTTTGTCCGTAGTAGTGTTGGTTGTCCTTCTGTCGTTCTTCTGGTTCTTTGTTTCCCCTGTTATTCTGCTGTACTTCTTCTTTCTTTTCTTCTTTCCCTTAGGTAATTATTTTACTGGGAACAAGGGACCGATGACCTGCAAGTTTGGTCCCTTCCCCCCCCCCCCCTCCCCCTCCCTTTTAAACCAACTTTTCCTGCTATTTTCCCAGCCAGTTTACCCTACCCTTTCCTGATGAGATTAAGGCCGTGCCTAGTATAATCCCACCTATTGAGAGAAGAATTGAAGACTGAAGGATACTCAGAGAGAAGAGTTTTTGAAAGCCATTTACTACTGATGAGTCTACAACTTGGTCTCTTTCATATTTCATGTGAGTATTTTATTGTGTTGCCTTAATGACCCCCACCTTAGCAAACGTCATTGACGTGTACCTTATATAAGAAAATTTCTTCTCTCTCTCTCTCTCTCCCTCCCTCCCTCCCTCCCTCCCTCCCCCCCCCCCCCCCATCCCTCTCACCTTTAAATTAGATCCGAAGGGTGGCGTCTGAACTTGTGGAGAGAAGATATCAAGATGCTGTTCTTCAAATGAGTAGGTGGTTGCCTTGATGCAAGTAATTTTCAAATTGTAACTTCCATGGACTATGACAAAAGACCCTTGAACATGTGGTTAATAGTCATCTATTGTAGGTCTTTGTCATTGCAACAATAAATTGTCAGTAATTTGCAGTGTGTCTTCAGGAAACACCAATTCCCTCTAGTCAATTTGACATTGACATTGCTAGCTATCCAATATCATTCATGCACAGCCACTGCTGCCTCACCCGAGGGACTTGAAGCTTAAAATGTCTGAAAACCGTTATATGTTAGAATATCTGAAAGCAATGCAGAGGGCAGGAAGATTATACATATTGCAGTTTAATAAGAGCCTAGATCAGTTATGGTTAGATTACACATACATTTAGATTATGGCTTCATTGTATTCAGGTTTACATTCTGAGTGCAGCATTGGGCATACTTCCTGTGCATTATGTGCTGCTACCCCTGTATCTGCACAATACTTGTATAACAGCTGGCCACGAGTAATGAGGGTATTTGGGACAAAATTTAACCAGTCAACTTGCAGGGGAATGTGTGTTTTCTTGAACTAATTCACACTGTGAAGTTGAGGTATTAGGTCATTTGTCTTACATTAAATAGGTGAGAGTTAAGGGGACCCGCCTCTTAAGCCAGTGCCATGAAATTTCAGGCAGCAAGACAGAATTAAAATATTATGACTGTGATGTGCATTATTTGTCATCAGCCGTAAGCTTAGTTTGAGACAGTTCTTCAGTAATGTTGCTTACCAGCTAGCCTCTCCATTTCAGCATACCTGTTGCATCCTGCATCATATATACTATGCCTCATGTACTCACATCTGTGCCTGCCCCTGTGAATCTTTGCTTCAGCCATCTCTCTTATTTTTTAAAGTAATTTCTGTGGGGCTATTTGAGCCAAAGTCGCTTGGTCATGGATTGAGTTAGTACATAGTCTACAGAATGCTGGTTAGAAAATCTGCAAACAAAAGAATTACAGAAATTCCAAGGATGATGCATCTTCCAAAATAAATAAATAAATATCGGCTGACTGAGTTGTAGGTGGTCATCTGTAAATTCGTATGTTCTGTCTTCAGAATATCATCCTATATGGGTTTAATGAAAATGAGAGCAGTGATAACAATCATTTATCACAGTTGTGTAAACATGGCATTGGGTGAGCAATTTGACTGGTGTTTTCAAAAACTCTATCAGGCCTGGTTAATATGCAGAAAACTATCTTTTTGGTGACTCTATAGTAAATCATCCTGCTCAAATCTACCATTAGGTAAGTTTGGTATTGAAACTGCTGCAGATGCTGCTCATGATTTTGTGCATTTATGTAGAGTAGTTTGAATTTCTCATTTGGAAACCTGCAAGCTCATCGAGAAGCATATACACTGGTCAAACATACTGATATATAAAGGAGAGAATGTTGTGTACAGGATGCCTAGCATACAACAATTGCATTGTCACTATGAACAAGGAGGAAAAGACTTTTCTTCACATAATTTTATTAACTAGATATGTGGCTGCAAAGTTAGGTATCAGCGAAGTATTGGAGTTCTAGTTGCCATTGGTGTTCACTCCAGCCTGAGTCGAGGTGGTGCAGTGTGTCAATATTCAAGTCAACCACAGCTTTTCTTATGACAAGCCATTGGTAAGATTGATTGATCAGTCACATTATGAGACAGCAAATGCCACTGGAGTGTGAAAAGAACCTATTTTGCTCCATGACTTTCATGATTCACCAAATCTTTCTCCCTGCACATTGTTTCCCCTTTCCTTTCTTGAACAAACAATTAAAAAGACAATGGTCGTGGGGCATTGCTGATATGCACTGCATTGTGAATAATAACCTCAAATGCATCCTATAGGCTGCCTTTGCCCAGAGTTATTAGGCCTCGGCATATATTGTCAGAAATGCATAACCATGTGAGACGGCTATTTTGAAGGGGAGTAAGCTATATTCTTGTGTTTATGTACATTCTTTCCTGCAAATGATTTGCCATATTTATTGACCACTTGTTATATGTAATGCATCTTCCATTAGAGTTAGCCGTGAGTGAGTGAGTTCGTCAACTACCCTCAAGAATGTTCTGCTTTTAGGCAGAATGCAGACTAATTGAAATCATCCACACAGTGAAGAAAGCTTTAAGTTCCTTACTGTTGTAATGTAATAATATATCCTCCATAAAAAGACAGTGTGTTGTGCTATCAGTATAGTGTGTCTGGTTGCCTTAACCTCTTTAACTATCTGTGCTGGAGGAAAGATGAATAAGTTGTGTTTCACAGGTGGCTGACCTATTCGTGGAATGACTTTAACAGTAATGACACTGTAGTGGATATTAGAAGCAGGGCACCCATGTCAAGTGAGACAAAAGTTTCACAGAGTTATGACCCATATGGTGATGAATTTGAGAAGTTATTGTTCTGCTGAGGAATTTCCAGATTACGTAAAATATTTAAAGTGATGAAAGTGTACAAATTGGTGTACAGTTGTTAGTTATTATTATTATTATTACCTTTCCTTTCTCAGACCTTAGGTCTGGTTCGGAATGAAAGTGACGTGGACCTTGATCAAGCGTCACTTCCTTTTAACTGTACGGTATATGTTACATTGCGTTTAAGAACTTTCGGGTAATTGAACATGTATCAACAATTACGGATTTCTGAAGTTGTATATATAAGTTTGGATGTAGCTGTATTGCATTGATGTACTGGTGGATATTGCGTGGTATGACTCCTGTAGTTGAAAGTATAATTGGTATAATGTCAACTTTATCCTGATGCCACATGTCCTTGACTTCCTCAGCCAGTTGGATGTATTTTTCAATTTTTTCTCCTGTTTTCTTCTGTATATTTGCTGTATTGGGTATGGATATTTCAATTAGTTGTGTTAATTTCTTCTTTTTATTGGTGAGTATGATGTCAGGTTTGTTATGTGGTGTTGTTTTATCTGTTATAATGGTTCTGTTCCAGTATAATTTGTATTCATCATTCTCCAGTACATTTTGTGGTGCATACTTGTATGTGGGAACGTGTTGTTTTATTAGTTTATGTTGTATGGCAAGTTGTTGATGTATTATTTTTGCTACATTGTCATGTCTTCTGGGGTATTCTGTATTTGCTAGTATTGTACATCCGCTTGTGATGTGATCTACTGTTTCTATTTGTTGTTTGCAAAGTCTGCATTTATCTGTTGTGGTATTGGGATCTTTAATAATATGCTTGCTGTAATATCTGGTGTTTATTGTTTGATCCTGTATTGCAATCATGAATCCTTCCGTCTCACTGTATATATTGCCTCTTCTTAGCCATGTGTTGGATGCGTCTTGATCGATGTGTGGCTGTGTTAGATGATATGGGTGCTTGCCATGTAGTGTTTTCTTTTTCCAATTTACTTTCTTTGTATCTGTTGATGTTATGTGATCTAAAGGGTTGTAGAGGTGGTTATGAAATTGTAGTGGTGTAGCCGATGTATTTATGTGGGTGATTGCTTTGTGTATTTTGCTAGTTTCTGCTCGTTCTAGAAAGAATTTTCTTAAATTGTCTACCTGTCCATAATGTAGGTTTTTTATGTTGATAAATCCCCTTCCTCCTTCCTTTCTGCTTAATGTGAATCTTTCTGTTGCTGAATGTATGTGATGTATTCTATATTTGTGGCATTGTGATCGTGTAAGTGTATTGAGTGCTTCTAGGTCTGTGTTACTCCATTTCACTACTCCAAATGAGTAGGTCAATATTGGTATGGCGTAAGTATTTACAGCTTTTGTCTTGTTTCTTGCTGTCAATTCTGTTTTCAGTATTTTTGTTAGTCTTTGTCTATATTTTTCTTTTAGTTCTTCTTTAATATTTGTATTATCTATTCCTATTTTTTGTCTGTATCCTAGATATTTATAGGCATCTGTTTTTTTCCATCGCTTCTATGCAGTCGCTGTGGTTATCTAGTATGTAATCTTCTTGTTTAGTGTGTTTTCCCTTGACTATGCTATTTTTCTTACATTTGTCTGTTCCAAAAGCCATATTTATATCATTGCTGAATACTTCTGTTATCTTTAGTAATTGGTTGAGTTGTTGATTTGTTGCTGCCAGTAGTTTTAGATCATCCATGTATAGCAAATGTGTGATTTTGTGTGGGTATGGTCCAGTAATATTGTATCCATAATTTGTATTATTTAGCATGTTGGACAGTGGGTTCAGGGCAAGGCAGAACCACATAGGACATAATGAGTCTCCTTGGTATATTCCACGCTTAATCTGTATTGGCTGTGATGTGATATTATTTGAATTTGTTTGGATATTAAGTGTGGTTTTCCAATTTTTCATTACTACGTTTAGGAACTGTATCAATTTAGGATCTACTTTGTATATTTCCAATATTTGTAGTAACCATGAGTGGGGTACACTATCAAAAGCTTTTTGGTAATCAATGTATGCGTAGTGTAGTGACCTTTGTTTAGTTTTAGCTTGATATGTCACCTCTGTATTTATTATCAGTTGCTCTTTACATCCTCGTGCTCCTTTGCAACAGCCTTTTTGTTCTTCATTGATAATTTTGTTCTGTGTTGTATGTGTCATTAATTTCTGTGTAATGACTGAAGTTAATATTTTGTATATTGTTGGTAGGCATGTTATGGGGCGATATTTTGCTGGGTTTGCTGTGTCTGCTTGATCTTTAGGTTTCAGATACGTTATTCCATGTGTAAGTGTATCAGGGAATGTGTATGGGTCTGCAATGTAACTGTTAAATAATTTAATATAATGGAAGGAAACATTCCACGTGGGAAAAATTATATATAAAAACAAAGATGAGGTGACTTACCGAACAAAAGCGCTGGCAGGTCGATAGACACACAAACAAACACAAACATACACATATATGTGTGTGTGTGCGAGTGTATACCTGTCCTTTTTTCCCCCTAAGGTAAGTCTTTCCGCTCCCGGGATTGGAATGACTCCTTACCCTCTCCCTTAAAACCCACTTCCTTTCGTCTTCCCCTCTCCTTCCCTCTTTCCTGATGAGGCAACAGTTTGTTGCAAAAGCTTGAATTTTGTGTGTATGTTTGTGTTTGTTTGTGTGTCTATCGACCTGCCAGCGCTTTTGTTCGGTAAGTCACCTCATCTTTGTTTTTATGTTAAATAATTTAGTTAGATGTGAATGTGTTGAGGTGAACTTCTTTAGCCAGAAATTTGCTATTTTATCTTTTCCAGGGGCTTTCCAATTGTGAGTAGAATTAATTGCTTGGGTGACTTCATGTTGCAAAATTATCACTTCAGGCATTTGTGGTATCATCTTGTATGTGTCTGTTTCTGCTTGTATCCACCGTGCATGCCTGTTATGTTGTACCGGGTTTGACCATATGCTGCTCCAGAAGTGTTCCATGTCTGTTATGTTTGGTGGATTGTCTATTTTTATGTGTGTGTTATCTATTGTTTGGTAAAATTTCTTTTGGTTTGTGTTGAATGTTTGGTTTTGTTTCCTTCTATTTTCACTTTTTTTGTATCTTCTAAGTCGTTTGGCCAAAGCTTGTAGTTTCTGCTTCTTTTCGTCTAACTGCTCTATTGCTTCTTGTTGTGAGATTTTACCTAACCTTTTTCCTTTTTTGTCTGATATTTCATTTCTTATAAATTGTGTTAGCTGTCCGATGTCTTTTCTCATTTTTTCTATTCTGATCTGTAGCCTGTGTTGCCATGCTGGTTTTGTGGGTTTCTTCTGTGTGTTGGTTCGTTCTGATCTCTGCCTAGTGTGTATATTTAGTGTAGTGAGTGCTTCTACATAAACCAGTAATTGTAACTCTTCCATAGTTGTGTATTCATTTATTTTGTTGTGTATGATTGTGTTGATAGTTTTTATTGTTGTTTCGACTTGTGGGTTATTTGGTGGTCTATGCAAGAATGGTCTAATGTCTGTATTTGTGTCTTTGTATTCTATATATGTCAACTGAAATTTTTCTTCTATATCTAACGTGTGTCACTTCATGTTCTATTTGTGCTTGTGTTGGTGACTGTCTTAAGATTTCGTTTTCCTCTGATTGTTTAATTGATGCGTGTTGTTCTTTGTTTGTTTGCTCTGGGATGTTTCAGTCAATTACTGTATTTTCTTCTTCTTCTGATTGCACATTATTTTGTTCCAGTATTTGTTGTACTTGTTGTTTGATGTTTTCTAATTCTGACTGGGGTATCCTGTTATTTTTTATTATTACACGAATCTGATCAGCTAGACGTTGTTCTGTTAAAAATTTTAATTCTGGGTATCTGGTAATAAAAGTTGTGTATACTTGTGATCTGTATCCAGTTGTGTTGGTTCCTAGGTTTGTTGCTTGGTAATAACAGAACATGAGGTGTCGATTGACTTCATCTGACCATCTCATCCTCTGTCTTTGTTTTCCTTCTAGGGTGGTTGCAGGAAGCATATCCTGCAAAACACCTCTATTTGGATTTAAATCATTTTCCGTGTGGCTAGTAGTGTCGTTACCATTGTGGACGGGCATAGGGTTCAAGTGTCGTCCCCGACCATGACGGCGCTTGTCCGAGGCTTCTTTAGTTCTGTCCTGAACCAAGTAATCACACTAAAAGGGGGGTTAGCCCTATTAGTGGTTTGTTCTTTTCGTCGCCTTTTACGACTGGCAGAACATACCGGAGGCCTATTATTTTCCCGGGCCTCCACGGGGTTTATTATTATTATTATTATTATTATTATTATTATTATTATTGTCTTCATACAGAGAATTTCTGATTCCAATGTTCCCTGTCTTCAGCTTCTTCCTTCAGTCTGTTGTATCCTCTTCCATCTTTCATGTCGTCCAGATGTTGAATTCTTCTTCCTCGTCCTGCGTTCCCTCTGAGTTTACGTTCGATGACATCATGTATGAGTCACTCATGTCTATGTACATGTCCAATCCAGTTGGCCTTTCTCTGAAGAACTGTACGCAGAATACTTCTCCTCTCTCCTACTCTTCGCAGTTCATCGTCATTTTTTATGCGATCTGTCCACTTGATCTTTTCCATTTTCCTCCAGCACTACATTTCAAAGTTCTCTAAGTATTTTTTCTCCTTCTTTCTTATGGTCCATGTCTCTGCTCCATACAGTGCAATGCTCCAAATGTAGCACTTTATCAGTTTTTTCCTCAATGCCAAACTCAACTTGCTGGTCAGCAAAGTCCTCTTATTGTTGAAAGCAGCTCTGGCCATAGCGGTTCTTGCTTGGATTTTGTTGGTGCAGTGGGCATCCTTTGTGATAAAACTTCCCAGGTACTTGAACTGATTCACATTTTCCCGTTCCCGATTGTCAACAGTTATCTTCAAGTGTTTCTCACGTTTTTATACGCGCATCACTTTTGATTTTTCGATGTTGGTTTCTATGCCACATTTTCTTCTGTTTCCACCAAATTGTTCATCATATGTTGCAGTCTCTGATTTTTGGCGAACACTACCAGGTCGTCTGCATACTTGATGGTGTTCATGAGACATCCTACTTTTAAGTTTCCGCATCCTTTCAGCACTTCTCTCGCCAGCATTTCTCCATACCGGTTGAAGAGATTTGGCGACAGACAATATCCTTGTCTCACTCCCCTTCCTATTTCCACACTGTTCATTTCTCCATAGTTCAGTCGTACCTTTACCCTTTGTCCCAAGTACAAGTTCCTTATAAGTATACGATCTCTCCAGTTGATTCCTATTTCCTTAAGGATGTTCATCATTATATTCCAATTGACTCTGTCGAAGATATTCTGCCAGTCCATAAAACAAGTGCAAACTTCTTTGTTAACGGCCAAACTCTGACAATATCCTCATCGTGCCAATGGTGTCTCTGGTCCCTTTTCCTTTCCTGAAGCCAAACTGGTCTTCTACCATCACTTCTTCGATTTTGTTTTCCAACCGTCTATTTAGTATTCTTGCAATGATCTTTGCCACGTGCGATATCAGACTTGTTGTTGTTGTGGTCTTCAGTCCTGAGACTGGTTTGATGCAGCTCTCCATGCTACTCTATCCTGTGTAAGCTTTTTCATCTCCCAGTACTTACTGCAACCTACATCCTTCTGAATCTGCTTAGTGTATTCATCTTTTGGTCTCCCTCTACGATTTCTATTCTCCACGCTGCCCTCCAGAGCTAAATTTGTGATCCCTTGATGCCTCAGACTAATTGTTCTATAATCACTACACTTCTTGGCTTGCTTTTTCTTCTCTAGAGTAACCATTGTGACATCCAAAAAGTCTTCAGGCCATTCTCCAGTTTCATAGATTTTGTCCATAAGTTGTGTCAGAACTTTCAAACTTTCATTTCTGATTTCTTTAATGAAATCCACTGGTATGTCATCATTCCTTGTAGCTTTCCTGCTCTTCATCTCCTTTATCTCCTTCTCTCCTTACCTTGTCAGTATACTGGGCCCTTTTTCATCTTTGTCAATAGATTCCTCTGGCTCTATGTTGATGTCATCTGGGCGATGTTCTGTATCATATAGTTTCCTTATATATTCTTCCCATTTTTCAGCACTTCCATTTGTTTAGTAACTCCTTGTTCTCTAGAATCTTCTATTCCGAACGTTCTTACACTTTTGTTCTCTCCTTCTCCCAGTTCCTTCATTTTCTGGTACATGAGGTCATACCTTCCTCTTCTTTGTAGTTCTTCTATTTCATCACACATTTCTTCTAAGTACTTTTCCTTTGCTTTGTTTGTGTCCCTCCTGAGGGCATTGTTAAGTTTTCTGTATTCTTCTTCATTAACATTTTTACACTTCCTCCTTTCTTCCATCTTCTCCAGCATCTCATTGGTGATCCAGGGTTTTCTCGCTCTCTGTCTCCCTCCCAACTTCACTCTTCAGAGTATTTAACAAAACCATTTTAACATTATACCACTGATCTTCCGCACTTGCACTTGTATTTTTGCGTCTCACTTTTCTTAAATTTTTTCTCTAACGATTCTCTTATTGCCATGTTATTTTCTCTTAGCTTTTCCAAGTCCCATCTCTGTTTTCTCCTCCCATGCTGTCAGATCTTCTTCAGCCTTCTGCTGATATCTGCAACCAAATGGTTGTGATCCGAGTTGATGTCGGCAGCCGGCATAGTCTTGATGTCCTTCACACTGCCCCCAAACCTCTGTTTCACGAGTATGTAGTCTATCTGGTATCTGTTCATATCTCCTGGGCTCTTCCATGTGTACAGTTTACTCTTCCTTTTCTTTAACCAAGTGTTCATCACCACCAAATTATTTCGGTGACAGAATTCCACTAGCATTCCTCCTCTGTTGTTTCTTTTTCCTAATCCATATTGTCCAACAATGTTTGCTTCATTGCCTTGTCCAACCACACTATTCCAGTCACCCATGATTATGGTATTTACTTTTCCTGTTCCTTCAGACTGAATGATGTCCTCTATTTCATCATACATTTTCTCCGCTTCTTCATCATCGTGATCTGATGTTGGCATGTGCACTTGGACTATTAGAATTACAGTATTAAGCCTGTTTCTCTTTTTCCTTTTGTTTCATTTGTACAGTATCAATGTGGCAATTATCTTTAAGTTCTCAATTTTGATCGCCTAATGGAAATTCAGTGATCTCAATTGGTAGTAAATTATTTAACTTTGATGGAAGAGACTGGTGTGGCAACAATTTATTGTTAATTTCCTCTTTGTTGTAGAAAATAATTCTTTAACTATTTCAGTAACTCAGTAGCTTCTGGCAAGATAATCTACAATATAAAAAGTCTTTCTTCTAGGAGGGAATTACCGTATTTTATGAACTATAAGATGTTATGGGCTATAAGATGCACCTTAATTTTTAAGCAGCTTTATTAAAAAATAATATTTTTACCACTTTTGTTATTAGAGTACAAAGCCAGACGGAAATAGGATCTTTATTTATAAAACTGAAGTGACACTTAAAATCTCTGGAAATCATCATTGTAGACTGCAGTGATGCATCATAGTCTAGATGGTGTTCGGGGTTTGTGTTAGCGTGGCAGGGGACTGTGTTAGCAGCTTTGTAAATCCCTGCAACTCATGTTCATCACATCAGTGCACTGCTGCTGACAGTTGAATCCAATTTAGCCAGATAGATAGAGATAGGTTTCACTGAATAAATGGCCATTTTTAAGTCTGGTGGGGATTTTAAATCGAACTCTAGATATTTATGCATTAATTTTGAGTATGACACACCTAAATTTTGGAGACAATTTTTCAGAGAAAAAAGTGAGTCTTGTGGTCTGTAAAATATGGCACAGTATATTATAATAATGTTATAGATAAGAGAAAGGTAAAAGTATTTTTGTTTAATGATAATTTAGTCACTTATGTAACTGTTCTTCTATGAATTTGTTCTAGGAAAATGGTGGGGTCCAAGGGAGAAGCAACCTATACTTGCATTGCATGGGTGGCAGGACAATGCTGGTACCTTTGACAAGCTAATTCCTCTGTTCCCTGCTGACATTGCTGTTCTGTGTATTGACCTCCCTGGTCATGGCTTGTCATCTCATTATCCTAAAGGTCAACAATATTACATTGTCTGGGATGGTCTTGTCATTGTGCGGCGTGTGGTGAAGCATTTTAAATGGGAACATATTTCCATCATTGGACATTCTCTGGGTGGTACTATAGGTTTTCTGTATGCTTCAGTATTCCCAGATGACATAAAAAAACTTGTCTCGATAGACATTGTGAGTCCAGCTGTGAGAGAGCCGTCCAGAATAGTGCACGAACTGGGGCAAGGAATTGACAGATTCCTTAAGTATGAAACCCTGACGCCAGAGGATGCACCTTGTTATACATATGATGAAATGATTGATATAGTGCAGAGTGCTTATAAAGACTCACTGACACGAGAGTCTTGTGAAGTGCTAATGAAAAGGGGTATGAATCCTGTGACAAAATCAAATTGTGAATCAACCAAAGAAGGGTACCTCTTTAGCAGAGATGTCCGACTGAAAGTTGCTGGTTTGGGTCTCATATCAGCAGATTTAGTTTTTGAGTTAGCAGAAAGGATAAAATGTGAGTACTTAAATATAAGAGCAAAACCCGGCCTGAAGTTTGATAAACCTGAACATTATCATGATGTCCTTGAGAAAATTAAAAAGACTGCAAAAAGATTTGAATTTTACGAGATTGAAGGAACCCATCATTTGCACTTGAATGCACCTGAAAGTGTCAGTACACATATTGTTAACTTTTTAACATCATAACTAGAATATTGTTCTAGCTAATAGTTAAATGAAGAATTTACAAAATGCATCTTGACTGTTAAAGTGCTGATAAAGGAGTAGTGAGATTAATTTGTTCCACATTTGTTTATAAATCTACGTGTGTGTTTACATAACATTTTTCATAGTAGTAACTCTCTGCTTGTGTGCACAATACAGCATTTCTATAATTCCTCAAACTCCAGATACAAGTAATTGTATGTTGAATAATTTTGAACCACACAATATTTCTTGAGCACTGCTTCTTAACCCTGGAACGAATGTCCTGGAGCCTTACCAGTGACAAGTGAGATCAAGGATAAAGATGGATATGACACACACATTATTTTGAATTTTGCAAAACATTCCACAACTGAAGATTATGTGCCCATTTCTTTGGAGTATTCTTTCTTGTTGTCAGCAACACACGTGAAATACTCTTGTAAGGGTAATGCGAGGGAGAGGGGGAAGGGAGGTGGTTGCTGCATACTGGTAAATCATTCCCTTACAGGCAAAAACTTATATCCTTATCACCTTCTCCCCAAGCAGAATCATTTTCTTTTCTAAAGGTTGCGAAATTTGTTAATTTTGTGGCAAGTTCTTTTGAACATAATTTAGAATCATTTCTCCAATTGTAGAGAGGTGGAGAAACTCTTGGCTTATCTCTGTATGCATAACCTTTTGTTACAGTCAGTAGGCACTCCATTGAATTGGTATATACATACATTCACACATAGATAATCTAAGGGCTAAGGCCTTGTCAGTGCAACCACTCATTTCTATCATTGGCTGTTTGTTTCAGTTCCATTTCATTGTGACAGCCTATCCTTATCTCAGTGTCTTCCAAGTACTTTTTCCTAGGCATCCTCTTCCTTTCTTTTCCGGTAATTCCCCTTCAAGAATGTTAATGACAAAAGTGTTGTGTGATCACGTGTCCAGTAAGTGTTGTTCTCTTTTCCATTTCCTTTAATAATTTTCTGTCTTTGTTGATTTTCCTTAAGGCTTCCAGGTTGTTTTCCTTTCCATCCAGCTCATTTTTGTCATTTTCTGCTATAACTACACTTCAATAGCTTGCAATTCATTCCCTTTCCACCCAACCCAAGGTCTACCCTTCTGAATACTTAAATAATTTTGCAAAGGATTTTCTGACATCTTTACTCGTATGTTTGCTAGTGAAAATGTTTTTCTTTGTCATAAATGTCTGTTTTACCACTGCAATCTTTCACTTCCATTAAGCCTCTATCGTCCTTGTGATTATACTACAGAGATAACAAAATTATTTCACCTGATCAATTTAGACATAACCAGTTTTTTATATTCGTTTTAATTTACTCCTTATTTTTCTGTGCTACTATTACTTTACTTTTGTAAAGACACTATCCTATGAACTTCACATTTTATTTTACGTAATGTTACTCATTATCATCTCAGAGTGCCGCAGCAAGCCTACTGATACTAGTTTCTCTGCTAATAGATATTCAAATACAATCTCCCAACATATTTAATAAATGAAAACTCTTCTGGAAAGCTCTTGAACCACTGAAACACTACACCACTAGATACACACTTGCATTGTCGGTTTGTGGAGAAGTGCTACAATCTATTTTAATTTGTTGCAATGGGAAAGATAAGCAGCACCTATGCTGGTTTGAGATCTGTGGATCTTACATATATTCGGAAAAAACTTTGCTTTTCTCAAATCTGTTAACATCAAGTAATCTGTGGAGGAAAAGTTAATCTTAGTCCATCCTTATCAGCCTTATCCGTTACTACTTAATGTAGAAATAAAGGTTAGTGTATGTTCCTGACTGAGAGTTTACGATGTTAACTCCAACAACACAGTGGAATTTTTTGTTTTGTTGTTTTGGGTATTTTTGCTAGTATTCAGAGTATGCATTGAATATGCAGCACTTTAATAAGGTAGAGATTCTGCTGGCAGGATCCTCTTCTGTGTTTTGCATTATATTTGTGCAGTGAGATTGATTCTGAGTATTTGAAATGTAATGAATACTTCAATAATTCCATCTAGTCACTGTTAGCATTCCTCAGGTTTTTGCACAAAAGAGAGAAGCAAATGAGCTGTAGCCACAAATATATTTACAGTTGTAATTGATGTGCACTACATTGCTTGAATTTTATTATGTGTTTGGTAATTTTTTATCTCTATGATGAACTGACAGATATCTGCTGTTACTGAATTTTTACTTGATGTGATTTTAATGTTTCCTATTTTTTATGGGTGTTTCAGAGAGACAGTCACAATGCCTCTCTCTATTTTTTCAGTATCATATTTCAGATAGGAAACTGTTCTGAGAAGGGAGTTTCTGGAAGAATATTGAAATGGAAATGTAACTAAATAACATTTACATCACAGCACGAGTTGTTTAATTCATAGTTTGTTTTTATCTGTAGTGGGGGTATGGGAGGAAATGTCAATGACACACAATCATTTTTTTTATTTGTATACACAGATGAACGTTTTGTAGGACATATTTTATAACAAATGAACTGTCTTTGTTTTGTAAGAAATGGTTTATTGACAGTGGCAGACAGACGTTACCAAATTTATAAAACATTCCTTTTTTACCCTGTCGCAGAAGAAAGTGCCAGAGAAATTGTTTATCCTATTTTTGTGTGGTGCTAATAAAAATACTGTTCATTTGTTGATGGTAAAATTCAGAATTTTTTAACCATGCCCTTGTTGCTACACACAATCTTCTGGCTGAAAATGCACATTTTTAAAACCTAGTTAACACTTCCATATTTCAGTCAGTTCTGTGTGTGACATCTTGATATGTTGAGTCTGTTGCTATGCTTGCTTCACCATGTGTTGCTGATTGTGGTTTTCTAATTTTAGTTTGTAGATGGATTACATATTTTAAGCAACCTCAGACTTCAATTTTTATTAAAAAATTTACAAGGACACACAATCACTCTCTGTATGTGTGAAATAAAAGACATTTATTCTTGAGGAGTTGGTGAAGTAGCTGACAGAAACAACAAGGTAGGAAAATTTAGTTACTAACTGCCAAGAAAAGATGAGTAATCCGACCAGTCAGAACAGATCTCCCAAGTGTAATGAAACTTGATCATAAAAATCACCTTGCAAATATATTTTATATACATTTCTTTGGATAATTACTTCAAATATTTTAAAAAGAAACAGAATAAAATAGAAAAACGGTCCTACAAATGTAATTTTGCCATCATACAGTAATCATTAATGGTGCTTTTATTGTAGAGCTAAAACTTCTTGATCACGATATTTTCAACCAAATTCAGAACAGTTGAGGAAAACTCAAGACACAACAGCATTACGGTCATTATAAGTGTGATGATGATAATAATAATAATCCGTATCCAGTTGTGTTGGTTCCTAAGTTTGTTGCTTGGTAATAATAATAATAATAATAATAATAATATGGATACAATATTACTGGAACATACCAACACAAAATCACACATTTGCTATACATGGATGATCTAAAACTACTGGCAGCAACAAATCAACAACTCAACCAATTACTAAAGATAGCAGAAGTATTCAGCAGTGATATAAATATGGCTTTTGGAACAGACAAATGTAAGAAAAATAGCATAGTTAAGGGAAAACACACTAAACAGGAAGATTACATATTGGATAACCATAGCGACTGCATAGAAGCGATGGAAAAAACAGATGCCTATAAATATCTAGGATACAGACAAAAAATAGTAATAGATAATACAAATATTAAAGAAGAACTAAAAGAAATATATAGACAAAGACTAACAAAAATACTGAGAACAGAACTGACAGCAAGAAACAAGACAAAAGCTATAAATACTTAAGCTATACCAATATTGAACTACTCATTTGGAGTAGTGAAATGGAGTAACACAGACCTAGAAGCACTCAATACACTTACACGATCACAATGCCACAAATATAGAATACATCACATACATTCAGCAACAGGAAGATTCACATTAAGCAGAAAGGAAGGAGGAAGGGGATTTATCAACATAAAAAACCTACATTATGGACAGGTAGACAATTTAAGAAAATTCTTTATAGAATGAGCAGAAACTAGCAAAATACACAAAGCAATCACCCACATAAATACATCGGCTACACCACTACAATTTCATAACCACCTCTACAACCCTTTAGATCACATAACATCAACAGATACAAAGAAAGTAAATTGGAAAAAGAAAACACTACATGGCAAGCACCCATATCATCTAACACAGCCACACATCAATCAAGACGCATCCAACACATGGCTAAGAAGAGGCAATATATACAGTGAGACGGAAGGATTCATGATTGCAATACAGGATCAAACAATAAACACCAGATATTACAGCAAGCATATTATTAAAGATCCCAATACCACAACAGATAAATGCAGACTTTGCAAACAACAAATAGAAACAGTAGATCACATCACAAGCGGATGTACAATACTAGCAAATACAGAATTCCCCAGAAGACATGACAATGTAGCAAAAATAATACATCAACAACTTGCCATACAACATAAACTAATAAAACAACATGTTACCACATACAAGTATGCACCACAAAATGTACTGGAGAATGATGAATACGAATTATACTGGAACAGAACCATTATAACAGATAAAACAGCACTACATAACAAACCTGACATCATACTCACCAATAAAAAGAAGAAATTAACACAACTAATCCAAATATCCATACCCAATACAACAAATATACAGAAGAAAACAGGAGAAAAAATTGAAAAATACATCCAACTGGCTGAGGAAGTCAAGGACATGTGGCATCAGGATAAAGTTGACATTATACCAATTATACTATAAACTACAGGAGTCATACCACACAATATCCACCAGTACAACACAATACAGCTACATCCAAACATGTATATATACAACTACAGAAATCTGTAATTATTGATAAATGTTCAATTACCCAAAAGTTCCTAAATGCAATGTAACATATACTCTACAGTTAAAAGGAAGTCACGCTTGATCAAGGTCTGCGTCACTTTCCATTTTTAACCAGACATAACATCTGCGAACGGATAGAAAGAAATAATAATAATAATAATAATAAAAGCTTAGTGAAGGGATCAACAACTAACTTCAATGGATGTCAATTGACGTTCACTACTACGAAATACAACGAACAATTACGAACAAAATTGGAAAAAATGACGGTTAAGACGACCACTAGTGTAAGGCGTGATATCAGGGTTCAAGTCCTGGTACAACACAAATTTTCACTATCACCAATAAATTGTTCAGCTGGAGTCTGATCATATTTGCAATTGCGAATACATTTTTTGCTTTATTTAGCATCAAGGCCCACAAGTCTCATTTGGGTCCTCTTCCTTTTCTGTTCAAATTGTTTTTGTGCTTTTGAGGGACTGAAATTAGACAAGTTAGCGCTAAATACAGCAAAAAGCGCCAGCTATTCTCCACTTGAAGCTCCAACCTGGTTCGGCTTGCTGAGCTTTAAGTTTATAGCTGCCGTCAATGTCTTTACAGCCTCTGATGATGTCTCCAGCATTAGGAGATGAAACGCTAAGCATGTAAACGTGCCTTGGACCACGCCTTAATGCCCATAAAACAATAACCACTTAAATGAGGTTTTCCTCTTTCTAGTTATGTACAAAATGCTGCTTTATTGTAGAAAAATCAATTTTTTGCCCTCTTTCATTCTCTACACAAAGTCATACAAATATATAAGAGTTATATAAATACAAAGTAGTTGCTCTGCGAGTCACTGTTCCCTCTTGAACCAAGAGGAAGCAGTTGAGTGACAGACGAAGCATGAAGTGCATGGATTAAAAAGGATGTAATACAGGGATGTAGTTTCTCGCCCCTGCTGTTACGTCTGTACGTCGAAGAAGCAATGACGGAAGTAAAAGAGAGGTCCGAGAGTGGAATTAAAATTCGAGGTGAAAGGATTTAAGTGTCGAGATTCACTGATGAAAGAAAGTGAAGAAGAGTTACAGTGTCTGTTAAATGGAATGAACAGTTTTTTGAGTACAGAATATGGATTGAGAGTAAATAGAAGAAAAACAAAAGTAATGAGAAGCAGCAGGAATGAGAACAGAGAGAGACTTGTCATCACAATTAGTGATCACGAAGATGAAGTTAAGGATTTTTGCCACCTAGACAGTAAAATAACGCTGCCAGTTGGAGCAAGGAGGACATCAAAAGCAGACCAGCACAGGCAATTGGACGTTTCTGGCCAAGAGAAGCCTACTAATATCAAACATAGGTCTTAATTTGAGGAAGAAATTTCTGAGAATGTACGTTTGGAGCACAGCATTGTATGGGAGTACTCTGGGAAAACTGTAACTGAAGATAGTACGACTTGAAGCATCTGATCCTATAGAAGAATGTTGAAAATTATGGGTACTGATAAAGTAAGGGATGAGAAGTTTGTCTGCAGAATCGGCGCAAAAAGGAACACTGACAAAAAGGGACTTTCGTGGTACTAGAGAGAAATGTGGACGGTAAAAATTGTAGAGGAAAACAGAGATCAAAATACGTTCAGCAGCTAATTGAGGATGTAGGTTGCAAGTGCTACTCTGAGAATGAAAAAGTTGAAGATGGCACAGGAGATGAATTCGTGGTAGGCCACATCAAATCAGTAAAAAGACTGATGAAGCAAAAAGAAAGAAAAAAAGAAGACAGTAGTTTTGATCTTAAAGGCATGCATGATCCATCACAAGTTGATGATCGGAACCAAACAGAGAATGCAGGAGTTTATATCCATCGAATGCAAGAACTCAACAGCACTATCCAACAACAATGACCACACACTTCCTGGAAGATTCAGACTGTGTGCTGGACCGAGACTCGAATTCGATACCTTTGCCTTTGGCAGGCAAGGGCTCTACCGACCCAAGCACGACTCACTGCCCATCCTCACAGCTTTACTCGCGTCGGTACCTCGTCTCCTACCTTCCAAACTTCACAGAAGCTCTCCTGCGAAACCTTGCAGAACCAGCACTCCTGGAAGAAAGGATATTGTGGAGACATGGTTTAACCACAGACTGAGGGATGTTTCCAGAATGAAATTTTCACCCTGCAGTTGTAATCTGCCGGGATGTTTCATATCAGCGCACTCTCCACTGCCAAATGCAGAGTAATAAATTTATATATGTCGGATCACAAGACCAGGTGTGACCGCAAACTTATCGATAATTGCCTTATAAATTTTTATAAAAGGTCTTTAGCTAAAGAGCGTTGTATTACCGGCTGGCGTGACCGCAGAATACAGCTACAGAATGGATCACGAGTTTGACCCTATGTAGGACTATGTAGGTGGCTTAAACCCTAACAAACAGTATTTACAATGTGCTTCTCTGAACTCGCCGCCAGTCACAACCTTGCGGCGTCAGCCAACAAACAGTTGCTGTATAGCAACATTCTGCAGTATGTATATTGAGGTAAGAGTGATACATGCAAGTTGACTACTGTCCTTGATGTTTTCCTGGAAAAGAGAGCCAGCTGCCTCTAAACTCACATAGGTCTGCATTAAAGGACGATAGGAAGTAGATGGATTGATCCTTTGCGAGGGAGAGAGGGAGATGTTGCTGCAGGTCATTTATGATGCATTTAACCATTTTTTCCATTGTTCTCTCAGGATGCATCAGTTTTGTGATATAGCCTGCAATCGACTTGTATACAATTGTGTCTTCTGTATGCGATTTCGAGCACTGTCTACCTGCAATCGTTAATAGCAAACCTCCCCAAACCACAGTAATCAGAGGACTTCCAACTCATGTGTGATGAAACATGTCTATTGATGAAAAACTGTTCCGGTACCGTTCTCTAGACGGACGAAGATGTATGCAAAATAGCCCATTTCTCTGCCACATCTCGGATGTAAATCTTTAGTTTCATATGGGCACGAAACGACTTTTACTATACTTTGCATGTTAGTCATGTTCTAAATGCATGTAAGTGGATCATCGGGGAAAGTTCCAGTCATGCATCCCTGGAAACCTATGTAGTGTTTGTATGACAGAGAACAGATGTTTTCTTTGGCGTGCAAAGTAGTTCTTTTATCTCTTGACAGTTTGTCGCCATAGTTTATCATAGGGAAACTTGCATTGAGAATGTATGTCATGTGCTGGGGATATATTTCTCACATTGGATTATTAACAGCGTTGCATTCCGCACGACTAATAGGCCGGAAGCCGCACCACTCTAGCATTATAGCGTATTTTAAGTGCAGAGCCGTGTAGCCTTAGGAATGCATGTGATTATGTTCTCTCGTACCAATACCTTCTTGGTACTGACCTCAGACACTAGAACAATAATTCTGAATTGATAGCGCAATAAATTTACTTAAAATCCTTCAAACTACATCTGTCTGGACCTCCATCATGCATAAACCACACGTGTCTTCTTCATAACCGTCTCTTATATCATGCGCGCATCTGGAGATATATTTTGCCCTTGGATAGGTGCTGTGAGTAAGATTGGTGCAAAACAGCAGTTACGGACTCTGCTCCTTCAAGAGAAGGGGGAAGTAGCTGTCTACTTCTGGTCAGCTGCAAATTAAATCGACGATTATGCCATTGCGAGAATGCTCTGTAACTACCATCCACACAGGGAAAGATGGGCAATCGTAATTGTAAATTACGCCCTATGATCGAGGTGCTAGAAACACGTAGATCGCTGTATGGTCTACTTTGGTATATATACATGTGCTCGACAATTAACAGTGATGGACGTACTGCACAGTCATCTATCTACCTTCGCAATCTAGTATATGATATTCGCAAAGTAGTGAAGGGGCAATTTTAGAGATGATACAGAAATTGGGAAGCATGCTGCTGTGTCACTGGTTGGCTTTGAAAAGCTGGTAAAATTGCTAAAATAGATCGCACTATCAACTGTGATGCTTGTTACAGTACATCGAAGGCGTCTTTTCCATCCCATCTGCCAACTGGTATGCTGTTGATTACCATATAATGATTGATTGATATCACTTTTTTGAGATGGAGAAAGTCTTGGTGGAGGGGCAACACCTTCTGGGGATGGCTAGCACCGAAACAGTGATTGCATACGTGACCGCAATATGAGGAATCAGTCGAAACGGAAAACTGAGCCATTTGCTACCCTGTCACTGTGAAAGATGAGTTTAAATGTAGAAGTAATCAGTCATCTTCTGGCAGCTGTTTGGAAACACTCCACAATGCTGGAAAGCTCTGCCAGCTTTCTTATGTTGTGACTCTCTTTTATTTCAATCATCCGATATGTACATTGTCTGAGCAGCAGCAACATGATTTACACTGTGTGATGTCTATCTTTTAGTTAGAACCAATGGATTGAAAGATGTTAATGCCACTGTAGAACCTGACACAAACCTCGACGACATGGTGGAAAAAACAAAATGTATGGCTGTGTACAAAGCTGCAGTAATCAGTGCTTGGACGTGTTACGGCAGAAAAAAAAACAATGTATCAAACAACAAAACAGGGACCCTCTCTTGCGCGTGATAGTCTGTAGGATATGGTCCTCCTGCAGTACAGGCGATGAAACTCTACACTGGTCTGTGGAAACGATTTAGATCACTGACCACCTGCTCCAATGGGTCAGTACTGTATATTTAATAGGGGTCAGTGCATATGCTTGACACCAGCACACAGACGGTATTTAATTTTCGATATATATCTCTGAAGCCAGGGACGTCGAAAAATCTTGTCAAGTTCTCTGTTGGACGATGTTAGAGCTTTTATAGTTTGTAGTTTTTCTCTGTTGGATGGTACAAAATATCGATGGTGGAATGTTTTGGTGACAGACGTGAATGCACCCTCAGGGATGCAGTACGTGTATGTGGTCTGGAGATGCACAGCAATGCAGTAGCAAAACCTCGTCCTTCTTTCAGTCCTTCCTCCAGTTCCTTTGCTGTTTTTTATTCTATCTCATGCTGCAGGAGAAAGCTTCGCTTTGGCGCTGACCTTACGCAACGTACACCATTGGCAGAGCTACGTCAAATTGCCCCCATTTGCAATGAGTGGTCAAAAAAGACGGTCCTGTCGCATTAACTCGTCTCCACTTGTTTCTCCACAGGATGCAGAAGGTGATAGACATAGCGCTCTCCGACTTCTGCTCAGTTCCGTCTTAAATTGGGACGATCACATTGACTAAGGTGCAGGTAGGGTGGGGCAGAGGCTGAGGAACAGTTACAAGATGCAGAAGGACTGTCTAAAGCCACGTTGGAGTTTTGCTGCAGCATATAGGTTCGAAAAAGATGACTCGTTTCGGGATATGAGCGTGGCAAGAATATGATTCACCAGTGGTTTTATAATTAAAAGACTTCCCCATAGGATCCAACGCAAATATGTGGTTGAATGGAGAGACTTGATTCCAAATCGTAGAGAGCATTTCTACCAGAAAGCACAGTGTTATAAGCGACTCTTGCGTGTGCTTGTACAACGGAGACCGCTTTTTATGCAGGGTGAAGGTAACATAGTCATTGTGATTGTGTTTTTAATAGCATGGTCCTTACGCGAAATGTATGTTGCCGGCGGTGGAATCCTTGTGTGGTCAGTTTCAAATGTCGGTTCACGAAATTCTTCCTCGAAAAGAACGTCGTCTTCCCTCCAGGGATTCCCATTTGAACCACCTGGTGAGTATAATCCGACCACTCAAAAGGAAACATTTCTCACCATGCAAAGTGACTCTCATGATCAATTTAATTAATTAGCCTATCAATTTGACGTCAGTGATATGCCATCTGGCGGCTGGAGGCATTGGATGGGGCCCCACAGATATGATTCTTGACTTTGAGTTTTTTTCGTTGGGACGATATCTTTAAACGATATTTGAATCTCTCACCTACACAGGGAGAGACGACAATCGTAATATAATCAGATGCATTACCGAATTTATAAAGTGATATATAGTATAAACCTTGTATTTACAACATCTCTGTGTTATTACCTTGAGAGAGAGTCTGAAAAAGAGGACGCGACCTGTGACTGTGGTGTGAGTTTAATATTCTAGTCCTGTGATGTAGGACATGACAGATATGAAAATATATTTTTCTGTCTGATGAGAGAATGCTTAGATGGAATATAACCCATGCCATAGCCCTGTACAGGATTTTCACTACAAATAACGATAATGTGAAAACGTAAATAACTCGTACAAAAGGGAGAAATCTAAATTTTGCGTGAGAAATTCGAGATGTATGGTCAATGACATCGCTGCCTCAGAGTGGTTAAAGCAAATTTTTGAAACTGGTCAGTCTATGTCGGGGGTGGAATTGCTTAGAACTACTGTATACATTCAAGCCGCAGCTGCTTGTTTTGCAGTGCACCGTGGCTGGCTGCAGCGGCGGTCACGAGGAGTCGGAAACCGGAAGCAGCGGATTAGCTCAGCCTGGTTTGGGCACAAAGAATGCGCTGACCTGCCTGAGCTTGCCACCAGCAGCAAGGGCTGGCGAAGTGACCAGTTTGCTGCGTGAACGCGACAGAGGTGGACGTGTGTGTTATGTGAGAGAAGATCAAAATGATGGATTTTTCCACTGGAAACATTGATAACATTCGAAATCCTACCACTCCAATCACCTCTGGATGCCCTCCATGGCCGGGGTGGTGCAATCTGACACACATGTGTGCCACGACTGCATCTGCAGCTGTGGCTGTAGTTTCCTCTGATCCCTGAACATCAGTGCTCATAGTGTACACGTGGATGGGTGCGCTGTGTTTGGACATCTGGGAGGTGAGTGCGTGGGATGTGCGAGTGTTTCAGTGGTCTCCGACATCTACCCACAGCAACTAATGCTAAGGACTGGGTTGCGATTTAAGTGTGTCGTGTTTAGCGCTTCTCAGTACATCACAGTGGACTCTGTCTTGCAGTGGTATTTGCTATTGTCTCTATTCTATCATGCAGTAGAACTTGCTCCCTCTTTTTAAATATAGCAGGGAGAAAAATTTTTGTAAGTCTGTAGTACTTTTTCTCATGACGTCAAATTCCCGATTAATTAGTTTATTATTTCCGATAGTTGTATTGTGTGCACACATGCATTCAGTGTGGGCAGGCATGGCCGGCATGGGTGTGGGTCTCTCTCTCTCCCAGCTGGCACAGACGGGGCTACCCTGCAGTTGGCAGACGGCACGCTCCGTGATGGTTAGGATTCTTTTTCACCAGGTATATTTAGTGGAAACGTCGTGGTGGAGGAGGGTGTATATGCTCTCAAACATCAGTGCGTAAAAGACCACTTATGTATTTAGCATTACGATATATTTGTGACGGAAATTTCATTACTTGATTTGCATAATGTTTGTGTTTGATACTCAAATGTTGAAAATATGTTTTATTATCAAGAAGGATCAATGTAAGGTGGAAGTGAGTGTTTTAAGTTATCTAGTTGACTCCTGTAAATTGTGAAACAATTAATTTGATGAAGCAGTGCAAATGGATTGCTTCTCTCTATTTTTGATATCGAAATTGCGTCAGCTTCCACTTTGTCACCAACATTAGCCAATAGGAATAGAGTATCCTGAGGAGAGATGAAAACCTCCATCTTCCTGTTTGGAGACATTGGTTCACAAAGACAAGCAAGGAGTGGCATCTTGAGAGAGACAGAGACAGGAAATGAGTCTGTAATTTGCTGATCAACAGAATGTCGCCACTTGATGCTTTGTATGTGGGCCACGAGATGAAAGGAGGCTGATATCTGGTCTGTGGTTGGTGGTATTTAGTAACGTGATCTGTGATTATGACTTTGGGCTGTTTTGACCTTTGTGGCGGCGCCCTGGCGACAGACACACATGTGGGAGACCCCAAATGGTGGCTACTATACTGCAGTTCATTCCGTTCCCTGGTGATTACAGTTATTATGTCATGGGGAGCAAGGGTGGTGGGTGCAATCATGATGTCTACCCAAGTGGGGGAACCCTGTTTCCTACAAACTGATTAAATGCAGAATATGTATCAATATATTATTGACTTTGATTTGAATTTTGTGTCGTGACACCATTCCTCTCCAGTACATAGTAAATCTTTCCGCCTACCAAGTTTTTCTGGGATTGGTGGGGAGGCAGAGGGCGAGGGATAGGGTGCGGGGGCATGAGACATCCTCTGGTGGTGGCATTGTGCACTAGCTCACTCGATCCCTGCATGTCGATGTGAGTGCACAACTGAAAATTTTCCAATAAGACGACACCTCCAATATGCAGCAGGGTAATTACATAATTAGGACATGTAGTTGCTGGATGTGAGCTTTTCCCACTAAATAAAAGTGAGATCGAGCACATGTGAATCGAATTTTATAAACAAACACTATATCCTGTGCTATATAATTGAATTTCTTGTTGTGAGATCCTTCCTTTCCAGCACAGATGACAGCTTACACTCCATGGTGGAATCCATTCTGTCAGTCATTTGCATTGGAAGGAGTTTTCATGTGCATTGGTGTACCACTATGATTCACCAGGTATATGCTGCTCTGTTTGCAGTTTGGTCTGACTGTGAGTGATGGCATATGCAGGCCTGACTGTGGGATGCTAGAAGAGTAGAAAGAGAGAGTGCATGTATTTTGACAGGAATTTCTTGGATGCTTTGGTTCAGGGATTAGCGTGACATCCAGTCTGTAAGTTACTCGGCCAGACAGCTGCATGGCCACTGACGGACATGTCGCTTCCTAGGGCCCCCGGTGCACCCCGACTTCGGGCAGCCCATGTAGGTGGCGTGAGCTGGCACTGAGTGCAGGCCAGAGAATGGTGCACGCTTCACAGTCAAAAGATTTTTTAACAGTGTAATTACGTGTTTCCTTACGTGATTGGAATGCAAAAAGTGCTGTATTGTTTAAATATTCCACTTGCTGCAATCTATTTCCCACCAACTGCCAAATTCTTTGCAATAATAAATAAACTGTTTTCCATACACAATCTCATATCCCATAAATTGTTTAAATAAACAAAGTTCCACACATTGTCTAAATTGTTTAAACAATATTGCTTACACTGCAGTCGATTTCTCACCAAAATCTTTAAATAAACTATATTGTCTAAATTGTTTAAAGAATATTCCATATATGGAAATCCTTTTCCCTCCAAATGCCCGATCAGCTGAATCTTTTTCCCACCAATTTTCAAGTGGGGGAGGGGAGGAGGAGGGCTGGGGGGTTTCCCTGAAGGGGAAAGGTTAATTAATTGATAGATTTAATTAATTAGTCAATCAAATTGTATCAAAAGTGTGCTTGCACCAATGAGTGGAGTTCCAAGATGGGTAGGGGGGAGGGGAGAGGAGGAGGATGAGGGCGAGGGGGAGGAAGATGGGGTGGGGGAGGTGACATGGAAAACCACTTAACTGAACAATAGGTTAAGGACAAGTGGCTTAAAGAGATGGATTATCCCCTTGGGACCATAACCCTCTTAGCAGAACAATGGTTTAAGGACTTGTTAAACAAAAGATAACAATAGGTTTGCTCCTGAATGTAGGCAACCCACACTAACAAATTGTCTTGATGACGCCCTTGCCCTACTAGTGATGCAGTATTTCGTCGACATGTCCGGTGCTTGTACTGAACAAATAGTGTAAGTAGTGGTTAATAATAATATCAACATTATGACTTTCTCACTTGTTTGACCTGTTCTGCCCTGCTAATCCATTACATATGGGAACATTTCTATACATCTTTCTTGCATTCACAGCGCCAGATTTGCACCTGGTGTCTAAAACTGGAACTAATATTCTTCCAGTGTAAATTGGTTCGACCTTCAGTCACTGTAATATCTGTCAAGTTTCGAAGAGGATCAGGCCAGGGTGGATCTCTGTGAGTAGCTGCATTTTAATTACAAACACCTGATAGCTTGTGTGAAAAAATCGAGACAGGGAGTCGCCAAATGATAAGACGCCTGTGTGGCAAAATGAAAAAGTGGAGAGGGGTGGGAGGAGGCTGCCAAATGACATGTCGCTTGTGTGGAAAAATGTTATGGAGCCAGTCCTAGCTAGATAGTTGACGTAAATATCCAGTTAATATTTTCTCTAGATCCTCTTAGAGTAGACAACATTTCGCAATGTGACGCAGTTTCCAACAATTCAGGGGTCTCTTTAGTGGCTCACGCTGTTGTTTAGCGTCAGTTCGAGGCGAGGCGGCTGATTAACAACATAAATGTATCCGCCCCAGTCAGAAATATCTTAAGAAAATCTTGACATGCAATATGAATACGGAACAGCGATAGCAGTTAGAATCTAAGCCGTCAACAACAAAATGATTTCTGTCAGTTATTGGCATTCAAAACACAGGCGTCAAATTGATTGCACTTTTCTGCGCATGCATAACATAAAATCTCACAGGCATCTGAATTTAATGAACGTGGAGAGCTTTGAGACCAGTTATTTTCAGGGCAGCCTGATTTTGCAACCCAGTCATCCAGACAGCTAATAAAGTTTTCTCTGAGCCAATTTGTATTGGAAAAGCAAGAATTTTAAAAATCTTGTAATTACTGAAAAATTAGAGTACTACAAGTTCTACATTCTCCGACAAAGTTTCCTATCAAGTGCTGTCGGTATTCGCTCGGACAGGTGTTGTTCGACAAATTGAGTAATCACACATTCACCATGCACAAATAATAGGGAATACATTTTTATAAGAATTTCTAACGATTATAGAGAAATTGCAAACATTAATGGAAATTTAAGGAGATGGGACCTGGATAAACTGAAAAAACCAGAGGTTGTACAGAGTTTCAGGGAGACCATAAGGGAACAATTGACAGGAATGGGGGAAAGAAATACAGTAGAAGAAGAATGGGTAGCTTTGAGGAATGAAATAGTGAAGGCAGCAGAGGATCAAGTAGGTAAAAAGACGAGGGCCAGTAGAAATCCTTGGGTAACAGAAGAGATACTGAATTTAATTGATGAAAGGAGAAAATACAAAAATGCAGTAAGTGAAGCAGGCAAAAAGGAATACAAACGTCTCAAAAATGAGATCGACAGGAAGTGCAAAATGGCTAAGCAGGGATGGCTAGAGGACAAATGTAAGGATGTAGAGGCTTATCTCATGAGAGGAAAGATAGATACTCCCTACAGGAAAATTAAAGAGACCTTTGGAGAAAAGAGAACCACTTGCATGAATATCAAGAACTCAGATGGCAACCCAGTTCTAAGCAAAGAAGGGAAAGCAGAAAGGTGGAAGGAGTATATAGAGGGTCTATACAGGGGCGATGTTCTTCAGGACAATATAATGGAAATGGAAGAGGAGGTCGATGAAGATGAAATGGCAGATATGATACTGCATGAAGAGTTTGACAGAGCACTGAAAGACCTAAGTCGAAATAAGGTCCCGGGAGTAGACAACATTCCATTAGAACTACCGACAGCATTGGGAGAACCAGTCCAGACAAAACTCTACCATCTGGTGAGCAAGATGTATGAGACAGGCGAAATTCCCTCAGACTTAAGAAGAATACAATAATTCCAACCCCAAAGAAAGCAGGTGTTTACAGATGCGAAAATTACTGAACTATCAGTTTAATAAGTCACAGCTGCAAAATACTAAGGCGAATTCTTTACAGATAAATGGAAAAACTGGTAGAAGCCGACCTCGGGGAAGATCAGTTTGGATTCCGTAGAAATGTTGCAACACGCGAGGCAATACTAACCCTACGACTTATCTTAGAAGAACGATTATGGAAAAGCAAACCTACATTTCTAGCATTTGTAGACTTAGAGAAAGCTTTTGACAATGTTGACTGGAATACTCTCTTACAAATTCTGAAGGTGGCAGGGGTAAAATACAGGGAGCGAAGGGATATTTACAATTTATACAGAAAGCAGATGGCAGTAATAAGAGGCGAGGGACATGAAAAGGAAGCAGTGGTTTGGAAGGGCGTGAGACAGGGTTGTAGCCTCTCCCCGATGCTATTCAGTCTGTATATTGAGCAAGCAGTAAAGGAAACAAAAGAAAAGTTCGGAGTAGGTATTAAAATCCATGAAGAAGAAGTAAAAACTTTTAGGTTCGCCGATGACATTGTAATTCTGTCAGAGACAGCAAAGGACTTGGAAGAGCAGTTGAACGGAATGGACAGTGTCTTGAAAGGAGGGTATAAGATGAACATCAACAAAAGCAAAACGAGGATGATGGAATGCAGTCGAATTAAGTCGGGTGATGCTGAGGGAATTAGATTAGGAAATGAGAGTTTTGCTATTTGGGGAGCAAAATAACTGATGATGGTCGAAGTAGAGAGGATATAAAATGTAGACTGGCAATGGTAAGGAAAGCGTTTCTGAAGAAGAGAAATTTGTTAACATCGAGTATTGATTTAAGTGTCAGGAAGTCGTTTGTGAAAGTATTTGTAAGGAGTGTAGCCATGTATGGAAGTGAAACATGGACGATAAATAGTTTGGACAAGAAGAGAATAGAAGCTTTCGAAATGTGGTGCTACAGAAGAATGCTGAAGATTAGATGGGTAGATCACATAACTAATGAGGAGGTATTGAATAGAATTGGGGAGAAGAGGAGTTTGTGGCACAACTTGACTAGAATAAGGAATCGGTTGGTAGGACATGTTCTGAGGCATCAAGGGATCACCAATTTAGTACTGGAGGGCAGCGTCAGCGTGAAGGTTAAAAATCGTAGAGGGAGACCAAGAGATGAATACACTAAGCAGATTCAGAAGGATGTAGGTTGCAGTAGGTACTGGGAGATGAAGAGGCTTGCACAGGATAGAGTAGCATGGAGAGCTGACCACAACAACAACAAACTATTTTTGTCACAAAACTAACTTGTTTTTTACATCAAAGACGTCTTATAAATAGAATGAAACTGTTGCCTTCGTAGAACTGTATCGGTAGATGTCTATGAAATTTGAGGTGCTAATATGTTGATTTTTCTTGCTGCCAACTTTGGCGATGTGTGAAATATACCTGACACTATACTCTTAGCCGTCACTAATGTTGTATCTCTTTTCGGTGATAAGTAATTTATAACAGTATTACACTAAAGGCCATTAAAACTGCTACACCAAGAAGAAATGCAGATAATAAAGGGGTATTCATTGGACAAACATATTATACTAGAACTGACATGTAATTACATTAACACGCAATTTGGGTGCATAGATCCAGAGAAATCAGTACCCAGAATGACCACCTCTGGCCGTAATAACGGCCTTGATACGCCTGGGCATTGAGTCAAACAGAGCATTGAGTCAAACAGCTGCCCATGCAGCTTCGACACGAAACCACAGTTCATCAAGAGTATTGCGACGAGCCAGTTGCTCGGCTACCATTGACCAGACGTTTTCAATTGGTGTGAGATCTGGAGAATGTGCTGGCCAGGGCAGCAGTCGAACATTTTCTGTATCCAGAAAGGCCCGTACAGGACCTGCAACATGCGGTCGTGCATTGTCCTGCTGAAATGTAGGGTGTCGCAGGGATCGAATGAAGGTTAGAGCCACGGGTCGTTACACATCTGAAATGTAACGTCTGCTGTTCAAAGTGCCGTCAGTGCGAACAAGAGGGACCGAGACGTTTAACCAATGGCACCCTATACAATCACGTCGGGTGATACGCAGGTATGGCGATGACGAATACACGCTTCCAATGTGCGTTCACCGCGATGTCGCCAAACACGGATGCGACCATCATGATGCTGTAAACAGAACCTGGATTCATCCGAAAAAAAGACGTTTTGCCATTCGTGCACCCAGGTTCGTCGTTGAGTACACCATCGCAGGCGCTCCTGTCTGTGATGCAGCGTCACGGGTAACCGCAGCCATGGTCTCCGAGATGATAGTCCATGCTGCTGCAAACGTCGTCGAACTGTTCGTGCAGATGGTTGTTGTCTTGCAAACGTCCCCATCTGTTGACTCAGGGATCGAGACGTGGCTGCACTATCCTTTACAGCCATGCGGATAAGATGCCTGTCATGTCAACTGCTAGTCATACGAGGCCGTTGGGATCCTGCACGGCGTTTCGTATTACCCTCCTGAACCCATCGATTCCATATTTTGCTAACAGGCATTGGATCTCGACCAACGCGAGCAGCGATGTCACGGTACGATAAACCGCAATCGTGATAGGCTACAATCTGACCTTTATCAAAGTCGGAAACGTGGTGGTACGCATTTCTCCTCCTTACAAGAGGCATCACAAGAACGTTTCACCAGGCAACGCCGGTCAACTGCTGTTTGTGTATGAGAAATCGTTTGGAAACTTCCCTCATGTCAGCACTTTGTAGGTGTTGCCACCAGCACCAATCTTGTGTGAATGCTCTGAAAAGCTAATCATTTGCATATCACGGCATCTTTTTCCTGTCGGTGAAATTTCGCGTCTGTAGCACGTCATCTTCGTGGTGTAGCAATTTTAATGGCCAGTAGTGTATTTGTACATGATATATTACACTTTAGTGCAGCCCCTGAACTGACACAAGTATTAATCGCTCACTCTGAAAAGACTGTCAGAGCAGTGGCTGATGAGAGTAGCTGTTTCAACGGAAGTCTAAAAGACTGTGCGTGTTTTCGGACTGTTATTCAATTGTTTCTAGTCGCTATCAACCTATTCTTTTAATGTTCAGTGCAAAGAGTATCTTCATTTAACATATCAATAAATTTAAATCATTTCAGGTTCAGTTACTTACAACATGCCTCTGATCTTTAAGTCCGCTTGTTGCGTCTGCTCTAGTTGACAATTACATAGACGCACAGAACGCAGCATCGTCTGCTAGCTAAAGTTGACTAAATGGTTCGCATATCCTTATGTTGGAATTATTTCCATAAATAGCTTTGGCTATTTTAATCAAGGGAAAGACTCTACTTGACTAATCGATTTTACTATTTGTTTTTCTTTCGAGTGCCGGTTTCCCCAGCTCTCCCCTGCTGCTATTTTTGGTGGGTCGACATGTGACCAGACGCCTTTGTTGACTGTTGGGAGATGCTGTATTTGGTTTTCCTGGGGGAAGGAGCAAACAGCTTGCCTTTGTTCAACCTCAGCCCTTAGCATTTCCGCCTGCAACATGTGTGACTACTTTAAGGCGCTCTTTGAGGCGTGAATAAATGTACAAACAATAAAGCGAAATTATTTCATGTGACGGCTGGCTACTATCCTCGCACATATGTTGAAAGTAAAACACAGTGTTAGGTATTGGGTTCTGGTATTCTGGATGTTTGTGTATCTCCACTTACCCAAATGATCTCTAGTACTATAACATATTTTCGTAGATAATTTTTTTGCAATTGTCACCTTAATTACTTTCTATGCATTTCGTCACAGAATACACTGAAGTTCATCTTAGAAAGAAAATTTGCAAACATGTTCTATTCATACTGAATGTTACATTTCTAGAATTTATGATCTCTGAACGTTTTTCTTGTTCATGATATATAATATTAGCTATTTGTGAATAGTGCTAACTATTTGTGTAAAATGATTTTAGATAATTTTGTCCTGATAAACAGTTTTAATTTTAGTTCCAGTCGGTCTGTTCTGTAGAACATTATAATAATGGAGTGAATTCTTTGTAAAATATTCCTAATCTGCCATATGAAAATAAATAATGATACACATTTCGATGATGTTGATAAACTAATAGTTCAGATAAACTGAGAATTTTGTGACTTGATCTTATCCTTCACACTTGTGTATGTTTTAACCCTGCTCGATTGCAGTATGTGTAAATACTCTGAGTCATAACTGTAATTTTTTGTTTGTTGTTAATTATGATGAGTAAGATGTATACACACCACATGCACAAAGCATTATCCTTCTGTACTGAGGATTTGCAGATGATGGCTTTGCAGATGATGGCCCAACAAACATCTAGCTCTGATTACTAAGTTCAGCAGTGACACACATAATAAATGACCAAAGGGAATTAAAAATGAGTTTCGTTGTCTTTTATCCAACAGAAAAGAAATGATACTTTATATGTCAGTCTCACAATAGTTCAGTATCTCTAGTGATCACAGGCTGGCAAGATGCAGAATAAAGCTAGAACTCTGAGACACAGACTAGCTCATTCAACACAAATTTTAATTACTGCTATGTTGTGGGACACTCTTTCCAAAACTGGCCCACAACCTTCTTAATAAATCATTTTCAAATGATGATGATCCATTTAAATTTTTATTTCTGCATGAAAGTATGAATGCAGTTAAATCTAACACCAATGACTGACGATGTAAGTAATCTTTTCTTTAACTCTGCATTCTGACAGGTCTTCATTACGTTTCTCTGCAACATGAGACAGCTAGCGGGCTACGAGAACGGATGAGAGCACCAAAGGGGAGTGTGGCAGACAGTAAAAATGTTCCTGTTGAAAGCCAGGAGTTAGGGAGGTAGGGGCTGGGACAGAGCATTGTTTTTTCGACAGATGCAAAAACATGAGGTGATTGCTGAGGGAGTGGCAGACCAAGAAGGAGTGTTTCTAGCATGTTGTAAACTTTCAGAAAGGGAGGAGCTTAAAGAATGCCCTTTGGTAAAAAATAAAATCTGTGGCATCAGGAGAAAAACAAGGCACATTCAGCATGGGTGATGGCTATTCTGGGTCAAAGGTGGTCACACGTGTATATGTTTAAATTTTTTATGGAAGCCCAAATTGGCTCGTATTAATTATTTTGGTTATTGGGATGAGGAGAACTTGTGAGTGCACACCTACAGCTGTTATCATTGGAGGGTATATGAAAACACACAGACAGTGGGAGCGAACTTACGTCTTCTACCCCTCTCTAAAAAAGAACTGAGTGGTCTTTGTTAACCATGGCAGTTTCATTAGAAGAAGAGAAATTGTTGCAAATTGTTATAAACTTTTCATTTGTCAGAACTCAGAATTTACAATGTGACTGGCTATGAGATTCCAAAGTTGGCACGACCAACTAAATTTTGTGGAGGAAAAGTGAAAGCCACTTCATTCTAGGGTATGAAAAGATATTTCTTCATCATCAGGTGTCAGGGAGAGAACAGAGATGTCTTCACTTTAGAGCTGATCACAGATACTGGAGCGGAACTCAGAATTCTCAGCCACTACTGCAGCCATCCTCTGCACCTGAATATCAGCAGAGTCATGAGTTGCATTTGTGTGTGTCGCGATGAGCCGACCGTAGAGTTATTTGTTTTCAACTAATTCATAGCCTGCTAGCTGCACTCAGTATGCACACAGGCGAGAGCACGGCTGATTGTTCGTAGTTTTCCGGGTCTTTTCTTTGGTATAACAACTTATTCAACAATCATCATCACTCGTGGACTTAGTTAGTTTTTGTATCATTATCATTCTATCTCAAACCGACCCACCTGTGCAAAGGTCTTTTTTACAAGTCTTCACATCCTTGTACCCTTATCCAATGATTTGCATTACTTGTTTATTGATTAGAATCATATACATGCATCCTGCAATAAATCAGATTGTTATAGTGATCTGTAGTTTCATTAAGTAGCTCAATGGAAACTCTTATCAATATTTCTGTGTGAGATGTGACTCTGTTTGATACAGACAGTCAGTTATCTATTGCACGACTCTGCTTTTCCATTTCACATAATCTCATGGAGAGTGATCTGTTAACTGTGAAGGTCACCAGGTTTTGAACATGTAGCCTCTCAAGGGTGTGCTAAATGCTCAACTGATACCTCACAGATTCATAAAATAGAATGTAAAAGAGGAAGTGCTTTGAATAAAATTAACAAATAGATTTAAACTCTAGAAAATAAAGAAACCATAAATATAAATTAAAGGGAATGAAATTAAAGTCTAGGGAGAAGAAATAAAACCTTCAAGGTCTGGCAATGATATTTTAGCTTTTTAATAGACAACAAACGACTTGAAAATTTAGTTGAACGAAATGAATCATGTCTTTCAGAGAAGTTATAAAGTAGCAGATATATAATGGGGTGTATTCAGATTAAATTCGTTTATTGTGAGGAAATGAGATTAGGAAATGAAACGCAGAAAGTAGAAGATTAGCTTTGCCATTTGAACAGAGAAATAACTAATGATGGCACCAGTGCGGACGATATAAAATGTAGAATGGCAATACCAAGAAAAGTTTTCTTTTCTGAAGGCATTTATCTGGAATGTAGCCTTATATTGAAGTGAAAGATCGGCAGCAAACAGTAAGATATGGAGAGAACAGAAGCGTTTGAACATACCATTATAGAAGAATGCTGACAATTAGATGGGTAGGCTGAACAGCAAATGAAGAGGTTCTGAATTGAATTCTGCAGATAAGAACTTTATGGCACAACTTAATTAAAATGAGGGACAGTTAATTTGCTAATATAGAGAAATATGGAGAGTAAAAGCTATGCAGTGAGACCAAGACTTGAATAGAGTAAGCTGGTTGGAATGGATGTTTAATGTTGAAAATGGTAATACTTGAATTTGGAGTGGTCTAAAGGAGAACATGATCCTATTGTGGAAATGGATAATGATGATGATGGTGAGACAATGATGATGATGATAAAAGTGTGGAAGACTTTGAAGAAGATGTAGATGGATAAACAGTACATATATTACTGTTTCAAGAAATGCTTATGGTAAGGAAGAGTTTGAAGCAGATGGACACATGGTACTGTAGAGTTCATTACCCCTGTGTGGAACTGACTAGAAGTCCTTACAGCAAATTATAATGACGAGGCTTTAGGAACACTGGAGGGTGACAAGGTAAAATAAAGAGTAACGCAAAAAGCACTTCAAACTTACACGGTTAAGAGTGGAGATGTGTGAATGGATGTTGAAATATCCTAGACAGAATTCAATGATGCGTTAATGAAGAAGCAAAAAATTTAAAACACAAAGAAAAAATGAGATCCTCCACAAAAGATAAATTATATTCCTGGAAATCTGATTAGTGTGAAAGGACTTTTGCTTTAACCTATAATTATTACAAGGAGAAATATAGAAAACATATCGAAACAATTATTTCCATTTTTCAGATGCATTCACATCCAGTACCGCAATTGACTACCTAACTTTGCTGGTATGTTACGTGATCAAAAGTAGCCAGAAGAAACCGACAAAAAAACAGTAGTCACAGTGATTTTATACATTCCTTATGACATACAGATTCGTGAGTGTACAACAGTGTGATGTCAGAGTCCAGGATGAAACAAAAGTTTCATCCTGAACGTTCAACATGATGTGATGACTGTCTGTTCCGGTCATAAAAGAACAGTGCTAGAGGTTTCAGCTAAATCTAAATTTGTGATTTTGCAACGAAGTGGAGAAGCAACAGCCTCACAACAGACTATGCTTTTTGATTTTTGTTACACCTGTCAGAGAAGAATGGACTTTTAGGTTGTGGATGCACCAGTGGCTGAAGGATGCAGACTCTGTAAGACAACTAGCTGTGCAAGTACAGCATCTGCACCTGTGAGAACTAGCACAGACCGTCAGGCAGACTCGAAAGCTGGTTGAACGATAGGCCCAGCCAAGTGAGCTGCCATGGTTTCACCAGCATTTGTGAATGAATATCCATGTTAAAGTACGAAGTATTTCCTAGAGGGTGGTAGATGATGTCAAAATGAACCCCTACCACTAGACAATTCATGGGATGGACCTTCAAGCAAACAAACCATGCAGTTTCACATTGGTAACTGAGGAGGCTTTTTCACAGAGTCCATTTGATTAGTTCTAGTACACAACTGATATCGGGCCATAAGGATGAGCTAGTAAGTCTACAACCATTTCCGTTCAAGAGTTCTGCAAAGCACCTAAACCTGTGCAAGATTTACCTATGATTCCTCCAAAATATGAGTCCAATGTCGTACCCTTCAAATGAGCTTGCTCACTATCATAATACTGGGTGATTCTAATTACCGTTTAAAAACCCCCGAAGCGACGTAGATAAAGCTGAGACAAGTTATTTAATATAAGAAACATGGGGGCGCAAATCTCGGGAACACCACAAAAGTGGGTGAATAATGCTAACATGTGATGTCACCGTATGACGTACATCGCAGCATGTGCAATGGTGAAGTCTATTGGTGTGTTGCATCTGATCATCCCAACCCAAGTCAAGTATTCCGGAACTACTTGCGCGACGTTGGCACGAGGGGTCAGGGTTCGAGCCTTGCACCTGGCAGGCACTGTTTTTCTGCATTGCGTTAAGATTTATTGTTTTATTTACCGGTCTCGCCGTCTCCGATGGTTAACTGCAAAGTTCAGTGCAACGAAAACATACCATAGTAAAGAACTATAAGTTTCCGAATTACATCGATAGAAGTAAATGACCTACATATTCTTTAATAAGTACAATCTGAAAATTAGAACAGCTTTTGCGTGGTTACAGAGAGGACAATAATTTTGTAACTTCTACGTTTACAGCAGATCACATTTTTACAAAATATGTTCGAAAACAGAGTGGGGTAACGGAGCGATGGGAAGTACTGCCCCCTGCTGGGCGAGGGTGGGTCGACAAGCCCAATCACTATACGCACGGCGAGGTACGTCATCTGTTGGCGTCACCTATTTAAAATTTGTCATCCACTTTTGGGGTATTTAACTACACCTGCGTCCTCATGTGTCTTATATTAAATTATTTACTATTAAAAACAGTCTTGATCACGATTTATTTATTAAGTCGACCGGTTTCGACCACTACTGTGGTCATCTTCAGACCATTGTGTAGGAACCTCTTACTGATGGAGAATCACTAGAACCAGTAATGATTCTCCAGCAGTAAGAGGTTCCTACTCAATGGTCTGAAGATGACCACAGTAGTGGTCGAAACCGGTCGACTTAATAAATAAAACGTGATCAAGACTGTTTTTAATAGTAAATATTTGTAACTCATTGATCACTGCCACTCCCATAATGTATTCAAAAGTAATTATATTAAATTACGTGTCTGAGTATCATCTACGTAACATCTGGATTTTTCAAACATTAATAAGTCTGTATATTACAGAGGCACTAATGAGGTTTTGTTGTGCACTTCAAACTGCTCTGTCTCCGCTTTTCTAGATCACAGTGTTACAAAGAAATTACGCGGCGAGCAGATGCAGAGTCAACACATGCCAGTGCTTTGGGGCACTGATGGTGAAGTACACGCAGCACTGTCCATAAAGGACTGAGATGAAAATCAATAAAACAGAGAAAGGGGGCTGCTGAAGTACTAGTAACGTCAGTGAAAGCTATTTCAGCACTGAGAGAACATCAGTCAGCGGACGACTGTCTCTCTTTGTGGCGTTCAGGTGAAATGGAAGCTCCTCATCTTGCCAGCAGTCGGGAGAGGAGCTGATGATGGCCATTTCAGGGACACTGACGTTGGTGAACTCAAGACAAGGCAGCGCAGCCTGTTTGATAGTTGGGTCGCTCCTGGATGGGGTTGCCGACTGCGACAGGAACAGGAGTTCGTGCGCGCTGGCGACAACCTCCCGGATGCAATAACATTGGAGAAGTCGAGGCACTGAAGTTTAGGTACCCTTTCTGGCAGGGCACCAATAATCTCACTGTCAATTACCATAAATCGACAAACACAGACGCTCCCAGCTGCACCGTTGTGGGCCACTGCTGGGTAGGCTTTCCAGCTGGAGTGGTAAAATGAGTCACCGCGGGCTGGTGGCGGCCCTCTCGGACGCGGTGACGTTGGTGAAGTCGAGGCAGCGCAGCGCTGGCAGGCCGGCGAGCACTGCGGCGCGGTAGTCGGGTCTCTGCTGGACGGGGTTGCCGTGCAGGGTGAGGCTGTACAGCTGCGGCAGACGCGACAGCACGCGCAGCGCCTGCGACAGCTCGGACAGCCGGTTGCCGTGCAGGTACAGGATCTTCAGCCCCAAGAAGTGGCACAGGTCATCAGGCAGACTCGAAAGCTGGTTGAACGACAGGTCCAGCCATGTGAGCTGTCCTGGTTTCTCCAGCACCTGTGAACGAGAACCCGTGTTAAAGTGGGAAATTTTAACAACAATGTTTTATTAAATCTGGTGGCAATGAAACAATATTGACTGCTGGGGCGATAATCGAAAGGTCATCCTGGTGCAGCGAGAGTAGCTCTTGAAGTAAGGCTCTATGAGGCTGGATCCTGAGTTGTGCTTGGGTAGTTCAGCTGGTAGAGCACTTGCCCATGGAAGGCAAAGTTCCCGAGTTCAAGTCTGTGTCTGGCACTCAGTTTTAATCTGCCAGGAATCAGCATACACTCTGCTGCAGAGTGAATATTTCATTCTGGAAATCAACGGTTGAAAGGTAGAAAATTTTAGTGACTGGAAAAAAAAAAAAAAAATCACAAAGGGAGTCCTACAGGGTTCAATTTTGGGTCCAGTCCTATCCCTTATACAGTTTGGGGCAAATAAAAGTGGCACGATTGGACATGAATGTATGCATATAATAACACCCCATGATGTGCACACCACGCATACGCCCACCACATGATCCACTCCAGTTCAGAGCATAGTGTGGGCTGTGCCAGTGTGAGTGGAGCAGTGCAAAGGAGACCATGGTACTCACTGTGGAGGAGCAAGTGTTCGTTGTGGGAAATTATGTGACAACAAAGTCATGGAAATGGTGTGGTCAGTTGTTTGCTGAGAAATTGAATGGCGTCAAATTGCCAGCAAAGAGTGCCATGCATCACTTAGTCCGAAAACGGCGTCCGACAGGATCTGCTTTGGACAAGTCAGAAAACATTCCACACACCAGAAAATGTGGCTGCAGTTTACCACAAAATGCTTCAAGTCCTATCAGATCAACCTGACGTCGGTCCCAAGATACTAGCATGTCACATCGATCATGTGGATAAAAATTCCACTTGGACCTGTACATGTATCCCTACCAAGTATCTGTTCTTCATGCATTAAAACCAGCAGATGCTCCTTAGCGCCTCCAGTTTTGGGAGTGGCTGTTCACTAAGTTAACTACGAATGGCTTGGACATGGATCTGTTCTTTATGTCTGACGAAGCCTCATTTCACCTAAGTGGCTATGTCAACTCCCAGAATCACAAGATCTGGGCAGCGGAGACTCTGTATAACTTCCACAAAACGTAATTGCACGATTAGAAGGTCGGGGTTTGGTGTGCAGTGTCTGCACGTCACATTATTGGTGTAATCTCCTTTCATCAGACGCTGACTTCGGCATTTTGCATTGCCATTTGAAGATGGCTGCCAAACGACTCTACTCCCGCTAACATACATTGCGCGTAAGGACCACGAAGTCTTCTAGGACTGATACGGAGGCATATCGACTGTTGTTCTTGCCACACTCTATTTGCGATTGGAACAGGAAAGGAAATAACTAGTAGTGGTACAGGGTACCCTCCGCCACGCACTGTACTGTGGCTTGCGCAGTATCCATGTAGATGTAGATGTAATTAAATAATCATTTAAGAAGAGTTAGGAAGCGCTGTAATGGCATTATAGGGATTTAAATCCAGTTTCTCAAGAGTGCTCGATGGTTGGAACATACGTACCCGCTATCGGTGGCGAATATCAGCATACTCGAGGATGCATTCAGACAACACCGGGCCTGCAAGTAGGTGCGTCTGTTGAAAACAGGTACTCAGCAACACGACAGCAGAGGCACAGCACACAATCCGATCGTCACTACTAGTTGAAGATGCATAATGGCTTCTGTCCTGAACACTGGCAGAATTCGACAAATATGTCATGGAATGCCTCGTAACCCCACGACGGACCTCCTTTTGACCGACTTTGTGCAGCAACTCGACGCGGCGTGGACTCAACAAGCCCTCAACAGAAATATTGAGCTATGCTGACTCTATATCTGTCCATAATTGCGAAAGTATTGCCGCTGCAGGATGTTATGCACGAACTGACTTCTAGATTATGTCCCATATATGTTCGATGGGATTCATGCCGGGCGATCTATGTGGCTAAATCATTCGCTAGAATTGTCCGGAATGTTCTTCAAACCAATCGTGAACGATTGTGGCCCGGTGTCGTGGCGCATTGCCATCTATAACATGAAGTCCATGAACGGCTGCAAATGATCTCCAACTAACTGAAAATAACAATTTCCAGTCAATGATCGGTTGAGTTGCACGAGAAGATCCAGTCCACTTCATGTAAACATAGCCCATGCCATTATGGAGCCACTACCAGTTTGTACAGTGACTTGTTGAAAATTTGTGCCCATGGCTCCTTCGGGTCTGCGCCACACTCGGAACCTACCATCAGCTCTTACCAACTGAAATCGGGACTCATCTGACTAGGCCACGGTTTTCCAGTCGTCCAGGGTCCAACCGATGTGGCCACGAGCCCAGGAGAGGCACTACAAGCAATGTCGTGCCGTTAGCAAAGGCACTAGTGCCTTTGTCTGCTGCCGTAGCCCATTAACACCAAATTTCACCCCACCGTTTTAACGGAACGTTCGTCGTACGTCCCACATTGAGTTATGCGGTTATTTTATGCAGTGCTGCTTGTCTGTTAGCGCTGACAATCCTACGCAAACGCCGCTGTTCTGGGTCGTTAAGTGAAGGCTGTCGGCCACTGCGTTGTCCTTAGTGAGAGGTAATGCCTGAAATCTGGTATTTTCAGCATACTCTTGACACTGTGGATCTCGGAACATTGAATTCCCTAACGATTACCGAAATGGAATGTTCCATGCTTCCAGCTCTAATTACCATCCGACTTTCAAAGGCTTTTAATTCCAGTCGTGCGTCCATAATCACGTGGGAAACCTTTTCATATCAGTCATCTGAGTACAAATTACAGCTCCGCCAATGCACTGCCCCTTTATACGTTGTATACTCGTTACTACCGTCATCTGTATATGAGCATATCGCTATCCCATGACTTTTGTCACTTCATTGTAGTCTGCCCGGGAACTGGGTGTTTGTGTTGTCCTCATCATTTCATCATCATTATCATCATCGTCATCATCATTCGCGACAGTGGCTAGACTAGACTGTGAAATAAAACTAGACTGCGTAAAAATTTGGACTTTGTATGGGCGCTGATGAGCGCGCAGTTGAGCGCACCACAAACAAAACATCATCATCATCATCATCGTCATCATCATCAACTACAATGTAGGTTACCTACATGCTTCATAATTTGCAAGTACACCTGTTTGTAATGAATGAAGAAAAAACTGTACGAAGACACTGAGTAAAAGATATTCGCAATGAAAGGCAGGTAAGTGCGCTAGCACTTCGAAAATGAATAACACAAAGAGTACTTTTCAGATTTACAAGCATCATGGTATCGCCGTATAGCTGTCAATCAACTACTCAGACTTGCAATACAATATACTAGACTGGTGCAAAAGCTCAAATTTTCGTAATTCCACAATTAATTTGTTTGTAATCAACTAACCATAAGAAACGTATTGACACGCAAGACAAGCCAACTTATAGGCACTATGGGATCTTAATGAACCTTAAGACGATGTAATATATTTACTTGACTAGAAAAAGTGAAAAATAATCAGATTAAAATTAAATACATGAACTAATGAGAGAATGGCGAGACATATCATCAATCTGAATGGTCGAACAGAAAGACGAGACAATTCCTATAACAAAGACGCTATACACCAAATGAGTTACATATGTTTCTTTTATACGACTAATTTACACAAGTATCAATAAAATTAGCAACAGTTTATCTCATTTTCCAATTGATACAGAATCTGCCAATTAGTCTTACTTTTCTTTTCCTGATAGCACGCATGCAACGCCGTTTGTAACTTTTGAGAAAGATACTTTTATTTAATAATTTGTGTTGTTCTGGGAACACTCATTTTGTGACGTTAGATACAAGAGAGACGGGACAACCCGTAGGCAGAGAACTACGAGGGATTAAGGCAGCTGGATTTTGTGGAGCGCCTGGGGAGTTGGTCGATGGAAACGAGAGCAGTGAGCCACTGTAGTTCGGTGGTTTGGGCGGCGACTCTGCCGCGTTCACTAGTATCGTCTATACTCTACAAAGTTCTTCGATACTTATAAAGGATTTAAAGCTGGTCTCGCGTGGACTTAAAAAAAACGCGAACTCTGCTGAGCAGTGAATAGCTCTTATGAACAATGGTGTTAGTTTGATGCTAGGAAATAGACAATAGAATTATGTTGGGATAAATTAATGGTGAAATTTCAGTAAATGAATTTTTGTATTCAGGGGATCTGATTGCCGGTATTGTACTACGCCCTTGCTTGCGTAAAGTCGATGCTCCCATGTTTGGAAAGATCACTTTTATTCTTGCTTAATGGAATAACCTCTAGTTAAAACCCACGTGGATCCTAGTGTTGCCCAAATTACTTAGGGAAGTCCACTGAACTTTTTGAACTTTTCAGACAGCCGCTGCTACTTTAGCAACAGGTAATTACTGCTGTGCCTAGATAGCCTTAAAGCGGAATAATTCATCGATGCACTCGTCTGTCCCGCCGGATTAAGGTAAAATGGTACCTTTGGGAGCAATATCATGTGGTACGATATGAGATCACGAGTCATTTTACTTTATTTGACATGATGCATTGTTTTACATGACATGGTTACTAATACTAAAAAATAAAAAAGCGCGTATATGTCAAGAAATTTTGATTTAAATGTCCTTGAAGTTGTTAGATGAGTCATAAAGCTAGTTCCCGTCTTTTACGTCCCCAAGACACAATCTCCTTTTTTGTGCTATGATAGGAGCGTTTCTCATTCTGGTTCATTCTGGTTTACATGAATATGCATGAAGCTGGAAGTCGCATTACGGATAAACGTATGCGTAATATGCTGAGAGAGAAATTTGATATTAGCAGCTATGACTGCCCCGCGAGATGGTTATCATAACAGATATAAGTAGTCAAAGGAAATCGTGGTACTCAACGGAATCTGTGGCACTTTACAGCTTCATAACCGTTGTTAGTCAAGTAAAGCGTCCCAAACAAGTAGCGCAGTAGGCAAATTCTTGCCGATCTTTGCTCGTAAAGCAGTGGAGCGATTTCAGACGGACTTGGCCCTCGTGTCCTTCACTGTCAAGCAACAATCGCTGCGGCGATAAGAACCATCTACCTAAAATAGTTCAGGAAATATGACGTCACAAACAATGAGATGCTTGAAAAACTGTCGCATCATGCTTGATACTAACTCTATTCGCAACATATTTCGCAGGCAGTATCCACATATGCCGCTGAATGTACCTACGTGTATACACCATTGGATGACACACAGTTCAAGACATATGACGTCATAAGCACTAAGATGCTTGAAAAATTGTTGTATCATGCATAAAGTTTTCATACATTTATTCTTTACTGTTAAGACACTCGTGACAGTCCAGTCAACTTAAGAAAATCCCTGACAGCTGGCAGCGCTTGTGATAGCTTTCAACTGCGAAGCGCAAACGGCTGTAGGCGAAGGCAATAGCCGTCTACAGAACTATGAAGAGTCGTTGCCATAGAGACGTTTACAAACTGCGTTGTAGACACGCGAAGCAGCTGTTCCCAGTGTACAGAAACTGTCCGGGATCATGTTTCTTAATTTACATACTGTACTTATACATTTCACATTATGCATATTTCTTTGTACGGCTGTTTCATAATTTCAAAGATGTTTTCATAATTTCAAAAATGTTTTCACGAATGTATGGAATTTTTTCGAATAGAAAATTCGCGAAATGAATAGCCGGGCAGTGCCGGGTTTGTCGGTTAGTTAGTCACGAGAGGCGCCAGTCTTCGGAACAGCCACCTGCTGGGTGCAGAGAATCTTCATGGTGTGTGTGGTTACAGCGCACCATCGGCACGGGTTCAGCCTCAGAATGTGGGCGGGGATTATTGGTGACCACTTTGTGGAACCAGTCGTCCTTCCACAATTCCCAGAGACGAGTTGTATCTTCACTTAGTGCTTGCGACGCTGCCTTCCCTGCTGGAACACGTGACTTTGGTGGTAAGAAAGGCAATGTGGCTACTACGTGAAGATGCTCCAGGTCACAGCCCTCTTGAGTGTGGAGCTAAAACACTAGTGCAGACAGAGCATTTGTACTTGCCTGGTTTTTTCTCATGGGTGATTTCGGTTATTGACACCTACACTGTCAAAGATCTTTGATCTCCACCTTCAAGTGCGTATATCCCCGCTGGAGCGTTTTTCTGGCCGTATGCCCGTATGACCTTTCTGCGTCCTGATCGTCTCAAGGACAGTTTTATGAAATTTGTCCGAAAGAGTATTTATACCAGAAATAGCAGATGAGCAGTTGTTCGCATCCTACTTAGACAATGAATGGACATCACTCTGTTCCACATTAATGGACGTAGAGGAATGATGTGTGAACTTTAAACTGATTGTAAATCGCGACCGATCGGGGTAGCGCAGTGGTTAGCACAATGGACTCGCGTTCGGGAAGAGAACGATTCAAACCCGCGTCCGGCCATCCTGATTTAGGTTTTCCGTGAGTTAAAGGAAATGACGGGATGGTTCTTCGAAAGGGAACTGCCATTTTCCTTCTACATTCTTCCATAAGCCAACTTTGTGCTCCCTCCCTCGTGACCTCGTTGTTAAACGCTAATCTTTTCCTCATGTAAATCGCGCTCTGGAGAAATAAGCGCGACTGCTACGGTCGCAGGTTCGAATTCTGCCTCGGGCATGGATGTGTGTGATGTCCTTAGGTTAGTTAGGTTTAAGTAGTTCTAAGTTCTATGGGACTGATGACCACAGATGTTAAGTCCCATAGTGCTCAGAGCCATTTGAACCATTTGAACCTGGAGAAATAATAATGAGAAGATTAGGGATGGAAAAGACCCAATAACAAAATTCAGAAAATGCTGAGAGGCTCGCTTGGGTAAAAAATGAACCTGGAAATGTTGACAGGCAGAAATTAGTAGAAATTCATGCTTCTGGAAAAGAATGCACAGTTATGCCTTACTGAAGGATCTTGCCAAAAAAATCTGGTCCTGCGTAAGATTACTAAGAGGATCGAAAGTTTCTATCCAGACACCCATCGACCAGTTTGGTACGGCAATAGATGACAGCAAAAGGAAACCTGAAGTTTTAAATTTCGCGTTTAAAAAAATCATTCACGCAGGAGGATCGTACAGACATACCATCGTTTGACCGACAAACAGGCTATTACACGGGGGACGTAGAAACGTGCATCCCTGGTGTTGAGAAATGGCTGAATGAGTTGAAAACAAATAAGTCGCCATAGCCGTACGGAATCGCGATTCGATTTTACAGAGAGTACAGTACTTGGCTTGGATTTATACAGAATCTCTTGCCCAGCGCAAAGTCCCAACCGATTGGGAAAAAAAGCGCTGGTGAATCCTATATGTTAGAAGGATAAAGAAACGAATTCACAAAATTACAGACCAATATCCTTAACAGCGGTTTGCTGCGAGTGTTCATCAGAGAAGTAATGCATCAGGGAAGTGTGATAGGACCACTGTTATTTTCTGAATACAGAAATTTTTTCATGATGCTGTAGTGTACGGGAAGGTGTCGAAGTTGGGTTACTGTAGGAGGATACAGGATAGCTTTGACTTTGTATTTGATGTGATGAATGACAGCTTGCCCTAAATGTGGAAAGACTTAAGGTAATGTAGATAGGTTGGCAAAAGAATGCTGTAATGTTCGAGTGCAGTATTACTGGTGTGGCCTTTGGCAAAGTGATGTAGAGATTAAATATCTAGGCCTAATGTTGCAGGGCGATAAGAAATGGAATGACCACATAAGGGCGGTAGTAAGTAAGGAGAATGGCCAACTTCGATTTCCTGGGAGAATTTTAGGAAAGTCAAGCTTATCTTCGAAGGAGATCACCCAGGGAACAGTTGTGTGACCCGTTCTTTGATACTGCTCGAGTATTTGGGATCTGCAGCAGGTCGAATCAAAGGAAGATATTGAAGCAATTCAGAGACTCGCTGCTAGATTTGTTACCAGTGGGTTCGATTAACACGGTACTATTACGGAAATACTTCGTGAACTCAAATGGTAATCCCTGGAAGGAAGATGACATTCTTTTCGTGAAGCACTCTTGAGAAAGCTTGGAGAGCAGCCATTTGCAACTGACTGGTGAACGATTCTTTCTATTGCCGACAACATACATTTGGCGTAAGGACCGCGAAGTTAAAAGAAACTAGGGGTCATATAGAGGCATAATACAGTCGTTTATCCCTCGCGCCATTTGGGAGTGGAACAGAACAGGAAATGACTAGCAATGATATATGGTACCCTGTGCTGTGCACCACAGGGTGACTTGCGGGGTGTGTATGTAGATGTAGATTTAGCAAAATCATCGTATGTGTTATGGAGATATTCGTCCCACTAACGTCCGAGGGGCGTTCAATAAGTAATGCAACACATTTTTTTCTGAAAGCAGGTTGGTTTTATTCAGGATTGGAATAGACCCTATTATTCCCAAGTGTCTTGGTTACAAACAGCTTTATTCAACTCAATGTCTGTGCAGTGCGACGGCCCTATGCCACCTTAATTGGAGGGTCTGTGTAACTGTACGTGGAGGTTTTACTGGTCGACGTCAGAGCCAACGTCTTGGTTCATCAACACACTGTATCCCTTGGAGTGCATCCTTCACTGGGCCAAACAGATGGAAGCGAGGAACCAGGTGGCCAGACACAGTTGAATACCTCAACTGGTGGACGAGTGCGTCAGCACTACCAGCAGGGACGTTCAGGTGAGCAGCGAGGTGTTTGATTGTGATCTGTCGATCACCCTAATGAGAGTGAACTCACATTCCAATATTGCAGGAGTAACAGCTATGTGCGGCAATCCTGCACGAGGGAGATCGGGTAGGTTTGCGCGACCTTGTTGGTATGATGAGAGACACCTCGTCCAACGACTCACCGTGCTTCTGTTCACTGCCAGGTCTCTGCAGACATTCTGCAAGCGCCTATAAATGCTTGCGGTGCTCCGGTTTTCCTCTTAGAGAAACTCGATGACAACTCTCTGCTTGGAACTCACCTCCGCTACAAACGCCATATTGAAGAGTAAGTGTAGCGCCACCACCTGTCAGATCTTCATGGAACTCTAGGGCGGTGAAGCGGGAATATTCCACGATGTCCCACAACAGATTCCCTATTTTCTCTACCGGAATTGGCAGAGAAACAAAAATGTGTTGCCTTACTTCTTGAACACCCCTGATAGAGGGGCTGGAGAAGAGAGTGAGCTTACCAGGCGGGCGACAGAGAAGAGCCCCTGCACGGAGGCTATGGCGTTGTTGTTGAGGCGCAGCGCCTGGCAGCGGTAGTGGCCAGTGGGCGCCCTGCGGTAGCCGCGCCGACCGCGCCGTGGCCCCCTGGCCGACAGCTCCTCCACGGCGCGCAGGCCGCGGAACGAGTAGTCCAGCGGCGGGCCGAGCCAGCACACTTGCTGCTGCTGCTGATGCTGCATACCGGCGTCCGCTACCTACAGCACAGGAAGCGGGTAAAGAGCATTTCTAGTCAGACTGGTTGTCGATCACGTCGTGCCTGAGTGAGACCTCAGAGTCCGGACGCCGTGTTTGTGCCATTATTGTGTTTGCTTTGGCTAGCATAACAAGTGCTGTAAAGTGGTGGATTGTTTTAACGCTCTAAATACTCTACCTACACTACTGGCCATTAAAATTGCTACACCACGAGGATGACGTCCTACAGACGCGAAATTTAACCGTCAGGAAGAAGATGCTGTGATATGCAAATGATTAGCTTTTCAGAGCATTCACACAAGGTTGGCGCCGGTGGCGACACCTACAACGTGCTGACATGAGGAAAGTTCCCAACCGATTTCTCATACACAAACTGCAGCTGACCAGCGTTGCCTGGTGAAACGTTGTTGTGATCCCTCGTGTAAGAAGGAGAAATGGGTACCATCACGTTTCCGGCTTTGATAAAGGTCGGATTGTAGCCTATCGCGATTGCGGTTTATCGTATCGCGACATTGCTGCTCGCGTTCGTCGAGATCCAATGACTGTTAGCGGAATACGGAATCGGCGGGTTCAGGAGGGTAATACGAAACGCCGTGTTGGATCCCTCGTATCACTAGCAGTCGAGGTGACAGGCATGTTATCCGCATGACTGTAACGGATCGGGCTGCCACGTCTCGATCCCTGAGTCAACAGATGGGGACGTTTGCAAGACAACAACCATCTGCACGAACAGTTCGACGACGTTTGCAGTAACATGGACTATCAGCTCGGAGACCGTGGCTGCGGTTACCCTTGACGCTGCATCACAGACAGGAGCGCCTGCGATGGTGTACTCAACGACGAACCTGGGTACACGAATGGCAAAACGTCTTTTTTTTCGGATGAATCCAGGTTCTGTTTACAGCATCATGATGGTCGCATCCGTGTTTGGCGACATCGCGGTGAACGCACATTGGAAGCGCGTATTCGTCATCGCCATACTGGCGTATCACCCGGCGTGATGGTATGGGGTGCCATTGGTTACACGTCTCGGTCACCTCTTGTTCGCATTGACGGAACTTTGAACAGTGGACGTTACATTTCAGATGTGTTACGACCCGTGGCTCTACCCTTCATTCGATCCCTGTGAAACCCTACATTTCAGCAGGATAATGCACGACCGCATGTTGCCGGTCCTGTACGGCCTTTTCAGGATACAGAAAATGTTCGACTGCTGCCCTGGCCAGCACATTCTCCACATCTCTCACCAATTTAAAATGTCTGGTCAATGGTGGTCGAGCAATGGCTCGTCACAATACGCCAGTCACTACTCTTGATGAATTGTGGTATCATGTTGAAGCTGCATGGGCAGTGTACCAGTACACGTCATCCAATCTCTATTTGACTCAATTCCCAGGCGTATCATGGCCGTTATTACGGCCAGAGGTGGTTGTTATGGGTACTGACTTCTCAGGATCTATGCACCCAAATTTCATGAAAATGTAATAACATGTCAGTTCTAGTATTATATATTTGTCCAATGTAATCTTCTTGGTGTAGCAATTTTAACGGCCAGTAGTGTATATTACACTGAAGAGCCAAAGACACTGGTATAGGCATGCGTATTCAAATACAGAGAAATGTAAACAGGCAGAATACGGCGCTGCGGTCGGCAACGCCTATATAAGACAACAAGGGTCTGCCGCAGTTTTTACATCATTTACTGCTGCTACAATGGCAGGTTATCAAGATTTAAGTGAGTTTGAACGTGGTGTTGTAGTCGGCGCACGAGTGATGGGACACAGCATCTCCGACGTAGCGATGAAGTGGAGATTTCCCGTGCGACCATTTTACGAGTGTACCGTGAAAATCAGGAATCAAATAAAACATCAAATCTCTGACATTGCTGCGGCCGGAAAAAGATCCTGCAAGAACAGGACCAACAATGACTGAAGAGAATCTTTCAACGTGACAGAAGTGCAACCCTTTCGTAAATTACTGCAGATTTCAGTGCTGGGTCATCAACAAGTGTCAGCGTGCGAACCATTCCACGAAAAATCATCGATATGGACTTTCGGAGCCGAAGGCCCACTCGTGTATCCTTCACACAAAGCTTTACGCTTCGCCTGATCCCGTCAACACCGACTTTGGACTGTTGATGACTGGAAACACGTTGCCTGGTCGGACGAGTCTCGTTTCAAATTGTATCGAGCGGATGAACGTGTACGGCTATGGAGACAACCTCATGAATCTATGGACCCTGCATGTCAGCAGGGGACTGTTCAAGCTGGTGGAGGCTCTGTAATGGCGTGGGGCACGTGCAGTTGGAATTATACGGGACCCCTGATACGTCTAGATACGACTCTGACAGGTGACACGTACGTAAGCATACTGTGTGATCACCTGCTTCCATTCATGTCCATTGTGCATTCCGATGGACTTGGGCAATTCCGATAGGACAATGCGACATCACACACGTCCAGAATTGTTACAGAGTGGCTCCAGGAACACTCTTGTGAGTTTAAACACTTCCGCTGGTCACCAAACTCCCCAGACATGAACATTATTGAGCATATCTGGGATGCCTTGCAACATGCTGTTCAGAAGAGATCTCCAGCCCTTCGTGCTCTTAGGAATTTATGGACAGCGCTGCAGGATTCATGGTGTGAACTCCCTCCAGCACTACTTCAGACATTAGTCGAATCCATACCACGTCGTGTTAGGGCGCTTCTACTTGCTCGCAGGGTCCTACACTGTATTAGGCAGGTACACCAGCTTGTTTGGCTCTTCAATGTTTAAAACAAGGAAACACACGTTATTATTTCGCATTACTACACATACGAATACACATGTAATGTAAATCTGTCTATATTGCCCTGTAGTAACACATACCTTAAATTAATATGCCATTAGACACAGAATTAATAAGTAAACTTGCACTATCAAGCATATAACATTCTTCCTTGTACCTCTCATGGCGATGCATAACGCTCTCACAAATCTCAGTTTATTACCTAAAGTAAACTGCCCTTCCCCTATCAAAGATTGTTCCCTTTTGTAATGCGCACCTCATAGCCAACAACGAAGCTGTTGTCAACAGTAATATATTTGAACGATTTTGTCAGGTCACAGCAAATGAAGAATCAAGGAAAAGAATGAGCCAAATCTAGTTCCACAAATTTTACACAACATTAAATATTCCTGTTTATATCTTTTCTTGATCTTACAATTCTGTAACATTTGTGTATATTTTGCAAAATTACATACATTAATTAATATTCTGTAAATATATAACTTTATTTTTCTTTATTTATTCAAACTTTTGACGCCACATGTTAAGAAGTTGAATAAGAGCAATTTATTCAACGAAAGAGCAGTTTGCAACAGTCCAGGTTACCACCCCTGGATTATGTACTACTAGATCAATAGTCTTATATCTCCAGCTGTGGTTAAATTCAATTACTTTTCGATAATAGGAAAAAGGCTTTTTGAAGAATAATAGCAATACCAAACAATAGTACACTCCTGGAAATGGAAAAAAGAACACATTGACACCGGTGTGTCAGACCCACCATACTTGCTCCGGACACTGCGAGAGGGCTGTACAAGAAATGATCACACGCACGACACAGCGGACACACCAGGAACCGCGGTGTTGGCCGTCGAATGGCGCTAGCTGCGCAGCATTTGTGCACCGCCGCCGTCAGTGTCAGCCAGTTTGCCGTGGCATACGGAGCTCCATCGCAGTCTTTAACATTGGTAGCATGCCGCGACAGCGTGGACGTGAACCGTCTGTGCAGTTGACGGACTTTGAGCGAGGGCGTATAGTGGGCATGCGGGAGGCCGGGTGGACGTACCGCCGAATTGCTCAACACGTGGGGCGTGAGGTCTCCACAGTACATCGATGTTGTCGCCAGTGGTCGGCGGAAGGTGCACGTGCCCGTCGACCTGGGACCGGACCGCAGCGACGCACGGATGCACGCCAAGACCGTAGGATCCTACGCAGTGCCGTAGGGGACCGCACCGCCACTTCCCAGCAAATTAGGGATACTGTTGCTCCTGGGGTATCGGCGAGGACCATTCCCAACCGTCTCCATGAAGCTGGGCTACGGTCCCGCACACCGTTAGGCCGTCTTCCGCTCACGCCCCAACATCGTGCAGCCCGCCTCCAGTGGTGTCGCGACAGGCGTGAATGGAGGGACGAATGGAGACGTGTCGTCTTCAGCGATGAGAGTCGCTTCTGCCTTGGTGCCAATGATGGTCGTATGCGTGTTTGGCGCCGTGCAGGTGAGCGCCACAATCAGGACTGCATACGACCGAGGCACAGAGGGCCAACACCCGGCATCATGGTGTGGGGAGGGATCTCCTACACTGGCCGTACACCACTGGTGATCGTCGAGGGGACGCTGAATAGAGCACGGTACATCCAAACCGTCATCGAACCCATCGTTCTACCATTCCTAGACCGGCAAGGGAACTTGCTGTTCCAACAGGACAATGCACGTCCGCATGTATCCCGTGCCACCCAACGTGCTCTAGAAGGTGTAAGTCAACTACCCTGGCCAGCAAGATCTCCGGATCTGTCCCCCATTGAGCATGTTTGGGACTGGATGAAGCGTCGTCTCACGCGGTCTGCATGTCCAGCACGAACGCTGGTCCAACTGAGGCGCCAGGTGGAAATGGCATGGCAAGCCGTTCCACAGGACTACATCCAGCATCTCTACGATCGTCTCCATGGGAGAATAGCAGCCTGCATTGCTGCGAAAGGTGGATATACACTGTACTAGTGCCGACATTGTGCATGCTCTGTTGCCTGTGTCTATGTGCCTGTGGTTCTGTCAGTGTGATCATGTGATGTATCTGACCCCAGGAATGTGTCAATAAAGTTTCCCCTTCCTGGGACAATGAATTCACGGTGTTCTTATTTCAATTTCCAGGAGTGTAGTTACAATACCCTTTGTACCATAAACAATCAAAATCAGATGCAAGGAATTAATATATGGAAAATGTTTAGATAAAAGAATAATATATTTCGTTCTCATCATCTGCAAATGGTAGGAATTAAATCTCGAGCCTAATTAACGAAATATAGATAATTGATCGTTTAGCATTGTTAGAATGCTTATTTCTGCAATTTCAATACTGATGTGATTTTTATGTGTTTAGAAAATGTCTTAAACTTGTTCTAGCAAAGTAGGGAATATTATAGTGTTTGATAATGTTGTTAAACTATTTCATATTATAAATTATGTTTTGCATTATTATAACCAGTAGTACATTGTAGGAAGAGTATAAATACTTAGCCCCAAATATTGTTAGGGCAGATGAGTGTTGGACCCACTAGAGGACAGATCTGTGCATACAGTTGAGATAAGTTCTTGGAGCATGATTCAGGTTTGGATTTACGATAGAGCTACTCATATGTTGGACATTGCCTAAAACAGCATATTAGAACAGTGCAGTGACGAATTATTTCGGAGTGTCAAACAGTTTCATTTAATATCGCAAAAGGCAGAATGATACGTGACTTTATATTCGTACTTTGTTGAGTATTAGCGTTGAACAATGCAATGGACGTCACACACGCATTTCTATCAAATTACTGCATCTGGATTATTTAATATCGCCAGTGTAGTATGTGCTACCATCGGTTAGTTGTAGTAGTAACAACGAGGCTTATTACACCGAAGATTGATCGTGGGCTCACAAGAAATAGGTTTTGAAGTGAATAAATCTACGTACTTACTTTACTTCAGTTGTGGCCTACATCATTGTGGTGAAATCCATTATGATATCCTGTATTTATTGAACAGGCATATTTTAGCTCATGTATGCAGTCGTCGAGAGACACCGAAGGCAAGATATTCACAGGTATTTAAACAATTTTTAACTACTAAGTAACCAGTGGGACGTTACAACCTGAGTTCATGAATTCAAAGTAGCATAAACATGGCACATTCTTTTATTACTTGAAGTAAGAACAGCATTATATTTAAAGAGTAGTACTAGATTGCCCATTCTGTGTACTTCAAGCAACAGGAAGACTGTCATAATATTCTTGTGCTTCTGAAGCAAAAGAACTTTTTAAAATATGCAGAACCTGCTATTTCTCTCTACAGACGGGTAGCAGGTCTGAAAATATAAAGTAGAACAGTTTAGAATTTGAAACTGTAACATAGTAAAAATCACATAAGATTTGGAGATTATCATACACTTTCGCCGGCAAAAGAAAACTCAGGCAAATCAAACTATACTTCACTGGATTCTTCAGATGGTTGAACCGATTTCAAAGCAGCATGTTCCATTATAAGTCCTCCTAAATTTGACAAGTCTTCTGTGAGTTCTGCCAATGACGAGTTCTCTGACTCGATGCGTACGAAAAGGACACCACTGCTTGTACAACGGCTTCAGGAAAGCTATCCATTGCTGAAGAGTTTCGGATGTAACTCCAATAACATTTGACGGAGTAATATGAATATCTCTATAGAATCTTTACAGATTTCTGTGTGAGATTTATGGTTTATAAACCCCATTTTTTTATTATTTTCCAAGTAAGTCCTTTTATTGGAAATAACGTCTCACTTAGACAGCGAATTGGCATCACTTAGTTCCAGTAAGGCGGATGTAGAGGAATTGTGGGCAAAGTTTAAGCATATTATAAGTCGTGGTCTAGAGAGTTACATGTCTAGTAAGTGGATAAAGGGCGGAAAAGACTCACCGTGGTTTAGTAACGAAATGAAAATGCGCAGAGCATACAACAGCTACCACCGTCACACCTTAGCAAAATATCTGACAGATAACTCGAGAAAATTCTGGTCGTACGTAATATCGTTAAGCGGTCTAAGGCTTCCATCCAGTCACTTGTTGACCAGTCGGGTGTGGCAGTTGAAGACAGCAAAACGAAAGCAGAATTTCTAAATTTCACGTTCAATAAATCATTCACACAGGAGAATCGTACAAACATACCGGCATTTGACCATCGGAGAGACTCCCCTATGGACGACATTGTAATAAGCATAGCTGGCGTAGAGAAACAACTGAAGCCTTTGAAAGCCAATAAATCAACAGTTCTGGATGGAATCCGAGTTCGATTTTACAAAGAGTACTCTACGGCATTGGTTCCTTACCTAGCTGGCATTTATCGTGAATCTCTCGCTCAGCGTAAAATACCAAGCGACCGAGGAAAAGTGCAGGCGACTCCAGTATATGAGAAAGGTAAAAGAGAGGACCCGCAAAATTACAGAGCAATATCGCTAACTTCTGTTTGAACGTATTCTCAGTTCGAATGTATTAAACTTTCGCCATGCGGAGTGGTCACGCGGCTTGAGGCGCCACGTACCGGATTGCGCGCCTCCTCCCGCCGGAGGTTCGAGTCCTCCCCGTGTGTGTGTGTTGTTCTTAGCGTAAGTTAGTTTAAGTTGTGTGTAAGTCTTGGGACCGATGAGCTCAGCAGTTTGGTCCCTTAGGAATTCAGACACATTTGAACTTTTTTTTAATTAAACTTTCTTGAGACTGAGAAACTTACGTGGGGGAATGAGCATGGTTTTAGAAAGCATCGCTCGTGAGAAACTCACTTGCCCTTTTATCACATGATATACTGAGAAATATGGATGAAGGGTATCAGGCAGATTCCATATTTCTAGATTTCCAGAAAGCATTTGACACGATGCGCCATTGCAGGCTGTTAACGAATGTACTAGCATATGGAATAAATTCACTGATACGCCAGTGGCTCGACGACTTCTTAAATAATAGAACGCAGTATGTTTTTTTCGACAGAGTGTTCATCAGAGACAGAGTTATCGTCAGGAGTGCCCCTGGGAAGTGTGATGGAACCGCTGTTGTTCTTTGTACACATAAATAGTTTGGCGGACAGAGTGGGAAGCAATCTGCGGTTGTTTGTTGATGATGCCATGGTGTATGGTAAGGTGAAGTTGAGTGACTGTAGGAAGATACAAGACGACTTACACAAAATTACCAGTTGTTGTGATGAATGGCGGCTACCGCTAAATGTGGAAAAATGTAAGTTAATGCGGATGAGTAGGAAGATATGTGTAATGTCCGGTATATGGTATTACTAGTGCCCAGCTTGACACAGTCAAGTCGTTTAAATATCTGGGCATAATGCTGCAAAAAGATATGAGGTGGAATGAGCGTATGAGAACTGTGGTAGGGAAGGCGAATGGCCGACTTCGGTTTATTGGGAGAATTTTAGGAAAGAGTGGTTCAGCTGTAAAGGAGACCGCATATAGGACGGTGGTGCGACCTATTCTTGAAAACTGTTCGAGTGTTTAGCCTGTCTCATAGAATTTGTTCTGTCACGGTCGCCACTTTATAATATAATATAAAAAGTACACTACTGGCCATTAAAATTGCTACACCAAGAAGAAATGCAGATGATAAACGGGTATTCATTGGACAAATATATTATACTAGAACTGACATGTGATTACGTTTTCACGCAATATGGGTGCATAGATCCTGAGAAACCAGTACCCAGAACAACCACCTCTGGCCATAATAACGGCGTTGATACGCCTGGGCATTGAGTCAAACAGAGCTTGGCTGCCCATGCAGCTTCAACACGATACCACATTTCATCAAGAGTAGTGACTGGCGTATTGTGACGAGCCAGTTGCTTGGCCACCATTGACCAGACGTTTTCAGTTGATGAGAGATCTGGAGAATTTGCTGGCCAGGGCAGCAGTCGAACATTTTCTGTCTCCAGAAAGGCCCGTACAGGACCTGCAACATGCGGTCGTGCATTATCCTGCTGAAATGTAGGATTTTGCAAGGATCGAATGACGGGTAGAGCCACGGGTCGTAACACATCAGAAATGGAACGTCCACTGTTCAAAGTGCCGTCAATGCGAACAAGAGGCGATCGAGACGTTTAACCAATGGTACCCCATATCATCACGCCGGGTGACACGCCAGTATGGCGATGACGAATACACGCTTCCAATGTGCGTTCACCGCGATGTCGCCAAACACGCATGCGCCCGTCATGATACTGTAAACAGAACCTGGATTCATCCGAAAAAAAGACGTTTTGCCATTCGTGTACCCAGGTTCGTCGTTGAGTACACCATCGCAGGCACTCCTATCTTCGATACAGCGTCAAGGGTAACCACAGCCATGGTCTCCGAGCTGATAGTCCACGCTGCTGCAAACGTCGTCGAACTGTTCGTGCAGATGGTTGTTGTCTTGCAAGCGTCCCCGTCTGTTGACTCAGGGATCGAGACGTGGCTGTACGGTCCGTTACAGCCATGCGATGGTGATACGAGGCCGTTGGGATCCAACACGTCGTTCCGTATTACCCTCCTGAACCCACCGATAACATATTCTGCTAACAGTTATTGGATCTCGACGAACGCGAGCAGCAATGTCGCGATACGATAAACCGCAATCGCGATAGGCTACAATCCGACCTTTATCAAAGTCGGAAACGTGATGATACGCATTTCTCCTCCTTACACGAGGGATCACAACAACGTTTCACCAGGCAACGCCGGTCAACTGCTGTTTGTGTATGAAAAATCGGTTGGAAACTTTCCTCATGTCAGCACGTTGTAGGTGTCGCCACCGGCGCCAACCTTGTGTGAATGCTCTAAAAAGCTAATCATTTGTATATCACAGCATCTTCTTCCTGTCGGTTAAATTTCGCGTCTGTAGCACGTCATTTTCTTGGTGTAGCAATTTTAATGGCCAGTAGTGTAATAAATAAAGTTTTTAGATATATAGAAATAATGATATTAATTTTCCGGCGTGTCGGACAAGCACAATAAGCCGAGCTATGTCTGTAAATTGGTAAAGAATCTTTCCGTATTAATTCCACCTAAGCTAAATAGTTTTTCTCCTGTTGTAGATTTATGCTTACCAATTAATAACACTACGTTCATATCCATCTACAAAATCTTGACCGTGTCCATCATTACTTTTGTAATTGGATCTTTTTGATGACTCCGAAGCACACAGGTTGGCTTCTTGGGTATTTGTTTATTGCAATACCATTGGAATAATGACTTAGTTTTTCACTGTTGAAATAATACTATATCCTTCCTTCTACACACATAAAAAATACAGACTTTTTGCTTTTTCTCACAACCAAAGTGGCTACTGCCGATTACGCTCCGAAATAACGTGCGTCTACCTTCATTCATTAACAGAGAGCGAGTTCTTCTTTTAGCGAGAGACAGGAAAAAATGTTATGTTTTTTGACATTTGAAAATCAAAAATACATGATGGTAGGCGTAGGCTCTACACTGGGCTACCGCTTCACATTTTCTCTTTGCCTTTGAAAAAATGAAAATATAAAAGCAAGAAATGCAAAAGGTACATCACAATACCAGGTCGGATTGAAGGAGGACAGCGAAGCGATTCAGAGACGGGCGCTAGATTTGTTACCAGTAGGTTCAAACAATATGCAAGTGTTACAGAGATGCTTTGGAAACTCAAATGGGAATCCTTGAAGGGAAGGTGACGTTCTTTTCGAGAAACACTGTTGAGAAAATTTAGAGAACCGTATTTGAAGTTGACTGCCGAACGATTCTACTGTCGCCAACATACGTCACGCGTAAGGTCCACGAAGATAAGATACGAGAAATTAGGGTTCATACGGAGGCATACAGACAGTCATTTTTCCATCGCTCTGTTTGCGAGTGGAGAAGGAACGTAAATTACAAGTAGTGGTACAGGGTACCCTCCACCACGCACCGTACGTTGGCTTGCGGAATATCTATGTAGATGTAGAAATGTTACTTTTACTGTGTCAAATAATATCTGTACTGCAAACCAAATTCAGCAAAAATCGAGTAAGGTCGACGTCCATATTTTGGTCGGAACGTGAATCACAAAACATATCAAGATTTTTCATGGCCATGTCAAGGTAATTCTAACAAGATGTATGCATCATTGAACACACATGATCGCTACCTGGTTTCGCAACATATTCAGGACAAAGGAAAAATGTACTCTCTGCATCTGATAAACAGTAGATGTAGCAAGCTTACTTAGATAACTGACGTTTATAAATACAATCTTAATTGTAATGTTAGGTAGAGGCAGATTCTTGCAAAAAATCCGTAGATATGGCTTTCTTTTCCATGCTTTTTCGATTTCCCTTCTGAGATTTCTTCTTCTTCTTCTCGTATAACGTGTTGGCTTGCAATTTGTAAAACTCGTCAGAAGTTTTCAAACTCTTCAATTGAATCTCAATCTCTCTTATGTCTGCTAGTTTATGCGCTTACGTTTCTCCGTTCCAGGAATTTCACTTTGATTGTATATTCTCCACAGGTACTACATGTATTAGCATCAGGATACGCAAAAGAAATATTGAAGTTCGTATGAAATTTGTCTCTGTAGGTTTCGTAAGCCGCCTTAATTGTTGGGCAAGTCTCTGTGAATAAATTGAACATTGTACTTGTATCTAGTTCCTCAGAATGCCTTCTGTTGTTGTATCTTTTAGACCTTAATAATTATGTCTGCCTAGAAAGGAGTCAATTGTTCTGCGTAATGGCATTAACTGTTTCATCACTTAATTTCCAGGTTCTGTCCCCTTGTTTACCTCCCTCATCAACAAGGGCATCCTAGTGTTTGAAGACTAATCTCTAAATGTTGAATGTTACTTTTTGAAATGCCGTGCATCGCCAAAAAAGCCTTATGACAAACTACAATTTCTTTCACTACATCCCATATGTGCTCTCGAACTCTGTACTTGTAAGTTGGATTGTTAAATCTTGCTTCACATTCATCTTTCCTAGGCGTTCTAAGCTGTATTGGAAGTACAGAAATGATACCATATAAATAAGAAATCTGAAAATCCACAGATAGATGGACTAAGCCTTTTGTTTCACTATTTAATATGTACTGAGCTCTTGATTTCCCTGCACAGATTTTTTCAAAGCTCATCTACAATATGACTGACTAGTTCTTCTCCCTTATTATAGTAGGAAATACTGGGTGTGTTCCATACTTTTTATACTGGCCAAAACTCAAAAAATGAAAAATTGGACTTAGCTCTTTCCTCTTTATGGCCTTTGAAATCCTAAAAACAATCTTGCACCTAGGTTATAATGTTTACATCCACTAAGACTAACCAACAGGAAACATTCACTTAACTAAAAATGAGGACATTAAGTTGGTGGCTGCTTTTGACAAGAACATTGCTAAAATAGGTCCAGAAATGCGCATTGAATTCTTTAGTCTTTACATTTAACCCGTTCACACGTCCCTCTCTCAAAGCTAAAACTATGTCTGTCTCCTCTTAATCTGAAAGCATCCAGCCTTTTCTTTCGAAATACAATACGTTAAAGATGTCAGCAATGCTTAGTAACAAGTGCTGCTCATTCTGAAGGTGCTTTGGTACAGCCGTTGAACCATTCTCTTTATTATTATGCTCTTTGAAACTTATTTTAAAGTTCCTTCCTTCTGACTCACGTACCACATCTCACAATCTTGACATTTTATTTCGTAAATTCTCACTTTCCCCAACCATTTCTCATATGTGCTAATCTTATGCTTCAGCCTTTGCTCCAGCTTGTTATCTATCCAGAATGCATTTTTAAACCCTTTATTGTTGAACAACTTCGCCAGTTTATATGAGTCCCAAAATGATATGACTCTGTATTTTTGTGGATTTATCTCGTTTTGTTGGTGTCTGTGTCCCACCGCTACATCAGTCCTGTCTGCTGAACCCGGATCATGAACATTTTCTACTGCTAATTTTCTAAATGTTTTCATTTTTTCATCATCGTGCTTAGGGCTTAACAGGATGATGTTATACGTGTGCCCTCCATTTTTAAAGAATATTATTCTAAGTTTATGGTGATTCCATGAAGTCTTATTAAGTACTACACCTTTGAACGTGAGTTTCCTGTATATTCCTATATCTAGTCTATTATTCTTGTTCTTGATCATCAAAGCAAGGTAATTTAAACATCCCTGTTGTTTATGCTCTAGTGTAAATACAATATTCTTAATCATCTTGTTAAGATCGCTCACCAATCCATTTATTTCATCCTCGGATTCTTGAAACACTCTTAAGTATCTTCTTTACATATGTACTTTATCGCTGTGCTTAACATTTTTCTTTAAAAAACCTGTTTCATATACATTCAAAAAGACGCCTACCATCTGCCCTGCTGACGCACAACCTATTGTTAAAACCTTTTCTTGTATGTAAGACTTACCATTTAAGTTAAAGTAGTTCTTCCATGCTCACGAAAGTTTTTTTCGATGATGCCTGTAGTTTCCTCAACCAACACAAATGTGTACAGGTTAGTTACATATGATAAAATGTAGAGAACCAAATGGTCCTGCAGCCGCACTATGTCCTGGGGACTGACTGCCGCAGTCAACGACCTGCTGACACAGCACCCTCTGCCACTCTGCTACCTTCGCATCCGATCTACTTCCGCAAGGCAAAGACTGAGTTATCGGACACTGATCATCCTTTGAAAAGCTTCCATACTAGCGAGTGTATTCCATGACACAGAGAAATGTGGCCGTGATATTTCTTCCGCATGATCAGGTACCAGACGGTAGCATTTCTACAATCTGGAGCCAGCCAATCACCATCGGAAAGCTAGGCTATGTGACGACGCTCAATCTTGCCAAATGCTGACGTGAAGACAACGTCGTCCATGTGGTGCAGCTATCATCATCACCCAGCCTCGAGCCTCCGATTGCTGCCTAACTTGGCAGCCCATAATTCTGCCGCTACCGTGGGCCTAGTCGCTGTGGAACAGACCACCTTCACATGATCAAGGGCTCAAACTGAGGAACTAAAAGTTCCCCAGACTTATTCCAACATGTACTCACCTCGACGTACTTTTTATTTAATGTACAATACTTTGAACAGACTGACGGCGTCACCCATTGTGGCTAATCTTTTCATGGAAGACTTCAAGGAGAGAGCACTCCAGTCGTCGGATTTGAAACCTACGTGTTTCTGGCGATGTGTGGACGACACCTTTGTTATCTGGCCTCTCGACATTGCATCGCTGAATGTTTTTCTTGAGCATCTTAACTCGCTTCATCCCAACATCAAGTTTACTATGAAGGTGGAGAAAAACGGCGAACTTCCATTCCTGGACGTGTTAGTACGGAGAAAAGAAGATGGCACATTAGGTCACTCAGTGTACCGTAAACCAACACACACGGACTTATACTTACAGGCCACCAGCTGTCACCATCTTTCGCAACGAAGTGGAGTACTTAGGACGTTGGTTCACAGAGCACGAGTCATATCAGACTCAGACATCTTATCCAATGAGCTACTCCATCTGCGTACCACTTTCCAACAAACGGATACTCCGAACGGGAGATTCTCCGTGCCTTACACTTGACGCGGGCTACCCAACGTGAGGAACTGGAAGAAGGCGAAGAAGAAAGGGGAATTGTCATCTTGCCATACATCGGCGGTGTCTCTTCAAAAATAGGAAGATTATTGAAGAGGCATAAAGTTAAATGTGTCTTTCGTCCGCCGGCAAAACTCAGAGCTCTCTTGGGCTCATCTAAGGACAGCCTTGGCCTAAGAAGACCCGGCGTTTACGAGATTCCTTGTAGCTGCGGCATGTCGTACATCGGACAAACTTGTCGCACTGTAGAAGAGAGATGTACTGAACACCAACGCTACACTCGTCTGGAGCAACCAGAGAAGTCTGCAGTGGTCAAGCATTGTCTCAGTACAAGCCATTCTATGAATTATCAACACATCAAAATTCTCGCATCGATGAATTCGTACTGGGACAGTGTTATTAAGGAAGCAGTGGAAATACGTAACTCGACGAATCTTGTAAACAGAGACACGGGCTTTCAGCTCAGTACAGCTTGGGATCCAGCAGTGGCCATATTGATGTCGCATGGAGCAGAGAGGAGTACCATTGGTCATACGACGGATGACGATTCGCCAGGAACATAAATTCTGTTGACAACGGGAGGATAGTCACGCGCCTACGCGGGCGCGCAATTTTGCTTGCGGCTTCCGACAGAGGTCGCTCGAGCGGCCGATGGCAACGTGCGCAGAAGTCTTTGGTTCTTCATCCTGTAGGTGGCGTTGCTGTCCTTCCAGCTATCGGTTGATATCGTCGCTATTGGCCATCGAATTTGGCGCCTCCATGCATGCGCACTTCCTGCCTAAGACTGGCATAAATAGGGGGCTCTGGTCCTGCCTTAGCAGTGTGTTCGTCGCACCCGAAGATGTCGGCCAGTTGCGCTGATGAAATATTGTGGAGTTTTCACTATGACGTCCGACGTCTCGCCCGAGAACCATATATACAGCATGTCCCTCGGGAAAGCCTCAAGCAACATATGTGACACTTTTTTAATGTTATATGGAGTTCATGTTGAATATGCATCATCCGCCTCTCACATTTAAGTGAAGAAGCACCATTGGGTTTCAGTGAAACTCTCCCTCAGCCATTCCCCACCACTCCTCAACCAGTCCTAGTTATCGTGAGGACAGCTGATAAAAGTAGTAAACTAGCTAACTGACTTTTGTAGGCTGCGACAGAGGCACTATATTTCTTGAAGGAATACGTCTCACCACGACTGCAAAGTTTTTATTTTATTCCGCAGAATTAACCAGTATCGGTAGTAACAACATTACCAAGTGCCTACTGCAATTAGACACAAAAAAGTTATACATAATGTGGGAAACATGAAATGACAGGCATAAGAAAGTGGGAAAGACCAGAGAGAAAACACACAAAGTCATTCTGTGAGATAGGAGGCATCAAAAAAACTTCACTCACATTTTATGTGAATAGGACTGATACTTTAATTCCTAACTGACAGCTATTAGCCTGACCGCAAAGTAATTTCAAGCATCATTTGTCAATCAGGCTGTCTCAAGTAACGTCATGCTTTAATCGCAGTGGTTTTCATTTAATGTTTCATACACTTGTTGGTTGTGAAAGGGTAGGTGGTTGTGTGCTAGTGGTACTCTGGAGGAAATGGAGAGGAGATGCAGAAGATGTAGGCATGAGACAGTTTATTGATTTTCCAGTAAACAAGGGTAGAAACTATGTGTCCGCGGCTGTCGGGCGTCAGGTGGTGGGCAATGAACCGCAGACCGGAGTGGACTGGCGTGGACGCACTCACTATGCAGTCAGCCGACGGCGTCTCAGTTCCCGTGGCTATAGGTGGAGCGAGCCCACATTCAGCGTCAGTGGTAGTCGGTGCCCACGGTCAAACGCTAGAACGGTGGTTAGAGAGCAGTGGGTGGCAGGCTTGGGGCTAGGAAGCAATTCCTATCTCGGACCATAAAGCGGCGTCAGGACCTCTGACAAGCTGTCAACTGGAAGGGCAACAGGGCGCAAGCGGCCAGTTGGCGAAAGTTGTGCGGCAGCCGTCATTGATTCGTATCACCGTTGCCCTGATGACAGCTGCATCAGGAGAGCGTTAACGACCCCCGTAGCCTTGCCTTGCCAACCAATTATGGCCCAGAAATGGTGTTTTTTGCCTGGAGAACAGAGTCGCTGTTGATGAAGTTGTCCGTATGGCTAAATGCTGTGTCGGCTGGCTGAAGTTCGTGCCCTGAATCTGGCACCATCCTACTGTCTTGGCCCATACCATTATAGTTGACATTCTGTTCATTGTTTGTTTACAAGGTGATATAAAAAAGTTTCCGTTAGGAAGCCGCACACTCCAGAATCGGTGTGCCAAATCAGGCAAAATCACCGTGAACATTGAGGCAATCATCCCACCGATGCATCATGTTGAAGATACCCATTTGATAAATGCTACACATCCTTGGGTGGACACTCCAAGGCCTTTTTGAAGGGGCCGAACGCGCGATAATAGCGTGGGGAGAGCTAACCAATATAGGGCAGGTGCTTAAGTGTCTTCTACTAGGAATGGCGTAACGGATGAGACTGGCTTTCCAGATCAACCGGCGTCTTGTGCCGAATCGCGACCAGTACGGAACTTCCCGCTCCATTCCACAAGAGTGGTTTTGGACGAACATGCTGCCTCATACACATTCTTCATTCTTCGATGGATGTCTACTGGTGTTTTTCCTGCATTTGATAACAACGTCGCCATAGTTCGAGTTTCCACCTTTACTACACGCACATCGGCAAAGCACGAATGTCATACTAATACCTTGCCTACTGACGGTGCTTATATACCTACCTCGGAGTTGCGCAATGTTTCATATACGCTTCGGCAACGTTCTGAAACGGAAACTTTTGATCGCCACCTTACATATCTCATGTTTGTCTCTCTACCCTTTGTACTTATATCACGTGTAGCCTCTGAGATTATCTTTGTCAACACTCTCCTTCCACATCCTTATGTGGACACTTCAAGTCGCAAGTTAGCTGTGTACGAGACATGTGTATGTCGGCGTTTGCTGTCGTTTGCCCTGTGTGGTCAGTGCCTGCTGTCAGTTTTCTGTCTGAGCTGTTCCTCTGATCTAGGCTTACGTCAGACTTGCTCTCTGCTTATATAGTTCTCCATGTGGAACACATATCACTCATTTTACAAAGTGACACATTCATGAACAGCTGTGTAATAGACACATGCTTATTCACACGATACAAGATTCGGATGTAACATTATTTTTCGTCCTTTTTCTCTCTTTTATATATGTTTGCTATTTCATGTTCCCCACATATATGTATTTTTTTTATATTGGACTGCAATTCCCCCCTGATATTGACATTTCCACCGAAACTGGCTCGTTATGGAAAACAAAATTTTTAACAGTCGTCGCGAAATGCATTCTATTAAGTAGTAAAATACGTGTGATTTCATTATTATTACGTTTACATCAAGATCTTCGCGGGAGTCTCATTGTTAAATCCCAGACAACCGACGCATCCGGTGCAGGACTAAAATTAAATTTCATGTTCACTAAAGTTCTCATTTAATCCACAATTTCTTGCAGTAAAGAGAAAGAAAAAAGGCGGCAGGGACGCGCCTCACCTGGACACGTGGTCGCAGTAGCGCTTGAGCAGGGCGGCCAGCTGTGAGTCGGTGGGGCAGTAGCAGGTGCGGGACCTCAGCTTCGCCGCGGACACCTCCAGCTCCTGCGGCAACAGCACGGCACAGCTGCAGTCGAGGCCGGGACAGGAATTCATTCTCATGACGCACTTCTTTTGAAGAAAAACAACATTCCATTTGAGGAGACTGTGATTATTTATTATACGGTTGTTTTTGTTTTTTGATTCACTTTTCTTATGACACTGTCATAACCGATTTCAGCCTAGAAATTCAGATGCTAAATTCAAATGGCTCTGAGCGCTATGGGACTTAACTTCTGAGGTCATCAGTCCCCTAGAACTTAGAACTACTTAAACCTAACCAACCTAAGGACACCACACACACCCATGCCCGAGGCAGGATTCGAACCTGCGACCGTAGCGGTCGCGCGCTTCCAGACTGTAGCGCCTAGAACCGCTCGTCCACTCGGGCCGGTTCTGATGCTAGAATAGAGAAAACAAAACCTAAGGGCTAAAACAAGTACAAACATGTAAATATGGTTCACGCCTGTGGACGGCATGTGTTCACCAAATGCCGCTCGTAGATGTGAACCGTATGCATGCTAATAGTACTTTACCTGCCTTACAAGTAGGCCTGGTGAAAAGATTTGTACTTGTTTCAGGTCTCAATATAAGCTTCCGTTTTCTCTATCCTAGAATCTAAAGATGACCTACGTAGATCTAAATCGGTTATGATTGCATCAAAAATGAAAAATGCCTTATATTATTAATGTTCATCTTTGTTTGGGGGCCAATAGAGAAATCTTGCAGGGTCGGAAACTATTTCTTTGCTTCAACATTAAGAAAAACTAACGTCTTTGCATATAAAAAGAGTGTATGCATGTATGTGTGTGTGAATGTGTTCTAATATAGATTCGGGATACCAGGAGATATCCTTATTTGTGGAAGTGTGACTGAGAAAGTGGTGACATATAGGCATGACACTGCTATGTCTGGCGCAAATTTCAAATAAACAGGGTATATTAAAGGATTAGTACATGCAAAAATATACTCTTGGAGTAAAATGTTAAAATAATAGAAAACGACCGATATTAGTGCGGAATCCATAGTTTTTTGTGTTGCTACAATGATTGGTGACACTCCTACTGATGGGATACAGTTGGAAACAGTGAAACAAAAGCAAATAACCACGCAGCGCTGGAATTTAAATACGAGGTCTTGCTGAAAAGTAATATCTTCGAATTTTTTATGCGAGAACTCTTCAAGTTTTTTTAAATAAAACGAACGTAATTATCATTTTACATATTTATCCTCTATGCTTACATATTTTCAGCCCTCTGTCGATAGAGCGCTCCCAATTGTCGCGTGCAACACGGCGGTGTGTAATGTAATTACAGCCGCGCGGAGGCCCGCGTGGTTAGAGTCGCCTTGTCACGGATTGCGCGACCTCACCCACCGGAGGTTCGGGTCCTCCCTCGGGCATGGATCTGTTGTTCTCAGCATAAGTTAGATTAATTTAGTTTAAGTAGTATGTAAGTCTAGGGACCGATGAGCTCAGCACTTTGGTCCCTCAGGAATTCACACATATTTGAACATTTGAATGTAATTACATCGGTGTTGAGAAACAGCGTGCTGTGATCGAGTTGTGAATTCGAAGAGTTCATGCTGACATGGAGTACCCTCTCTTTCAGCATTACAATGCTAGACCACACGTGAGCGCTGCGACATCTGCAACAATGTAATGCCTTTCTTTGGTGGGCTCACTGTCATCGATCATCCTCTATACAGTCCCGATTTGGCTCCACTCGATTTTCATCTGTTTCAAAACTTAAAGAACGCCTTCGAGAACTTCACTTTGATAGTGATGAAGCGGTGCAAGCAGAGGTGAGGTTGTGCTCAGACATTCTACAGCGACAGTATGAACAAACTGCTCTCTCATTGGAAGAAATGTGTTCGTCACCAGGGTGACTAGGTTGAGAAATAAATACGTAGACATGAAGAGTAAACACTTAGAATGTTCATAACGCTTGTTTTATATGCGAAGCATTATGAGTTTTCACATAAAAAATTCAGAGGCATTACTTTTCTACATTGCTTCATAAAAGAAATGTATAAGTATGTTACCAAACACAGGTCACGAATCTGTGACTTCACGATGCAAGGAGAGAATCTGATTCATTTGAGATGAATAAATTGCTATTTTGCAAGTTATAGAGCTGTTAGTTCCATAAAATTTCGGGCGTACTGCCAGATGTCTCCAACTTTATACCACGACATTTCGGCGCAGTGTCTTCTGAGCATCTTCAGCTGAATACTGACAGGAAAAGCACTGTGCTCACGTATTTAAGACAGAGTACATATGGATGGAGGAGGAGTTGCCACATTTATCAAAAACTGCCATAAATTCAAGAACATTGACATTAATAAATGTGGTGTCACCGCCAGACACCACACTTGCTAGGTGGTAGCTTAAATCGGCCGCGGTCCATTTAGTACATGTCGGACCCGCGTGTCGCCACTGTGTAATCGCAGACCTAGCGCCACCACCAAGGCAGGTCTCGTGATACGAGAGAGCACTCGCCCCAGTTGTACGAGAACCTAGCTACCGACCAGATGTACGAAGCCTTTCTCTCTCATTAGCCGAGAGACAGAATAGCCATCAGCTAAGTTAATGGCTACGAACTAGCAAGGCGCCATTAGCCATACAGTGATTGTAATTAAAGTCTCCTGTGTATCGTCAAGATCGATGTACCACAATGATATTAAAGATAAGTATTAATACAGCTACGTACTTTTCTTAATAACATTAATTACGTAGCCTGTTCCAGTACTTCACGCCCGTCTGCGTTAGTCTAGCGTGCATTTTCAGCCATCTCAACTTCACGGTGTCGGCCCAGCTACCGACACAACATTGGCGACGAGATAAAAGAGTTCTTTCTGATTGCTTACATTTAATTGTCATGGCTTCGCCACATTCTCCAGATGTACTGTCCGAATTTTATCGCTTGCAGAATCAGCAGACGCAGGCGTTATTGGATGCCCTTGGACAGCTCGTCCAGGGTCAACGTGCGCTGCACACCGATGCGGCCGCCGCCGCTTCTTCGCTACCGCTGCCACTAAACGCTGTTGCACCTCCCTTTCGACCATACGTGGCAGCCGATGAGACCTGGCACGAGTGGTCTCGCCAGTTCAACTTTCATCTAGCAGCCTACAGAATTCAAGGTAAAGAGCGGCAGCCGTTTTTGCTTTCTTGTGTCGGTGTGTCCACATACCGTGTGATAGTGAAATTGTTTCCCCGACGCGACGTAGCAACTCTGTCCTACGAGGAAATTTTGTCTGCATTAGATGCCTATTTCAAAGAAACAGTTAATGTGGTTGCAAAACGGTATACGTTCTTTCGTACAAAACGTACGGCCGGTCAAACTAATAGGGAGTGGGTAGCAACATTGCAAGGACTTACTAGGGACTGTGCCTTTGAATGTGACTGTGGCCTTTCTTATTCAGATACAATGGTGCGTGATGCAATTGCACAGAACGTTTCTGATGTTCGCATACGGGAGCAAATTTTGAAACTAGTTAATCCCTCCCTTCAACAAGTGATAGACATATTGGATAGACAGGACACACTTGACTGTGCTCAGGAATCTTTTGAAACTTCGCCAGCCGTGTGTAACATTAACCGGCCCGCTGGACGCGCTGCGCGGCCCGGTAACCGGGCCTCGCGCACGTCCGCACAGCTGCCGCCGCGCGCTAAGCCACGTGTGCCGCGCCAGCCCACAAATGTAGTGAAATCGTGCCCGCGGTGTGCTACTAGACATTCGCGTGAACATTGCCCGTCACGCCAAGCTATTTGCTTTTTCTGCAATAAGAAAGGACATGTTCAAAGTGTTTGCCAGAAAAAGCTCAGATCAGACAATCACAATCATTCCAGGCCCTTTGCTTCGCGCCGGAATCGAACCAAGGACACTCAGGCTCGTGGACCTTCGCCTATGGACATTCATGTCGTTAATTCCGCTTCGTCCAGTGACACTTTCTCTAACAGTGACTGTGTTCGTCCGACAAAAACTGTGCGTCGACGTCGCCGGAAATCACGTCAATTTGCAAGTGATTCTGTACCAGTGTCTGTTCCAATTGCACAAAACAGTCGCTCTTGTCGTCAGCAGAACAATAAACTTTTTGTGGACTTAGACTTTGAAGGCAAAGTGATACCATTCCAGCTCGATACCGGAGCTGCAGTTTCATTGCTCAATCACGACACGTACAAACAACTGGGCAAACCTCCGTTGCGTTCCGCAAATGTTAAGCTAACTACATATTCCGGACGGAAAATTCCTGTGTTAGGACAGTGCAGCCTTCTTGCAACATACAAGGGACAAACAAAACTTGTGTCATTTTACGTTCTTCGTTCTTCTTCTGCAGTGAACTTGTTTGGTCTCGATTTATTTCAGTTGTTTAACGTCTATTGTAAATCAGGTCCTATCAGTGAATCAGACTGTGCCTACAGACAGTGTTTCTCGGCTGTGTGACGAATTTGCAGACATTTTTGCACCGGGCTTAGGTTGCGCTAAAAAACCTATGAAGCACATTTGGAACTGGAAGGAAACGCGCAACCGAAAATTTTCAGAGCGCGCAATGTTCCCCACGCATTGCGTCCGGAGGTCGCAAGAACATTGCACAATGTAGAATCACAAGGTGTGAGTGAATGTGCGCAATGCCTCTTCTCTTTCAGCTCCGCTTCATCGCGTACGCCGTACAGGTGTTCCGTTCGTCTGGACGACGGAATGCGAACGCGCCTTTCGCCAGTTGCACTCGGCGTTGCTTTCTAATACTTGCCTTACGCCATTCGATCCCCAGAAACCCCTTTTGTTGATGGTAGATGCATCGGATTTCGGGATCGGTGCTGTGCTTGCGCACAAAGTTGGCTCCCATGATCGCCCTATTGCCTTTGCGTCCAAATTGCTCTCGTCTGCGCAAAGAAATTATTCACAGATAGAGAAAGAAGCTTTGGCTCTCGTGTTTGGTGTTACTAAGTTCCATGATTTCTTGTATGGTCGTCACTTTACCATCATCACAGACCACAAACCTTTGACATCGCTTTTTCATCCGAACAAGCCTGTACCTCCACGTACAGCGCAGAAATTCATTCGCTGGTCTATTTTCCTCTCGCAGTACCGCTACGATATCTTGTATCGGTCCACTGCTAAGCACGGAAACGCCGATGCGTTGTCCCGTTTGCCTGTTGCTGAGGATAAAGCATTCGATTCTTCCGAACTTGCTTGCATGTTCATTGATTCGGAAACCGATGAAGTGGTCGAATCGTTTCCGATTGATTTTCGTCGTGTCGCTACAGCCACAGCTGCTGACCCTGTCCTTGCTACTGTTTTACGTTTTGTTGCTACGCAATGGCCTTTGTCAAAGTCTCGGATCGAGGATCCGTTGGTTCGCCGATTTTTTGCTCACAAGGAGAGACTTTTTGTTCGATGTGGTGTTTTGTTGTTGCGTTCTGATAATGATCAGTCCAGAGTCGTGGTCCCACGTTCGTTACAGTCCTCTGTTTTACGGCTTCTTCACCAAGGACATTGGGGTATAGTGCGAACGAAACAACTTGCTCGTCAGCACTGTACTTGGTTCGGAATCGATGCTGCGATTACGAATATGTGTTCTTCTTGCATGGCATGTGCCGAACAACAGTCCGCACCGCCGCGGAAAGTCTTTGCGTGGCCAAAAGCCACTTCCCCTTGGCAACGCTTGCACATTGATTTTGCTGGTCCATTCTGGAATGCTCGATGGTTGGTTCTGGTCGATGCCTTCAGTAATTTTCCTTTTGTTGTCCGGATGTCTTCCACGACGTCCTCCGCCACCATCCAAGCGTTGTCTGCTATCTTTTGCATTGAAGGTCTTCCGCAGACTATTGTTTCCGACAATGGCCCACAATTCATGTCCGCAGAATTTCAGTCATTCTGCCAGGCCAATGGTATTCAACATCTGACATCCGCGCCGTTTTCGCCTCAGTCAAACGGTGCCGCTGAACGATTGGTCCGGACTTTCAAGTCACAGTTGTTGAAATTGAAAGAGTCGCATTCTCGGGAGGACGCATTGTTGCTCTTTTTGTCTTCGTATCGCTCTCAGCCCCGAGATGGTCGCTCGCCGGCTGAGTTGCTCCACGGTCGTCCTCATCGCACCTTGATGTCTTTGCTGCATCCGCCGCATCAGGTTCCTGTGCAGCGGCAGACTCCTGCTTTTGCTCCAGGCGACGTTGTATTTTATCGCAACTATCGAGGTTCACGGCGTTGGCTCGCAGGGCGCATTCTTCGCTGCCTCGGCCGCACGATGTATTTGGTTTTGGGGGCCTCTGGTGAGGTGCGTCGGCATCTCAATCAGCTGCGCCTCTGTCGTCGCTCGGGTTCTGCCGCTCCCCGTCTGCTTTCAGCGACGGTGCCGTCCAGTCAGCGCCCTGGGGACCCATCTACTGGCTCGCCTCATCCCCAGGTGTTACCGACGATGCCTTCCATTTTGCCCCATGGCGACGCGCCGCCGCCGCCGCCGCAGCAGCAGCAGCCGCCGCCGCCGCCGCTTGTTCTCCCGCCGGCGCCGCCCGCATTCGACGCTTCGTTGCAGCCGCCAAGCGCCTCCCAGGGTCACGCGCCGCCGATCGCTTCCCGTGACCAGCTGTCCTCCGCCATGGAACTCCCGCCCGCTCCGGACCACATGACGTCATCGCGCGTCGGCTACCCCGACGCAATGGAGGTTGATCCTTCGGTCCCTCCTGTCTCTTTACGGGCGCATACACCGCATGTTGACGTGCACCCTGGACTAGTTTTTCAGGCGTTTCCTAGCTCCCCTCGGACCGAATGGCCGGGTGCGGGTGGCACAGCCTCGCCTGTTGTTAGGCTCCCCACCTCATCGCATACGTCAACATGTGGTCCTCCCCACGGCGGGCGGAAGCCTTATCACACGACCGTTCGCCGATTTGCGGGGGAGGAATGTGGTGTCACCGCCAGACACCACACTTGCTAGGTGGTAGCTTAAATCGGCCGCGGTACATTTAGTACATGTCGGACCCGCGTGTCGCCACTGTGTAATCGCAGACCTAGCGCCACCACCAAGGCAGGTCTCGTGATACGAGAGAGCACTCGCCCCAGTTGTACGAGAACCTAGCTACCGACCAGATGTACGAAGCCTTTCTCTCTCATTAGCCGAGAGACAGAATAGCCATCAGCTAAGTTAATGGCTACGAACTAGCAAGGCGCCATTAGCCATACAGTGATTGTAATTAAAGTCTCCTGTGTATCGTCAAGATCGATGTACCACAATGATATTAAAGATAAGTATTAATACAGCTACGTACTTTTCTTAATAACATTAATTACGTAGCCTGTTCCAGTACTTCACGCCCGTCTGCGTTAGTCTAGCGTGCATTTTCAGCCATCTCAACTTCACGGTGTCGGCCCAGCTACCGACACAACAATAAATTCTGTTTAGAACAGCATCTAGAAGCATGTGTAACAGAAGTAGAGTTCCATAACAGATCCTATGTAATAATGACTATTTACCGAGCACCTGCAGGAAATTATAATCTATTCTTAGATCATCTAGAAGCTCTTTTGGGTTATTTAACAGGAAGAAACAAAGAAATTTTGATTGCTGGTGACTTTAATACAGATTTTCTAATACAATCAACCAGTAAACATTCACTGCAGTTAGTAATGTTGTCTTTCAATCTCACTCACACTGTACACTTTCCAACTAGGATCACTAAATCCTCAAGGACAGCCATTGATAACATTTTCATAGACAAATCAAGGGAACAAAATCATATCATAAAACCTGTTATAAATGGACTGTCAGATCATGACATGCAGCTCCTTGTTTTAGATGTAAATTCTAAGCAGATTATCAAGACTGCTAAATCTGAGTACAGGAGAGTAGTCAATCAAAATTGAGTGTTTTAGAAAACTGCTCAAAGATATGAACTGGAAAGATGTTTATAGTGCTCATGACATGAATGAAAAATATAACACATTCATGAACAATGTCAGTACCATGTTTGAAAACTGTTTTCCTCTAAAAGTTACCCAAATTAAACAGAAGTCTATAATAAAATCATGGATTACACAAGGAATAAAGATGTCCTGTAAGACAAAAAGGAAAATGTATCTGTCGACCAAGAATAGCTCCAATGCTGATGATTTAGCTAAATACAAGGAATACTGTAAAACATTAAAAAAAGTAATACAGACGTCTAAACAAATGCACTACGATAAGAAGATAGCAATGTCAAGGAACAAAATAAAAACAATATGGGATATAGTGAAGGAGCAGACTGATAGAACCAGAAAGGAACAGGAGCAAATGGCACTAAGGGTAGATGACACATTAGTAACTGATGGGCATAGTGTGGCAAATCTATTTAACAAGTACTTTATATCCGTTACTGATAGAACGGGACTTTCAGGATCAGTAAATAATGCCCTTGAATATCTGAAACTAGCCTTCACAAATAACTTCAAGTACATGAATATATCACTCGCTTCACCAAAAGAAATAACTTCCATAATAAAATCTTTAAAAACAAAGCATTCTAGTGGGTACAATGAAATACCAACAAAGTTATTTAAGGCATGTTCTTGTGAGTTTAGTACAATTCTAAGTTACTTGTGTAACCAGTCAATTATAACTGGGACATTTCCTGACTGGCTAAAGTATGCAGATGTTAAGCCTCTATTCAAGAAAGGGGATAAAGAGATACCATCAAACTACAGACCGATTTCACTTTTGCCAGCATTCTCAAAAATTTTAGAAAAAGTAATGTACAGGCAGCTGCTCAACCATCTGACCACAAATAACATATTATCAAGGACACAGTTTGGATTTCTGAAGGGTTCTGATATCGAGAAGGCTATTTACACCTACAGTGAAAATGTACTTAATTCATTAAATAACAAATTACAAGCAGCAGGTATTTTCTGTGATTTGTCAAAGGCATTTGATTGTGTGAACCACAACATCCTTTTAAGTAAATTAGAATTCTATGGTGTCACAGGCAGTGCTGCAAAATGGTTCAAGTCATACCTCACTAAACAAAGGGTGTCAGTGCAAGGGACTAGTGAATTAAGTCATCAGTCATCATCAGAATGGGAAGAAATTACATTTGGTGTCCCACAAGGATCCATCTTAGGGCCATTGCCTTTTCTTGTGTACATTAATGATCTCTCATCAGTTACACTGCCAGAAGCAGAGTTCGTTTTGTTTGCAGATGACACAAGTATTGCAATAAATAGTATGTCAAGTGTAGTTCTAGAAAGATCTGCTAATGATATTTTCATGGATATTAATAAATGGTTTAAAGCCAACTCACTGACATTAAACTTCGAAAAGACTCACTATATGCAACTCAGAACCTGTAAGAGGTTTCCACCCAGCATATGCATAAAATACGAAGAAGAGCCGATAGAAGAGGTTGAGTCTTAAATTCCTGGGATTACAACTTGATGATAAATTCAGTTGGGAAGAGCACACCACAGAACTGCAGAAACGCCTTAACAAATCTGTATTTGCAATTCGAGTGTTAGCAGACATAGGCGACATAAAAATGAAAAAGCTTGCATACTTTGCCTACTTTCATTACATAATGTCATATGGTATAATATTTTGGGGTAACTCTTCAAGTCAAACAAAAGTTTTCAGAGTCCAAAAGCGTGTAATACGTATTATTTGTGGAGTAAATTCACGGACGTCTTGTAGCAACCTCTTCAAAGAACTGGGTATACTAACTACTGCCTCTCAGTATATTTACTCATTAATGAAATTTGTCATAAATAATATATCTCTTTTTCCAACAAACAGCTCAGTTCATACATACAATACCAGGAACAAAAATGATCTGCACAAGGACTTAAAAGCACTTACTTTAGTTCAAAAAGGGGTCCACTACTCAGGAACACTCATCTTCAATTATTTGCCAGTAAACATAAAAAATTTAGTTACAAATAAAGATCAGTTTAAAAGGAGCCTGAAAGACTTACTAGTGGCCAACTCCTTCTACTCCATTGACGAATTTTTTAATAGAAACAAATGATGTATTGTACGTATAATCATACTATTAGTATTGTTATTTCAGCTTAAAAAAAATAAAAAAAATAAATTGACATGTTCCACATCCACGAGGATCTCCTCAGCACGGATCTATGGAACGAAACACTAATCTGATCTAATCTAATCTACCCCGCCGACACATGTGTAGTGCCGCGCGGGGTAGCGGTGTATTGTAAGGCGTCTTGTCACGGTTCACGCGGCCCCTCCCGTCGAAGGTTCGAGTCCTCCCTCGGGCATGGGTGTGTGTGTTGTCCTTAGCGTAAGTTAGTTTAAGTTAGATTAAGCAGTGCGTAAGCCTAGGGACCTATGGCCTCAGCAGTTTGGTCCCATATCCCTTACCACAAATTTCCAGTTTACAAGCGTTGTGTGTCCAGTTGGCGTTGCGCATGAGCCGTTTCTCTTCAAGTCTGTGTGCTCCCTCGCGCGCCCTCCGTGGTGAAAGCTGGATTATCGATATCAGATCGATTCTGTTCGCATGGCAAACGACGCCGGTTACGCAGAACACGAAGTTTTTCTATATTGGGATTATACGTAGAATTTAACTGGAAACCGCCGTCTCGATTAATAAAGGACTCAGACAGTCGTATTTCCACTGAATCAATAATGGAAAAATGGTTCAAATGGCTCTGAGCACTATGGGACTTAACATCTGAGGTCATCAGTACCCTAGAACTTAGATCTACTTAAACCTAACTAACCTAAGGACATCACACACATCCACGCCCGAGGCAGGATTCGAACCTGCGACCGTAGCGGTCGCGCGATTCCAGACTGTAGCGCCTAGAACCGCTCGACCACTCCGGCCGGCTTAATGATGACGGAGCTCCAAAAGTTTGACGTATAGGCCCCAATTTTCGCTTTGGTAGTATTTCATCGAATGACCAACGGAAATACAATGTTCAGCGATGGCGGCCTCAGTGCCTTTCTTGTCAGTTTTCGCCTGAAGATTGTCAGAAAACTCTGCGCCGAAATATCGCGGCAGCAAGTTGCAGACATGCAGCAGTTCGCTCGAAATTTTATGGAACGATCTGTGAAAGTTTTAAATCTCATACAGAGAAGCTAGAAAATGGTTACTTTGGAATGTGACGTAGCTGCATAGATTGTGTTAACAAGGTACTACTGAATACTCTGAAATTATACCGTTTGTTCACTCCGAAAATAAGGAGAAGACCTTTAAGAAATATCGATTTCTTTGAACGAATATTCAGTAAGAAAAGCAAGAGCTGCAACATCCGTCTCCAGAGCAGATGAGGTATCACACAGCAGTCTCATAGACCACCACAGCAGTACAAGGACAATCGCCGTGGTGCACGACATGGCTTTAAAAATACTCTGACGAGTCTGATTATTATGAACACGTCCGAGCTGTGACGTCCACACCACGTAGCTCGTGAGATGTCGCATTGTGATGACTGGCGAACGATATTTTTCACTGCTTTTAGGCGTAAGGGAAGACATTTACCGAGAATACAGGAGGTGTAGGGATCAGTCAAGGCTGATTCGGGAGAATCGTGGTTTCAGCGTCGTTTACCCTTCGCTGTTTGTTCGTGTTTTGAAGGACGTTCACAGGTCCAGTGGCAGTCTGCACAAAAAGAAGCAATCTATCGTCACAAGCCTTTAAAAATAAATGGGAAAGACAGAAGAGAGGAGTGAGAGTTCTCGGTATATATTACGCAGTCGCACAAGTGACATGGTATTGAAAATTTGCTATGAAACGATATTACAATACCACGCAGAAAGAGTTGAAGATTTACAAGGGGACCTTACGGTCGCGGAAATTCAGTTCAGGATGAGACTTCGCAAGGTAGCAGTATACCTCATCCACAAAAGTTGTAAAGCGCAATAGCCATAAGATTCCAAGAAAATGGGTGAGATGTGGCATGCCTTTACAATGCACACAGTGACTTGCCCCCTCTCATATTTATATCATGCGCTGAGTAATTCGATTTGGGGAATTATAGCCGAGTATGGTCATTGCAACGCTAGTATTGAGAACCCAGAAGATATGAATATTTTCCTCTCTAATTACATGCGGTGAAGAGTCGCTATTTCTTCCCACGCTGCGTCTCTCGTCGCCTGTATGGTCCGGAAAGACAGGGGCGTTCTGCTGGGGATGAAAGAATTATGCCGACGGGTGTGAGGGAGTCGAATGGATGTTGTCCACACGCCGACATTGTCATAAGAGCGGAGGCGACACGCCCACAGGGGCCTGAGGGAGCGGCTGCGGTTAGAGATTCCGTTACTTCGCAGAAACTTCGTGAAAACACTTTCTGATGGGCTACGAGCGAGGCATGGTAATGACTTGTGTTCGCAGGCAGTCTTGGAGGGCAAATTTCAGCGTTTTCTGCAAAAATCATAACTGTGATTGGCTTGCTCAGGTGATAGTGAATTTCTGAGACCGTAAGGTACCCTTGTTAATTGACAATGAAAGAGCCAAAAATAATCGACAGATGGGATCCATTGTTCTCTGCATCAAGAAGCACTTTGTGCTACATTTGTAGGCATGCAGTCGTGAAGAAACTGGTGGTGTGAATAGAAAAATTTGTGACGTTGCACGCATTTGGTTCAAATGGCTCTGAGCACTATGGGACTTAACATCTGAGGTCATCAGTCCCCCAGAACTTAGAGCTACTTAAACCTAACTAACCTAAGGACATCACAAACATCCATGCCCGAGGCAGGATTCGAACCTGCGACCGTAGCGGTCGCGCGGTTCCAGACTGTAGCGCCTTTAACCGCTCGGCCACTCCGGCTGGCTGTTCTCGAAGTCTGCGACCAAACTGGGCCCTACCAGCTGTAGGCGGCTCGTTAAGCCAGAGTTGACAGGGGGTGCTGAATCTGTCTTCCTGGAGGTGTGGCGCTGCCCGCTCTTCCCATTGGTGCGCGGGTCAGTGCCTTCTTGGTGCCGTTTCGCAGCTCTGCGCTGGTCCGTGTGCAGTCGATCTTTAGGATTGCACAAAGAATTATATTTTTTTTATGAAATGACTGTTACTATTGTCGATAAAATGTTATTGCAAATTCGACAATATTATAAGCTGCAGATAGATTAAGAATATTCTTTGTAAATTTGAGTAACCGGTTTCTACGTGGAAGAACAGAGTGTAGCTGTTGCCCTGCTGTATGTACAAGTAGGGAGATGGTCAGGAAGTGTCGATATCCTCACGGAACTATGGACCGTCCTTACCCGCTACTGATAATATTTTACGTATTTTAAAACAATTAAAAAAGGATATAAAAAGTTACCTGAAGGTAGGATCGAATCTAGATCGCCCGTGTGGCAAGCAAGTCTGCTACAGGTGCAGCCATTTCGCTGTGCTGCCGTAGCATATAAATTGACCGGTATATGAACTTTGCCTAAAACTTTAGCGCCCTTGCGAGGTGCCAGGGCTAGCAGTGTGTTTAACACTAAATTCTTCTAGAACCTTCATATGGAAATGATGCTCTAAGCCCCCCACTCCCCTTTTTCAAACTCGGACTTTTGCTGTTGCAGATGGATTAAGAAGAAACGCGAACTGACTGTAAACGACCCTGCAAGTGGAGTAGAGTTTGGCATCTGCAATAATTTAATTTGATAGAAACTAATTTCATAAAGGAAAGATTCATTAACGTAGTGAGAGATGAAAGGGTTGCTCTACCAACCTACAGAATGAAAGTTCTGTTCAAAATAACAATTTAATTTATTATGACTAAACTCAAAATAAAAAAACACATGAAACATTTACAATACTTCAAATTGCATACTCAAATAAATGCTGTGAAGGTGAAGGTGTCCATAAACTAGCTCGTGACATTTATGACCAAGTGGTATGTGGATTCCTTGCAACTCAGATCTTAAGAGAAACACCCAGTCAACCCAACATTAATTGCTGCTACAGTAGTGAGAACTTAGACAATGAACACCGAAGACAGAACCACAATAGAAAAGACGGTAATAGGCGCGCTCTGTTTAGCTCTGATTATCACATAGCAAAATTCCCTATCTGCCGATGCTGCTACATTACGAAGCTGTCTTCTTAACTGCAAGGACACGATCTGGCGTACCGGAGGCGATGGCTGGTTGCTTCTGCGTCCCGTTGTGGTGATGATAATGTCGCGGGTATAGCCCAAAACAAATTATCCTGGTCTGGTTGTTCCAGACTAAAGATTTCCTAGGAATTCAAATGCGCCTCTGAGGGAGACGAAGAAGGCTCACCACACAATCACTCACAACACAGTCATTGATTTTAACAAGCGAAGTCACACTGTAACTCCAATACAGTCAACTTTAGCCAAAACTGCTCAAGACGGACAACATAGGCTGCATGTTCACAGAACACTCAATTGCCAACTGTATTCGGAAAGTTACGTTGAAGTCGAAACTTCAACAACTTCGTCAAAAGGGTATTACTAAACGAGAGTATATTAGACAGCCATCGGAAGGCACGCTGTCCAGAGCATCGAGAGCTCAATGTTGTATCCTACTCCGACCTAAAAGCGAGACTCGACTCTACCAAGAGCACCTGTACAAGTCAAACATAGAACATTACCGCCCCCACGATACTGGCCGTGGTTAAACGTGCCAATCAGCAACTCGAAAACCGGTGGAAAATTCCACTCTATTGCCGAAGCACTACTATTCCACCAATCTTTGTAAATTTGAGTAACCGGTTTCTACGTGGAAGAACAGAGTGTAGCTGTTGCCCTGCTGAATGTACAAGTAGGGAGATGGTCAGGAAGTGTCGATATCTTCACGGAACTATGGACCGTCCTTACCCGCTACTGATAATATTTTACTTCAAAGGTATTATAATTTTTAACAAAATTAAAAACATAAAATAAAAAGTTATCTAGAGGTAGGATCGAAACTGGTTCGCCAGCGTGTTAAGTGAGTCCGCTACAGCTGCAGCCATTTCGCTGCGCTGCCACAGCGTTTCGCCTGAAAATTCACAGCCCTTTTTCTGGGAATCTTCTGGCTAGTGCGCCTTACAACTTTTGTGGGCGGACACCATTGAAGTATACTACTAGACTACGAAGTCTCATTCCGAAGTGAATTTCTGAGACCGTAAGGTACCCTTGTTAATTGACAATGAAAGAGCCAAAAATAATCGACAGATGGGATCCATTGTTCTCTGCATCAAGAAGCACTTTGTGCTACATTTGTAGGCATGCAGTCGTGAAGAAACTGGTGGTGTGAATAGAAAAATTTGTGACGTTGCACGCATTTGGTTCAAATGGCTCTGAGCACTATGGGACTTAACATCTGAGGTCATCAGTCCCCCAGAACTTAGAGCTACTTAAACCTAACTAACCTAAGGACATCACACACATCCATGCCCGAGGCAGGATTCGAACTTGCGACCGTAGCGGTCGCGCGGTTCCAGACTGAAACGCCTAGAACCGCTTGGCCACTCCGACCGGCTTGCACGCATTATTCCACTGTCTGTTGCAATAGTTCTCTGTGGCATTGAGCGAAAAGCATGGAGACTTTGTACATTATTTAAAGGTGCGTTGCTTAGATCGAGGGGCACGTCTGGAACGATTTATCGATTTAAAACTCACTATTGTTGAATTTATGAAGGAAAAAGGAATGCAGCACCGAAAATTAGAACATCTGAAATGAACTTCAGACCTCGCATTTTAAGTGGACTTGATTGCACACTGCCGACAATAAGGCACTGAACGGGGAGAAACAACGTCTTTCTGATTTGATGGGGTTGCATTTAAAAAAATAGCTTTGTAGAAGGAACACATTCTGACGAACACAGTCGAGTGCCCTAAGCTCGCCTCCGTTAAAGAAAACGCAAGATTTGAATTCATTGTGGCCCTGAACGATCTACAAGGATAGGTGTGCCGACTGAAAAATGCCGCATCGCAATTCTAAATGAAATACCGCACTGTGCAGAGTACTTACCGGAAGGAACGAGCAAAGCAGAGGCAGACAGAACCTTGGCCCACACACGACTTGCATACCGGGCCCGCGTGAGGTTTGCCCTGACTTTAAATGGTGGTATCCAGAGTGATACCGTTGAAAGCAGCGGAAGAGGCACTAACGAAACAGGTCAAACCAGAAAGCTCGCCTCACAATGGAACTCAAGTAACCTATTCTTGCTGAGCCGAAAAGAGCCTTTGGGCATTCTTAAGCTGCACGTGAATTCGAAGTAGTATGCCAAAAGAACTTGAGATATTGTTCGAAAAAGGATTCGAGACTTATGATCGTTCTAACTTAATTTTAATGGCAGAACGTAGGCTCTGATTAGAGAATGCAGATATCTGACTACTGCTTTACAATGTGATATTACTGATATACTTATCCACCTCACTGTTAAGTGACAACGCCAGCTACACTGAATCGCCAAAGAAACTGATATGGACATGCATATTCAAATACATAGATAAGCAAACAGGCAGAGTATGGCGCTACGGTCGGCCACGCTTATATAAGACAGACAAGAAGGGTCTGCCGCAGTTGCCAGATCGGTTACTGCTGCTGCAACGGCAGGTTATCAAGATTTGAGTGAGTTTGCACGCGGAGTTATAGTCGGCGCACGAGCGATAGGACACAGCATCTCCGAGGTAGCGATGAAGTGGGGATTTTCCCGTGTGACCATTTCACGAATGTACCGTGAATATCAGGAAACCTGCAAAACATCAAATCTCTGACATCGCTGCGGCCGGAAAAGGTCCTGCAAGAACGGGACCAACGACGGTTCATCGTGACAAAAGTGCAACGCTTCCGCAAATCGTTGCAGATTTCAGTGCTGGGCCATCAACAAGTGTCAGCGTGCGAAACATTCAACGAAACATCATCGATGTGGGCTTTCGGAGCCGAGGGCTCACTCGTGTACCCTTGATGACCGCACGACACAAAGCTTTACGCCTCGCCTGAGCCCACCAGTACCGACACTGGACTGTTGATGACTGGAAACATGTTGCCTGGTCGAAGAGACTCGTTTCAAATTGTATCGAGTGGATGGACGAGTACAATGGAGAAAACCTCATAAATCCGTGGACGCTGCACGACAGCAAGGGACTTCTCAAGCTGGTGGAGGCTCTGTACTGGCGTGGGGCGTGTGCACTTGGGGTCATATGGGACCCCTGATACGTCTAGTTACGACTCTGACAGGTAACACGTACGTAAGCATCCTGTTTGATCACTTGCATCCATTCACGTCCATTGCGCATTCCGACGGACTTGGGCAATTCCATCAGGACAATGCGGCACCCCACACGTCCAGAATTGCTACAGTGTGGCTCCAGGAACACTCTTCTGAGTTTAAACACTTTCGCTGGCTAGCAAACTCCCCAGACATGAAAATTATTGAGCGCATCTGGGATGCCTTGCAACATGCTGTTCAGAAGAGATCTCGAACCCCCTCGTGCTCTTACGAATTTATGGACAGCGCTGCAGGGTTCATGGTCTGAACTCCCTCCAGCACTACTTCAGACATTACTCGAGTCCGTTCCAAGTCGTGTTGGGGCACTATTGCGTGCTCGCGGAATCCTACACGATATTAAGCAGGTGAACCAGTTTCTTTGGCTCTTCAGTGTATTTTGTGGATTCAGTCTATTGCATTAACGTCTAACACAGACTTACCTTCAGTAACGTTTTATTCCTCTGTGTAGCTCTCAGTCTTCTTTCATGCAAGCTTTCTGCATCAGCAACTTCTATTGTATCCCCTGTTGAAATCCTCTGTTTAGCGAGATTATCCCTCTGGCTCTGCCTGCGAAATAAGAAAACCTCTATAGAATATTTAATTGTCATCGAAACCACACACGAATCGCATCTCTCTGTTTTCTGGAAGATCCCCCGAAGGTTACACTATTATGTAGTTGGAAGGAGTCCTCCTATTACGTGAAGATTCCTCTACTGATCGCACACTTTTACTTCGGCCCTGAAGGAGGATGCAAGAAGCGGAAGCTTGGGTCGCCTCGTAGGACGTTGCCTGCTGAGACGGGCCCCGCCTCCTTCTTCCTGAGCAGCCAATTTATAGCTTTAAGTGAAACGAACACCCAATGGATTAATGCGTCGCAGAAATGACACAAAAGTTGGTTGAGTGGCCGAAGGACCAGGATTACCATCAACAGTCGTGAATGATCAGATTTTAACATATTTAGACTCACACTGTGGACAGATTTGAGTTTGCACCCACAATATTTTCGCTCAGGCAAGTGATAATAAGCTTTTCATCACCATAGCTCCTTTCCTTACTAATCAAAGTTTCTTTTAAAGTCTCCATTCAGCTGCATAAAGTTTGAGTGCTACAGTTACTAACATTAATTAAATGTCTCAAATGCAAAGCACGCACTATTAGCACCAGGAAGGACACAGTAGTTAATAATTAAACTTTCGCTACTTGAGAGGGCCCTCAGAAAAAACGAGTGATCCAAGTACAATGAAACTTTGTTGGAACATTTGTAAGGACATACGGAAGAGAAATAATGAAGAAACCATTGAACCAAACATAAATTTCAATGTCTACACGAGAGCGTAACATTTGTTAATTGCGTACCATGTTTACGTTCCAGGTTACAAACTTTGCTCAATGTGAGGACCATCTGTATTCACGACAGCCTGAAACCCTACTAGAGATACCTTTCCACAATTGTTTGCATGATTTTTCTAACTGTGAACTGTGGCTGTCGTGAACAGCTAGTGCACAGCTTGAAGATCGCGCACAGTGTCCAGCATTTTCAGCCATGGCAACAGTAACTTCTTCGACAATTGGTGACGCAATTGGGCGTCGGTCTCTCCCAGAAGCAATTCCAAATCGCCAGTCAATTCGAACTTTCGAAATGTGTTCTTCAACCACGGTGCGAAAAGTACTCCTTCAGTTCTTGAATGCGTTGGTACTCCAGAAGAACACTATTGCAGTTGTTTTGAGAAAACAGCTTTACCAGCAAAGCCCTGTTCATCTTGTCCAGATCTATGTTGACTGTCTGCACAATGATATGTCGCTGTACCAGTACTGGCGCCTAATGGTAAATCATGACACTAACACTTCTAACAAAGCAAATCCTATAGCACACAGTCTAAACATCAGTCTTATAAAGTTCAATACCCACACGCTAAATAGTTTTCCGTCTATAGTGACGGAAGAATAGAAAGTTTAATTATGTATTATACAAAGCCAATATATAAGTGAAGCATTGACGTTGCAATAAATCTGTAAAAAATAAAAAGCAATTTAGTTGCTCTAGATCAGAATAGATCTATCTGTAAGCCTTCGTATTACTGTAAGCCTTCGTATTGCCTGAATATCTGCCCCCCCCCCCCCCCCCCCCAAATTCTATAAGTCCCTCCACATCCTTGAGCGTCATGCAACCCGCCTCGCCTTCCATATATGCCTCCCGTGCCCCACGCGGATCCTCTATGACCTCATTCCTTTCCCCCTTCTGCTCCTATTTCTTGAACATTTCTGCATACTCTACACCTCCTGCCGTCTTGATCCCCCTCACCCCCTGGTTGCTCCACTCCTCTCCCATCCCCGTCCCCTGCCGCGTTTTCACTGTTGTGTCCCCCCTACCCTCAATCTCTACACCATCTCCTTTCCCAAGGTGGCTTCCATCAACTCCCCCTCCCGGATGATGCCTTCTCTCCCTCCATTTATCCCTCCTATCAACTCTGATCCTCACCCCCTCTCCTTTCCTCCGTCCTATCCCTGGGCTCCCTCTTCCCACCCCCCTTCCATCCTGTTTTTCTCCCCGCCTAACCTCTCCATAACTCCCTTCTCCCCCCCCCCCAAATCCTTTTGTATTCCCCTCCTCTGCCTTTCCCACTCCCTGTTGCGTCTGCCCAGCACCCCCCCCTCGACCTCCATCGGCTCATTTCGCCCCCTTCCCCCTCTTCGTTTTTCCTCTCCTTCCCCCCTTTTTATTTTCCCATCATCTGTCCAGGTTCCCCCCACCTGCCCTCGGCTGTGGTATGTCATATTTGCCAACTTTTTAGTGCAGTGTTCAAGTGAATGTTCAGTGTTGTTCGTCTGTCCAAAGTGTTGTGAGCAGAAATCATGCTGTCGCTGGGTGTGAATTTTATGTCTCTTGCGAACAGAAACCAGACTGCCGCCGTGTTTTTTAACTGTCTGTCTATTATTTTACCTGTCTGCTTCATATGTATTTTATTAGCATCATGATCCCTTTGTTTCTATGTTTTAAGTTCCACGATTTTTTCCGCCATGTTACCGTTAAAGTCTCCGATTTTATCGCCTGTTTTTATTGTTTATTATCTTCCTCTTTTTAAAACAAATTCTGATGGCTGAAGAGCGGCATACTAAGCTGCTGCCAGCCCGCCCCGTTTGGGGGAAATCGAAACTCAATAAAGAAAAAAAAAAATACCTGATTACTTCAGTCCACTGTTGGACTGGCTAGAATATTTAACGTCCAAGGACAGACACAAGTCTGACAGCTTTATGGGAAAGAGTCGATCAAAAACAATACCACATGCCTGAATGACGATGCCCTATCGCCTCATGATCCTTTACTTTCTCAAGTTCAAAAATCAGTTTTCAGAGAAGAGGCAAGAAACATTCTTCAGTTCCATTAGTAATATTTACGTACTAAGTAAAAAAGAAAGGCTGATTTAAATGCAGAACCCTTACAGACATAAAGACAATTGCTGTCACTTACGCACGTATCAAAAAAGAAAGGTTGATTTAAATGTAGCACCCTTACAGACACATAAACAGTTCCCATTCGCGTCCTCAAACCATCTTAGAAATAAGAAGAGCAACTAACTAAAAAAGCTGGGTTCTACTGCAAAGCCTCGCGCTGAAATGTTGTTTCATGAGATTCTTCAGAGAACTTGAGCCGTTGTCATTCCTGTATCCAGTTACCACGTTCTCTTCACAAATAACGACATGCAGCACACTGCTAAAAAGTCAAGGATGAATGACCCAGTGGATACGTGGCGGTGGTCAGATTCCGACGTTAGATACCTGTGAACGCCAATGAATCACCTCCTGTGTTCCCCGCCTACAAAGAAACAGGACAGCACTACACTGAGGTGAAAAAGTTAGCGATTTGCCCGTATGCAGTTGGCGGTACTATCACGTACACTAGGTATAAAAGGGCAGTGCAGTGGCGGAGCGGTCATTTGTATTCAGATGAGCCATGTGAAAATGCTTCTAGCGCGATCTTGGCCAAATGGCGGGAATTAACAAAGTCAGAACGCGGAATGGTAACTGGAGCTAGACGCATGAGACGTTCCATTTCGGAAATCATTAGAAAATTCAATATTCCAAGATCCACAGCGTCAAGAGTGTGCCAAGAATACCAAATTTCAGACCTTACCTCTCACCATGGACAATGCAGTGGCCAACGGGCTTCACTTAACGACCGAGAGCAGCGCCGTTTGCCTAGAGTTGTCAGTGCTAACAGAGAAGCAACAAAGCGTGAAGTACGTTAGCACAGTACAGCAAAATCTGGCGTTAATGGGCTATGGCAGCAGACGACCAACACGCATGCCTTTCCTAAGAGTGCAACATTGCCTGTAGCGCTTCTCTTCGGCTTTTGACCGTATCGGTTGGACCCTAGATGACAGGAAAACCATGGACTGGTCAAATGACTCGCGATTTGATTTGGTAAGAACTGATGGTAGGTTCTGAGTGTACCGTAGACTCCATGAAGCCATGGGCTCAAGTCGTCCACAAGGCACTGTGCAAAAAGGTGTCTGCTCCATAACGGTGTGGTTGTGTGTACATGGAATGGAGTAGGTCCTCTGGTCCAACTGAACTTATCGCAGGCTGAAAATGCTTATGTTCCGCTACTTGGAGACCATTTAGAGCCATTCAAGGACTTCATGTTCCCAAACAACGGTGGAATTTTTACGGAAGACAATGCGCCGTGACACCTGACCACAGTTATTCGCGAATGGTTTGAAGAAAATTCTGGACAATCGTAGCGAATGATTTGGTCTCCAGATCGCCCAACATGAATCCCATCGAACATTTATAGGACATATCGAGACGTCAGTTCGTGTACAAAATCCTTCATGAGCAACACATTCGCCACATGGGTCAGTATTTCTGCAGGAGACTTTCCAGCTACTTGTTGAGTCCATGCCAAGTCGAGTTGCTGAACTACGCCGGGCAAAAGAAGGTCGGACACGATATTATGAGGTGTATGTCAAAGATTTTCTGGAGCCCCATTTCATGCCAATCCCGCGCAGCATGCCCAAAGTCCAATAGCTCAGGTGACCGCAGCACTCTACTTGTTGTAGGAGACGTGGAGGCCATTATTTGCTCGTAATATTAACAGAATTTTCGCCAGTTGACCATATTGGGGGAGTGCCAGAACAGTCACTAACCGGCGCAGAGTGTAGGCCATTTATTAACATGGTTGTCAGCAGATGAGGAATGTGCATTAGCAAAGCTCTCTCAATTTGTACAACGCAGTACCTTCCCAAATTGCTGGCAGTATCATCATTGCTGTACTTGCGCTTTAAGTATCCCGTAGATCAACTCTCACTAATGGAGAGATGAAAATCTCATTTAAACAATAACGCCACGAATTTCTCGAAAACGGGGGGTTTTACTAAAAATCGTTAAATTTATGACATTCTGTATGTTGCTGAATAAACACATTTTGAAACTGTGAATATGAGGGCAGTTACTGACTAATGCGCGTTTCCGGTTCTCTGCGCGTGACAGAACCTATCACGGTTTATACCAACATCGCCAACAGCCTTGCCGCAGGGTAACACCGGTTCCTGTCAGATCACCGAAGTTAAGCGGTGTCGAGCTGCTTCGATGGGTGACAATCTGGTCTGCCGAGCGCTGTTGGCAAGCGGGGTGCACTCAGCCTTTGTGAGGCAAACTGAGGAGCTACTTCACTGAGACGTAGTGCCCTGGTCTCGTTAACTGACATACAGCCGGGAGAGTGGTGTGCTGACCACATGCCCCTCCACATCCGCATCCAGTGACGCCTGTGGTCTGGGGATGACACGGCGACCGGTCGGTACCGTTGGGCCTTCATGGCCTGTTCGGACGGAGAGTTTTTATAACAACATCGGCTGAATTTAGTTGTTATATGATGTTTGGATGGTCAATAATTTATCTCGGTAGACGCATTAAAACTAAGTACATTATTTGCATGACTCAACAGTTACGCCTGAAAACTGACTTGCCACAGCTCACTTTTCCTTATCAAAACATTTCTTTAACAGAATGAAATTATTTGGCTTGTGTGCAATTTAACTTCGATTGCTAAGTGTGACCGATAAGAAAGAATTAAGTTCTATTCACACTAGACGGAACCACACCAGGAATTAATGTCAATGTCAGATATTCTTTATGGTACTTTGAACAGCAGCATTCACTCACGATCAACGGAACAAAACGAAATGTCATCATCGAGCACGTGGAGTAATTTTTGAGAGAATAGTTTTGACTTAAAGTTGATGATCACATAATGTCGTCCTTCCGACTTGACTTGCTCTCATTCACACTAATTTATCTCTTCATAATTAAGTGAAAAAGCACCTATTTTGTCTTAAGGAAATATTAACCTTTTCAAATTCTTACATGTCATTTATTCACATTTTCCCTTTTGGAACTGAACACAATTTGGCTTCCACGTTTGAAGACGGGCGGCGAGGGTCTGGTTTCCCAATACGGCAAAAGACTGACGTATCATCCTGGCAGTATCTCAAAAAGAGAACTTCTTCTCAAAATTCGGAGAATTATCAGTAGTGTGGAACAATTATCTGGCTTGAAATGAATTATTTTATTCCTTAACTGAGCTTAACTCGAATATTTTTTCTTTTTCTCAGTGTAATGTTAATAACTGTGGTACAAAATGTTGTATATGTACATTCGTTACTAATATAACACTGTTAAACAAGTTAGCAAGACAAAACTACTAAAAGGAAAAACGTACAATAACGTGATTCAACTGCAAAAAAATGTTGGTTTGTATTCAGTTACAAAGCGACACGAACTGCTCTAAAGAGCGTCATACCAAATAAAAATAAATGTAAATGTCGTGTGACTAAGGCCTCTCGTCGAGTACGCCATTCGCCAGGTGCAAGTCTTTCGATTTGACGCCATTTCGGCGACTTGCGCGTCGATGGGGATGAAATCATGATGATTAGGACAACACGACACCCAGTCCCTGAGCGGAGAAAATCTCCAACCCAGCCAGGAACCGAACCCGGGCCCTTAGGATTGACATACTGTCGCGCCTAGGACATCCTATCAAATACGTAGCTGCAACAACCTATTGCGAGATTGCTGACTGGGGTCTAGGGCATTTGTATTCCAGCTTGTAGGAGGAAGAAAGGACAAACTACACCGGTTGTCAGAAAACATCATTAAAATACGATGCCATATTGCATCTGATTTAATTTAGCCAAAATGAAAAAAATATAGAAATGTAGTTTCAGAGAAAGCAATTATGTTCAAATATACAACATGTTTGAAACGAACGAAATGCACGCATGAGTTTTGTATGAATAACGTCAGTATGGAGCTGTATTATTTCTAGTAGCTGCTCACTGACAAGGGAGCCTCCCCACCGCACCCCCCTCAGATTTAGTTATAAGTTGGCACAGTGGAAAGGCCTTGATAAACTGAACACAGATCAATTGAGAAAACAGGAAGAAGTTGTGTGGAACTGTGAAAAAATAAGCAAAATATACAAACTGAGTAACCCATGGGCGACATAGGCAATATCATGGAGAGAGTTACTTCACGAGCGCCGTGGTTTCGTGGTAGCGTGAGCAACTGCGGAAGGAGAGGTCCTTGGTTCAAGTCTTCCCATCGAGTGAAAATTTTACTTTCTTTATTTTTGCATAGTTATTATCTGTCCGTTCGTTCATTGACGTCTCTGTTCACTGTAATAAGTTTAGTGTCTGTGTTTTGCGACGCATCGCAAAACCGTGCGATTAGTAGACGAAAGGACGTGCCTCTCCAATGGGAACCGAAAACATTTGATCGCAAGTTCATAGGTCAACCGATCCTCCACAGGAAAACTCATCTGATACATTCTATACGACACTGGTGACGGCATGTGCATCACATGACAGGAATATGTTGTCGACCCACCTAACTTGTACACTTGGCGAATGGGTAAAAAGTTTCTTCTACCTTGCCCGATTTAGGTTTTCTTGTGAATGTGATAATCGCTCCCAAAAAAGTGATGAAAAGATAAGAGTTTGTCACATAAACTGAAAATAAAAAATTAAACTTTTCACTCGATGGAAGGACCTTTCGTTCCGCAGCTGCTCACGTTACCACAAGACCACGGCGCTCCTGCCTTTCCGATATCCTTGATGTTGCATATCTTCCCATGAACTACTCAGTTTGTATTTTTGGTTATTTTTTCACAGTTCCACATAACTTCTTCCTATTTTCTCAATTGATCTGTGTTCAGTTTTTCAAGGCCTATCCACTGTGCCAACTTATAACTAAATCTGAGGGGGGTACGATGGGGAGGTTCCCTTGTGAGTAACATGTGTTGCTGTTAAATGAAGATTACCATAAGCTGCATAGGGAATAAAACTTTCATCCATCATGGATGTACAATACTGCGACTATGATGAAAAATGTTTTCAGAAGTGACTGCTACCAGTCGCCTTTCTTAATGGTGGAATTTTTATATTTCCATTACCAGTTTCAAGTCACTCAGAGACTCATCAGATGGTACAGTTCTTAGTAATTCTTTATGTAGTTGTGGTTGTCGCTCTATAGAGTTATCTGATTCCAAAACAATCCCCACAGTTCTATGAACAACTACTAAGAACTGTTCCATTTGATGATGAGTCACTAGGCGACTTTAAACCAGTTACGGTAAAATAAAAATTCTACCATCAAGAACGTCAACTGGTTGCAGTAATTTCTGAAAACCTGCATTGAAAACGATGCGGCTCTCACATCACTGCAAGAGTCTGGGGAAGAGAACTGCGACGAAGTGAGGCAGCTCCTGAAGCAATTTCAAACATGTATTTGGGTCAGGAGAACCGCCTGGCCATGCCATATGCTGAATGGTTCCCTGTTGAAGGTATCCATACCCTACGTATCCAGGTTGTGAAAACTACTTGACAGTTTCATACGCTGATTTGTTTACTGTTGAAGATGTACGTAGTGTCTGAAAATGAGCACTGGAGAACTCCTTGCCATCCAATACCCTAAATTGTGTTGAGTTTACGGCATTCATCCAAGAGGCGAGCTCTGTGTCATGTAACGTATTTTTCTCTTGCCCAGTACAGAGACTTTTACGAGGATCAGAGGTATAAATTCCACTGAATGGCCCATTTACATTTCTGCATGGAAATACGTGTATGTGTGGGCATCTACGTAAAAATGTACCAACTCAGATATGGACACAGGTGTCTGATGGTTGATAGCGAGTTCACAATATCACGGTTTCGGCCCAAGCCATCGTCAGATTCGGCTATGCGGCATCAAACGAAGTAAATACTGATGAGACAAGAACCTACGAGTATGTATTATAAGTGCAGCGTAGCTGAAGACTATTGCATGCGATTGTGGAGCATTCTCTGAAACATTTGTCAACGGCATTGACAGTGTACACATAAGCGGTCTTACATTCTTTTTAATCTACCAGTACATGGAGGAGCAACTTAGTTAGGTAGAAAATACTGTCGCCAGGTGCAGGACGATTTCCGCTTGCTTCTTTGCCAATCACGAATTTCGAACTGTGTTTCCACAGGATGTGATTACGTATATTTGTTCAATGGCTCGTTCTGCCGAACCTCCATTATCGCGACGTAATACAACATAGCACGACTAGTTAAAACTCTACACGATTAGAACTGACCATGAATGTTGTGCATTACATCGCATCGTCTATGTATTTGACCGTGTTAGAGCTATTTAAAATGGTTGGCTCCTTAGTATATGAGGTGCTATCCAAAATTTTCGGGACTGGTGCTGCTATCTGTTGGAAGCCTTATCTTTGTACTAATGATCACCATCACCCTCGAAGTATTTCCCATCTGCACGTACACACCAGTCCCAGTGCTTCTGCCACTGGTCAAACGTTTTCTGGAAGTCCTGTTCTTTGAATGTGTTTGTCACCACCAGCAAAGTCCGCCTGCTTAGCTGGGTGGTTACGTGCTTGCCTCCCATGCAGTGGGCCTGGTTTCGATTCGCGGCCGGGTTGGGGATTTTCTCTGCTCGTGAACTGGGTGTTGCGTTGTCCTCATCATCATTTCATCCTCCTTACTGGCATGCAAGTCGCCCAGTGTGGCGTTGACTGAAATGAGACTTGCACTCGGCGACCAAACTACCCCAAAAGGGGCCTCCCAGCTAAGAATGCCATACACTCATTTCATTTTTTACCACCAGCGATGCTGCTTGAATCCTCTCTAGAGTGTCGAACCGACGGCCTTTCAACTTGAGTTTCAGTTTTGGGAATAGCGCGAAGTCGCAAGGTGCCAGATCTGGTGAGTACGGTGGTTGGGGTACAACCAACATGTTGTTTTTTGCCAAAAAGGTCCTGGTGAGCAAGGACGTGTGACAGGGCGCGTTGTCGTGATGCAGCAGCCAGATCCCTTGTCGCCAAAGTTTGGGCTCTTATTGCCACACGTTTTCACGGAGCCATCGCAAAACGTCACAGTAGTACGCGGAATTCACTGTTTGGTTGGGTGGGACGAATTCTACGTGCACAACTCCCTTGGTATCAAAGAAAACGATGATCATGCTCTTCACTTTGCTCTTCACCTGTCTCGCTTTTTTGGGTCTTTGAGAGCCTGGGCTTTTCCACTGGGACGATTGTTGCTTTCTCTCTGGGTCATAACCGTAAATCCAGCTCTCATCGCTGGTGATAACCCTTGACAAGAAGGTTGAATCATCAGATGTGGTCTGACGAAGGTCCATGCACACTTCGGCTTCCGATCGGCAGTCTAGATCCTTGACAAAAATTTTGCGGTGGCACGATGCATGCCCTATTCATCAGTCAACATTCGTTGACATGTCCCATAACCCATATCCACTTCATCTGCGAGGTCTTGAGTGGTTCGACGTCGATCCACACGAACCAACTGTTGAAGTTTGGCAACAATGTCTGGTGTTGCGCGGCTAATGGGCCTTCCAGTGTGAGCATCATCTTCGACGTCTGTACTGTTCCCCAAACACTTGTTAAATCATTGAAAGGGTCTCCATAGCACTTTTCCCGAGATTGGCACAGTTTTTGATATACATACGCTCTTCTGTTCGCGGATCCATCGTAGATTCGCCACACACCAAACACAGAGTATAACGGAAATAGCTGTGTACATGCAAGTCCTCCGAGCTGAATGCCACTCTGCACACTGACTCATCATATATGCAGCTCTTGCCACCTAGCGGTGCAAAGATCTACTGCTCCTACTTTCCAGATGGCAGCACCAGTTCCGAAAATTTTAGATTCCACCTTGTACTGGCACTTTATGTGGCGAAAAAAAAAAAAATAGAGGGAGAGAAACTTGAATTGCGATTAACTTCGATGAATATTAAGCTTGATATGTTAAAGCTGGAATGAATGTTACTTGAATGTTACGTTAAATGTTAATGCGCTTCACAAAGAATTTTTTCTCCTTAATTAAGAGCGCCTTTAAATGGATCCAAGCTTTCAGGACTGTCTAGCTCAATGCTCATGTATAATAAACTTACTTGTATGATGTAGGTCGGTAGAGTCGCCGTAATGATCAAATGGTTAGCGATACGAAGCTTTTGCCTCGCACTCCGCACCGTTTCTGTTGCACGCTGTTATCGTAAAAAGGTTATTTATTTCTCACGTTAGACATACCTGGCCATTGCGATGGAACCGGACCGCGTGCAGGCTCGAGCTAACACTTATAAAGCCGCAAGGCGAATGTCTAATCGTGAGTATATGTAAACTTGAAGCACAAATTTCCAGAGGGGTTAAAATGATGAAATTCTTCGCCTTTGAATAAATGTTTATTTATACGGTTGTTCTTTCTAACAAAACAGCCACGTCCTCATTTCTGTTCACAAGATATTACGCCTTAGCGTTTAACAAACATCATTCTCTAACTAATTCCGTAATGGCCGCCGTGCATCAATACAGTTAGATCCGCTCCGACAACACGTCTTTCTTTTCCAGTCTCAAGCCAAAGTAAGAAGTATTATTAATCCATTGTCAGCAAAGAGTAGCATCACCTACACAGAGTTTATTCTCGCAGTCACTTTCTTTTGCTGCGGCTAATACGTTAATTCTCAAGGGAACATACGGTGGAGTTCGTAGCAACAGTCAGTGCTGAAAAAAGGTACTGTCAACACAGCTGCAATCCATCTCAAAAATTAACAAATTTCTCATCTCTTAAGTCGATTTATGTCATTACAGCACCCCAAATCCTCACTACACAGATCAAGTCGATTTATCCCATTACAGCACCCCAAATCCTCACTGCACAGATCAAGTACGTATCATATAATTGCAATCACAACACAAGGTCTCATTTACGTATTATCCCCAAATCCTCACAGCGCAGATCAAGTGCGTATCATATAATCGTAATCATAATACAAACACTTTTCGCAAACTCGTCCTCTGTCACTGCTGTCCTCTAGGGAACCCGAATTATGCACACAATAAAACGCCCATCTGTACATAAAGAACCGATGCAGTTCTTTTTATCGCTCTTTTCACGTGTCATAAAATGTAACACAAAACAAATGTATCTCTATTACACAGTACAGCAAACGCATCTTCTTTCGGTTTTGCTTCTTTCTCTTTTCGCTTCTGAGTCAGTCACCGTACTTTCTATCCACCTCTCTTCATTAATTATGTTTCCATCATGTTCCCCCTTTCTGTCCCACTCCTACCCCGTCTCTTACGTCAATTTCTGCGGGTGCCCATAGTGTAAATCCACCTGAGTGCAATATGCATTTGTTGTTCCATTTCACATAAACTAATGACAACTGTCATTTTTATACTAAAGATACTATTGCCTTCCACTGTTTATACTATAATTACTTCTACGTGTCGTGTCTCATATTACATAATTATGTTCTCATTAAATTTATGTCGTTATGTGAATATTCAACCAAGATGCCATTTTTGGAAAAACAACATACAGCCTGTGGAGAAAAATGTCTGAAGTGTCTTAAACTGCTCTTAGCGCTTCGTACCTCAATCGTCGAGATCGGAACCTTTGTAGGATCACTTTGCTCTCCGTCCGTCTGATCTTTCTGCCTGTTAAAAACCACTTTTCCCTGAAAAAAAAAACAAAAAAAACGAGTTGACGTAATAAGTTGACATTTATCTCACACATTCCGATCTAAGAACCCCTGGTGATGTAAAAAGGTTAGGCTTCTAAGTCAAGGCAATTAAAAGATACGGCCATTTACGTCACTCATCAAAACCTACAGGGTAGTTTCTGTTGAGCTAGAATCATGAAATTTGGCAAGAATCAAGGTTTCACACTACAAGCAAAGGAAAGAAATTCGAAAATGGTTAATCAGCAATTACATCAGAAGGAATTTTTTTTTGTCTGTCCTTCTGTTAAGACCCGTTTCTCTCAGGAATAGTTAGACGTATGTCTTATCTCTATCGATATCGATAACAGGCTAAAATCGTCGTTCTCTATCTTCGGGATGGATGAACTATCTGTATACATAATTAAGTTTGTCTACAACCCTGGGTGCTTGAGTCGTAATCGCATGATTTTTTGTTTTGTACACCATCACAGAATATGATAACATTCACTGTCGGTTTCGGCTATGCGCTGACCATATTCACAATCTGCCCGTCATAGGCGCCATATGACAAATAACGCATGTAGCGCACGTTCTGTTCGTCATATACAGCGTTCGACATAAATGCAGAAGATTGTCCACGTAAGACTGAAATCAGTAATGATTGGGAATTATAACTATTGGTTGTTAAAATGGAAAAAAAGTATAAACTGGCCGCACCTCTTTTTGTCCCTCTCACAGCACCAGACCTCATACACGCAGTTGTCTTGTGTGCACAGATGGCACAAGTGGATGTACCAGCATATTTTAACTTTCCTATCAACTGAGCCATGCTTCCTCGAGTTATTTTCCTTCCGTTACTTTTTGCTCTCTCCATTCGCCCTTCTCCCTCTCTCTTTCTTACCATACCGCCCAGCCCCATTTCTCTCGCTTCTTCTCGCTCTCTCTATCTCGCGATTCCTCTCCCTTCCCCACCTCCCTCTTGCTCTCCCTGCCCTCTTCTTTCATTCTCCTAGTGTTCATCCCGTCATTCATCGCCAGATGTTTTCATGATATGGCAAAATTTAATTTTTGTTTAATTTTGAAGCTCGATGGCCTTTCTGTCGCCACAGTCATTAGTTAACCTAAGGAAGGAAAGTGCGTCATCTGTCTGTGAATAATGTACAGAGGGTCCATAATTAAACTTCCAATTCCAAAACGCTGTAGAAAGATAACCACTGCTCAGATTATTATTATTGTTTGTTCAAAGGGACTAAATTTCTTGGTCATCAGTCCCTCCATTTCACGAGAGAAACACGTAAAAAAATAAAAAGCAAAAAAAGTGGGTCTTGGCTGCACCAACTTTATAAGCTAGTCAGATAGTTTAAAAAAGGGCGTGACAGTAGTTTAACACGATAGGTAAAAGAAAATAGAGATACTCCAGGCAACATATTCCACAAGAGAGTATAAAAGCACAACAAGGTGTGGGGGGAAGAAAGTAACCTGCCGTCGCATGGGGAGTACTCGCCGCAGTGGAGGGCTCCCCTCCCCCCTCCCCCCCCCCCCAATCTCTACAAATACCCCTAAAAAAGTTAAGCTTCTAAGTCAACCCAGTTAAAAGACACAGTCATTTATGCGAGCCATTAACATATATAGGGTAGCTTCCGTTAACCTAGAATGCTGTACTTGGCGCTCAGTGGAGCGCAGTGATTCAGAGGCACAGTACATATAAAGATCATCTACATACAGTGATGGAGATATTGTGGGGCCAACTGCATTTACGATACCATTTATGGCAATAGCGAACAGCGTAACGCTCAGAACCGATCCTTGAGGGACTCCAGTTTCTAGCACATATTGGGTGCTGAGAGTCGAACATATCTGGACCCAAAAAAGTTGCAGAGACAGGAAATTCGGGATAAAAATGGGCAAACAGCTCCCGAGATCCCACTCATGCAGTATAGGTAGGATGTGATGTCGCCAGATGGTATTGTATGCCTTCTGTGACTCAAGAAATACAGCAGTCAGATGTTGGCGAAGTGCGAAAGCACTGCACACTGCAGATTTCAGACGAACCAGATGATCTGTGGTAGACTGAAAAGCCTGAAAACCACTTTCGAATCGTGATATATGCCCTCCGGCTTCAAGGCACCAACAAAGACGGCGGTTAACCATTTGTTCAAGTAGATTACTCAGCCTATTCGCCAGAGAGATTGGCTGGTAGTTAGTTAAAATATGTAGGTCTTTTCCCACTTACAGGGCAGGAATAACAATACCTTCCTGGAGCGGAAATTCTCCTCCCTGCCAAATGCGATTAAAAGGCCCAAGTATATGTTGCATACTGTCGGCACGAAGATGGTTGAGCATTTGGTTGTGGATTTTGTCGGGTTCAGGGGCCGTATCTCGACACTCTGCCAGAGCGCTGCAAAGCTCCCATTCACTAAAAGGAAAATGGATGATACGGAGCCGTGTGCGTGGGAGGATAGCGGGCGGCGCTCAAGAAGGAGTTTCCAGGTCAGAAAATGAGGACTGTAATTACTACAAGTGGACACTTCAGCAAAGTGTGACGCAAAACTTTCGGCAAGTACGACGGGGTCAATGTAGATATTTCCTTTGACAATGATGCCAGGAACCGCTATGGGTGGTGGATGGCTGCAAATGCAGCGGAGTTTAGTCGATACTTGGGACGATGGGGTGTGATATCGCATAGATCATAAATATTGCTCCCAACACTCCTGCTTCCATTTCTTTATTAAAAACCACGCTTTCGCCAGGAGTCCCTAGAATACTATTAAATGAATCATAGAGGGATCGCCCTTGTGGCATTGAAGCGCCTTGCGGCGTTCCCTGATAGCTGTGGCTGTATCTTCAGATCACCATGGCACCGGCGTTCGTCGGGATGTGCCGGAGGAGTAGAGTATCATTGCTGCTGCAGCATGAATAATACTATCAATAGCATCCTGTACCACTTTGTCGATATCCATCGCATGGACGCATGACTGGCTGTAGAAGTGGCTGTAAGAGAGAAAGCATGCCAGTCAGCTTTCTCAAGCGACCAACATGGAGCATTCCAAATGTCTGTGAGTGGAGAGGGAGAGAACGATAGGAAAAGGGTCTCTGTCAAAAGATCCCCATGGGCACACCACTGAATCATGGATAAGAGACTCGGGCTGCAAACTGTGAGATCAGTAGTTCAGTATATTCCATGGGCCGCACTGAAACATGTTGCAGCTCCGTTACTGAGTAGACAGACGTCTAATTCCGAAAGGAGGTGTTCTAGTACTCGGCCTCTGCGAGACATGGTGACGCTGCTCTACAAGGAATTATGGGCATTTACGTTCCCCACTAAGAGAAAGAGGGGAGGTAGCTGTTCCACTAACTCTACAAGCCCGTGATATTGGAAAGGTCCGTCTGGTGGCATATAAACATTACATATTGTCATCCGAACCGACAGGTAGACACTAACGGCCACGGCCTCTAGTGCTGTGGTAAGGGGCACCTGCTCACTGGAAGTTTCAGAGCATATTAGGGTACAGATCCTACCGACAGGTCTCTCGACATTATCGCGATTGGTACAGTAGGATTTGTAGTTTCTCAGAGCAAGGAGTTCGGTCAGAAGGCGATAGCAGTCTTTACAGTTCCATTGAAGGTGCGTTGGCGTCAGGTCTGAGAAAGCGGTGAATGGAAAAGATAGGTGTGATTACTTCGCTAACAGGTCGAAGTCCACCTGAGTGTATGATCCGTAGTCAGCGTGCATAGGCTCGACTGCTGCAGTGATGGGGAGTGGAATATCTGAAGCCTAAGAAAGTAGTTTGTTTTCCTGTTTATCCTTCTTATTCTTGTGATACTTTGTTTTCTATGAAGATTTTACCATTTTATCTTCCAGGAGTGACGAAGACCGTACTTTTCTTTGGCCCACAGCATGTGACTGCTGATCCTTGTCTTCAGAGGGGATGACCTTGACAGTTGTCCTCGTCCCTGACGACGCAGAGGTTGACGAGGCATCTCGGCCACACTGGTGGTGTGGGAACTTCTGGTGCTATAGGTGTAGGGGGCGAGGGAGCAGACATTCCCTCCCCCATCTTTAGGGCAGGCACTAGAATACGGCCAGGGCTAGGAGGTGTCGCGTGATGCCTTGGCATCGAGGCCCACGAGAAAGACAGGCCGCGGCGCGTACGTCACGAAGATAGTACTGCACTCGCTCGCTCGCTCAGCTCAGCAGACAAAATGCGTTTCTAAACCTGTTAACTCGCAGCTGGGCATGTAAGTACTAACGAGAATTGCATCTTCCACTGAAATTTGCTATTATTAACTCTTACTGATTAATAGTACTACAGCAAAATTTAATTGAAGATCAATACTCGATATAAATGTTATAACGGCTTGTTTATAGCACTTAGTCTCTTCTGCTTAACAGTACTCATTACATGCTGGAAGTGGTGCCTTATGCAACTGACATTCATTTTAGCATGATTTTGTTTTATTGTGCGCCAGTACAGCTGTAACAAATTAAAAGTAGGCCCATGGACTTCCCATCATTATAGGAATAATGACAGTAAGATTCCATAATAGCTGATTCCAGTAGAAGATTCAGTTTTAGTTTGTACGGACACGCCTAGTTACGAGTTAACAGGTGTAGAAACGTAGTTTGTCTGCAGAATTGAGCGAGTGAGTGAGCGAGCGGAGGACTACCTTCGTGACGTACGCACCGCGACCTGTCTTTCTCGTAGGCCTCGCTTGTCATCGAGTGACGTATGGACTGTGACATAACGGTCGAAAAATTTGAGACCGTATCAGTGAGATGAAGTCTTTCAAATTTTTTCTTTTCATCTTGATAAGACAGGCAATCCAGTCTTATACTCTTGAATTTTCTTCTCCCTCTTGAACACTGAGCATTGCAGTGAACGAGGAGTGTGCGGTTCCAGACACGGTGAGGAAGTTGATCGCAAGGGATGCCCTAATTGGATGCCTGTCCACATATTCTACAGATAACGTCATTAGAACAGTGAGAGAACACGCATCTGAACTTCTGGTACGTAAAACATCTCATCGCAGAAGGAAAACAGGGCTGACATCACACCTATGAACCATGTTGTTAACCTTCTCGGGCAAAACTAGGCTAGGATAAAAGCTCCAGAGTGCACTCTATTATCCTTGGGGCCATTCTGGATGCAGTGAACAAAATGGACTCCACACTGCGCCAGATTAGTACACTGCTCTTCATCATTTCATAACATTAGGTCCCAATGGAAGATACCTTGAATTCTATTGAGCCTGTTATGAGGAGAAAAGGTGACTGGTATATCTCCTGCCTTGACAAAGGCCTGAAGTGTCCATGAGTGGTTGGCATGTGATGTTTTGATCAGCAAAGATCTACTTCTCATCTTCTCTATTGCAGCAACCTCCCCAAACCGATCTTCAATATTTTCAACGAAAAACAGTCGCTTTCTTTTAGCGACAGATTCATCAGTTCGGGAACAAACTAAGAACTCGGCAAACTATATTCCATTTCTGCTTAACTGGCTCTCGTCTTGAGGAATGGTTAAAGACGGAAATGCCGTAGGATTGCAAGCCTCTGCATTAAAATCATTGTTCCTGACCGATGAGGCGGCCGTGTTGGCACAGCCACCGTTAAGTTTGATCCGTTTCATTGCAGATCATCCGCCCCGATGCCACTCACTCCACCGGCCGCGGTGGCCGAGCGGTTCTAGGAGCTTCAGTCCGGCACCGCGCGACTGCTACGGTCGCAGGTTCGAATCCTGCCTCGGGCATGGATGTGTGTGATGTCCTTAGGTTAGTTAGGTTTAAGTAGTTCTAAGTTCTAGGGGACTGATGACCTCAGAAGTTAAGTCCCATAGTGCTCAGAGCCATTTGAACCATTCTGAACCACTCACTCCGATCGGAGGCTCTCCCCATGGGTGCCACCCCGCCAAACAAAGGCCCCCTGGCACAGCAGGATAGGTACTTGCCCCTTGGCTGACACAGGGAGATTACAGCTCAGGCATCGGCAGTGCGATCCCTGTGTTGTCAAGAGGCTACCACTGAGGGGGTACATGACATCCCCACTACAACGGACTGGCTACCGCGCTGGATCTCGGATGGAAAGATAAATCCACTTGAATGGTAGGCGTAAAAAATAACAGTGCCCACTGGAGAGTTAATGCACCACAGTGAGGCGTCCTTCCCCAAACGGCCTGCGCTTCTGTAAAAATTGGAAAGTGCAGATCAAACACAAAATTTAAAAAACCAATAGCGGCGAGCGAAAAACATTAAAAAAGCGAAAAGAGAGAAAACCTTTAGAAGTCCAAAGAATAATCAAAACACCAAGGTAAAAACGTGACCAAATAAAAAGTTTCCTATTAGTCGCCTCTTACGACAGGCAAGGAATGGCCGTGGATCTGTTTTAGCCCCTGACATCCCAGGGGGGACGACTGCTCAGAGTGACGTCAAATCTGAACAGCATGTTATTGTCGCAGTGGAAAACCTCATGAAAAAATATATATTAAGGAAAATTTTACCAATTGATGGCGTACTTTGAATGTGTATGACTACAATAGTTCGGCAGTTACCAATTTTGGCATTGTTAGTTAGGTAAGCCCAACCACCACAGCAAGGTCGTACCACATTGGATGGGAAAATCGGGTTTTTATTGTTTGTAAGCCAAAAACAGCATAAAAAGCAAACTAGCATCGGTTTTGAATTGTCCTGGGACCAAAAACTGCATAAAAAGCAAAATGGCATCAGTTTAGAACTGTCGTGACACTGGAGCAAGACATGTTCAGTATGCTGTTCGCTGTATTGTGCCAGAATCCGAAATCTACAAACAGCATCTTCCACTGTGGATCGGACTGTCTCAGGGGTTACGTTCAGAATTTGTTGCGCAATGCGTGTCTTCAGTTCAGCTACGTTCGTAATTGAAGCAATGAACGTAACATCGTTCAGGTAATCCCACAGCCAGTCTCCTGCAATGCTGTGGCCACATCTTCAACAGACGTCGGATCAACTGCTGTCCTCCGTCTGCCACAATGCACCTGCAAAGAACCTGTCTTTACGAGTTTTGTAATCATTTTCCCCAGATCCCTAGCAGACACAGGACCAACACCTTTTCTTATCCCTACAGGTCCGGAACTTCTGAAAGAGCTTCTGGCGCACAATCACCGTTCTTGCAAAATAGCAGCACGCGACCCTTCATGGAGACAGTCATGTTGACTGTCTCGGACGCGGACTGAGGAACAGTTGCGTTCCGCATGTCTGTTGGAACGCATATTCGCACTCTTACAGCGCCATCTATTGGTCAAATTTTCGTTAACTTTTTTGTGTTCCATGAAGTTTCCCTTGCATCAATAATCTGTTTCGAAACCAGAACTTTAATTAGGGACATCGTGAATGTGTTGTCGTATTTTAACTGTGGGGACGTTAGCTGTTAGTCATCGGCGTCGCCATTTCGTGCTGGGCGGGTTGAGTAACAACGCTCTACGAGAATTTTTCCATTAGTGGCGTGGGCAGTTCCTTCATCGAACTGTCGCGCTGAGTTCTTCAAATGCTCGCGAGGAGCATACCAGCCACTTCGTGAATCGATTCAGTAGAACATCAAGAAAGGTACTTTGAGTGCACATTCCAAGTTGCGGTTTTGTATTGTCTGCAACGTCCGCAGGTTCCATTCTGTTGTGTTGTCTTACACAACACCTGCACGGTATATAGAGTGTGCCCTAGCTGACAAGGAAGAAAAGACATGGAGATTAAGAAGGGGTAAAGTTCCGTCAGTCTTCCCAATGTCTTTCCTCTGACCTTGAGCAAACTGGCCCCGTCAGTCTCCTGTCCAATGTGCCTCCGAGATAATTTATTATAGCGGACCAGTCGACGGGTTCGCCTCTCACCATAAGATTTTGAAAACCTTCCGAGTCAGCGACAGGCTTGGAGAACTACGTCAGAGCAATCTTAGGATTGCTGACAGAAACAACAATTGTCGAGTACACATATCGATTAAAAGCGTATAATTCATGTTTTTAGCTTTGAAATTTATGCAACAAACTTCATTAACGCTACATATATAAAGAAAATCATATAAAGAAGACAATGCGAGGAAGAACAGTCAGTGAGAAACGTTACGAGACGAGCAGAAAAAGAGGGTGGGACAAATGTCACGAAACGGTTATAATTGCGAATAACTTTATTTATCATTGGCCTCCATTGATATTTCACACACTTAAAGATCAAGCATGGATATTGGTTACACTTATGTCTGAGATATAATCATAGGTGTCCACTCATATCGGACTCACAGTAATTGGCCCTGTGTAACACGTGATTCATGACAGAGATCAATGCTTCTGGTCCGAGTGTCAGTATTGCTGCACGAATATTGCCAGTATTTCTGCACTAATATTTTGTGGTTTCTTCATATGAACTTTGTCCTCCAAATAGCCCCAAAAGAAAATAATCAAGCGGAATGAGGCGAGGCAAACGGGAAGCCAGTGTTTCTTGAGAATATGCGATGACCGGAAATGGTCTTCAAAAGTCCAATTGAAGCCCTTGCTGTGTGTGCTGTGGCCCCATGGCCCCATCTCGTTAAAATCTCGCTGCAGGCATGTTCTCCACTGTAGGATGCACAACAGTCGTAATCATGTTTCGATGTCGATCACCAATCGCCGTCACTGCATTGCCTTCATCATCGTCGAAGAAGTATGACCCTGTGATGGTTTCTGACGTGATGCCATACCACACAGTGCACATCATAGGATGCAGTTCGTGCTCATGCATAGCGTGTGGGTTTTCGCTGCGCCGAAACCGACAATTTTGTCTGTTAACAAAGCCATTAAGTGAAAAATGCGCTTCGTGACTCATCAACAACGTGCCGATGAAATCATTGTTTTCTGCGGCCAGCTCCTGTATTGACACTCCACAGGCGAGTTTTTGACGATAATCTCTGTGTGTCAGCTGGTGCACCAGTCGGATATTGTGGCGATAGAGATGCAAATCGAGTTTCAGAATTCGTCGAAGTGACGTCCTTGTCTAACCTAGTTGGCTAGTTGTATTCTCGATGAAGTTCCTACATCTTCATCAACACTTTCTTGTACTTGTTGAATGTTAGCCTCTGTAGGAGTCGAGTTTGGTCTCCTACGTCGTGGTACGTCGTCCACTGAACCGCGTTGTCTGAAGCGTTGAATAAAGTGACGGATCGTGGATTTCGATGATCCGGTCCGGACATTGAAATGGTGGGAATATGCACGTTTTGCGAGAGCAAGTAACTTTTGGTTTCCAAAGTAAACTCAACAAGTTTGGCTCGTTCAACGATGCTGAATGTTCCATGGTCAGTATCTCATCGTTCCTGTGACTGAGTCTAAAACAAAAGAAAGGAGAAAAGAATAAATAAAAATATTAACAGCGGAAAAATTCTCCTATCGGAGCACAAAAAATGCGAATACGTTCCTGTTTAGTTAAAAACTCTGACTGAAAAGTGGGGTAGTAGCTGCCTCATTCTACCTTCCTCAGCACACTTATAAATCTTCCCAAAAATTTTGGCATGCGAACATATTCGCGCTTTTTTAGCATGCAACTCACCTCAGACTCCTATAAGCACCCGTAACTGTATCTCACTCACACCCACTACTCCATAACTGTAAGTCGCTCATATCCATCCACTCCCAGACGCCCTCTCTCACTCACTCTTTCAGCGCAACTCATTCTAGTTATCTCTTTTTGTCTCTCTGTCAGTGTCTCTTGCGTCACAGCCGCCGTCTCCGTTCTGTTCTACTACTACAGTCTTCTTCCACTGTCACTAGCTCCCTTTTGCTCTGTCTTACTGCCACTGCCTCATTCCTTTCTTCCTACTGCTACTGCCTCTTCTCACTGTCACTATCTCTCTCTTCCTCGTTGTCGTTGTCACAAACACTGTCATTCATTATCATTGGATCCTAGCCACTTCCACTTTCTCATTATTCATCCCCCCATGGCATTGTCTCTTTCACTCTCTCTGCCACGTGATGACTGGGTGTTGTGTGATGTCCTTAGGTTAGTTAGGTTTAAGTAGTTCCAAGTTCTAGGAGACTGATGACCATAGATGTTAAGTCCCATAGTGCTCAGAGCCAATTTTCTTTCACTCTTTTCGTAGCACTGTTGTGTCACTGTCAACCATGTTCCAGTGTTACTGTCTCCCTCTCTTTTCCTCACATTGCCATTGTCTCCTTCGCTCTTTCTATAACGTAGCCACTGCCCGCTGCTCCGTCTCTTTGCCACCTCCACTGTATTGTTCTCTCCCACCATGAAAAAGCGTGAACATGTTCACACGCCAAAATTCTTAAGGGTTCTGAGGAAAGTAGAATGGGGCAGCTGGTACCCTACTTTTCAGTCAGAGCCTATTAAATAAACGGGAATATATTCGAATTTTTTGTGCTCCGACAGGTGTTCCCTTCTCTTCCCTGCTGCAGCAGGACGTGTAGCTCATATGAAAAGAGGTGTATTGGTCAGTAAAATTTAGATGGTTTACTTATGTGAAATTGAAATAACTCAAAACTAATTTTAAACGTCAGACCGGATTTTATGTGCAAAAAGAATTAGCATGTGCTTCAGTACTTTAACATGGGGTCCCCAGATGATAGCAAAGACACTTTAAAACATATTTCTCCGTGTTACGTCACATTATAAACTACGTTCTCGCCTCACACCGGATTTTACGTGCTTATTTTACGTGTACAAATAGGGTAAATCTGAATCTCCGTTCTCGGAAACGCATAAAGATAGCAAGAAAATTTTCAAACCTTTTCGAGATCGGAATCTTAGGAATATATGGTAAAACTTTCAGCTATTTGCTGTGCGTAGCTGTCTTGGAATCTTCGGCTGGGGTTTGGTCCGCTGGTGACGGCGGAAATATAGTAACCGAGGAACTGCCAGTAAACTAATGGTTCCTCTAAAAGTCCCATCAAGCCCACCTAGACCACATCAAATATAAAAAGAATCAATCGATTTGCTCCATTTGTCTAAGCAGGAGAAAGTATGTGATATTCATACTTTGGCCCTGTACTGTAGGATAGGGTCACTAAGACGATCCTTCTGCTGGGAATAAATATGGTCCCATCCCAATGGCTATCAAAAACACATGACCTCATCTTTTTTTATTTCGAATAGAACCCGAGGTATGAGCACTGGAAAATCCCGTTGTTATGCGCGGCGTTTTGTAACATTACGTACGCTTCCTATCGCATGCATACCGATTCATATTTATAGCCTGTCGTGATTTCAGCCCACCCTGTAGTGAAAATAAGGCCTCTCATGCTTACACACTGTGAACGTAGTGTGGGCGCTAGTCTACTGTAAGAGCGAGCTATTGTTCAGTAAGCAGTCGCGGCAGCTGGGGGCAGAGCACACCCGCCGGCAGCTTGTGTTATGCGGTTGTATTTCAAGCAGGAGCGCGGGGTGACTGACCGCGTCTGGGGCTGGCGTCTTATCTCGCCCCTCCCGCCGCCAAACCACGTGCTGGCGGCTTTTCTGGGTCAGCGGAGACTCGAGAATTCTGCACGCGACGCTTCCGCCAGTAGTAATACGGACACGCAGCTCAACATGATACCGGCTTTTGTTTCTTTCTTCACGTAGCGGGGTTCAAGGAGTCTTTAGGTAAATGCTGGGCTGTTCCCATATCTCCGTCTCAGAAAAAACGGTAGACAAACAGTTAAAATACGACAACACATTCATGATGTCCATAATTAAAGTTCTGGTTTCGAAATAGATTATTGATGCAAGGGAAACTTCATGGAACACAGGATTCCAGTACACCAATTATTCCCTATTTTTTTGGCTACAAAACACTATTGTTGACCATAATCACCGTTCAATGCGACGGCCTTAGGCCACCTTATTGGGAGGGCCCATATGCCCGCATGGTAACACTCTACTGATCGACGTCAGAGGCAACGTCTTACTGCATCAACAACCTCCCCATCATCCAGGAAAGTGCATCCCTCACTGGACCAAACAGATGATCATTCGTTGCTCTTTATGATCTTCCGTTAGGCAGCCAGGCATCCAGCGGGCACACATCTTTACCCAGTGGCGCATAGCGTCCACTACAGTGGACGGCTGTTAATGGTCGCTTCTTTGCCAGTCCTGAGGCTGCAAATGCACACAGTTCATTGCAGTGGGCACTCCCTACTGGTGTTGTGTTCTGCATGCATTTGCAGCCTCATGTCTGACTTAAAACACCAGATAATTGACCATTAAAAGTCATCCACTGCAGTGAAATTCATGCACCACAGGGTTAAGGTACACCGACTGGTGGACGAGTGTAAGCGCTACCAACAGAGAGGTCCAGGTGAGTACCGATGTGTTTGGCTGTCACCTGTATGTAGCCTCGAATTTTGTGACTCATCGTCCTTTTATTCGCTGCCAGGTTTCCATTGACGTTCTGCAAGCGCCTATGAATGTCTGCGATGTTCTGGTTATGAACCAAAACAAACTCAATGACAGCTTACTGCCTGGAGCGTACCTCCGTTACAAACGCCATTTTGAAGGCTATGTATGGGGCCGCCACCTATCTGAACTTTTGAAACAATAGGGGCTGAAGCGGAATATTCCACGATGTCTCATGAAAATTTCCGCATTTTTTCAATCGAAATTGGCCGAGAAAAAAAGTGTGTTGCTTTACTTATTGAACGCGGCTCGTGTTTACAGTCTGTTGTGCATTAATGAACACAATCGGACACCAGAATGAGAATTTCCTCTCTGCAGCGGAGTGTGCGCTGATATGAAACTTCCTGACAGATTAAAACCCTTTTCTTCCAGGAGTGCTAGTTCTGCAAGGTTCGCAGACGAGCTTCTGTGAAGTTTGGAAGGTAGGAGACGAGGTACTGGCAGAATTGAAGCCGTGAGGACGGGTCGTGAGTCGTGGTTGGGTAGCTCAGTTTGTAGAGCACTTGCCCGCAAAAGGCAAAGGTCCCGAGTTCGAATCTCGGTCCGGCACACAGTTTTAATCTGCCAGGAAGTTACATTAGGAGACCATCGTACCAGGAGTGCTACGACAGTGTGGCCTTTTATACAGAAGTAAGTTTAACGTGAACTCCTTGTTCTTCATTCTCTACGAGGAAGGCACGTGCATACCTTACACTTCGCACTACTCAGATGGGACGTTATTTAAGACACATGTCTATAACACATTGAGTTCTTTGAGACTTTCATCCACATTGTGGTTCATTCTTTATTCGTTAGTACATTAATATCTCATCATTCATTGTCAAAGCCGGCCCGAGTGGCCGGTCGTGCGGTTCTAGGCGCTACAGTCTGGAGCCGAGCGACCGCTACGGTCGCAGGTTCGAATCTTGTCTCGGGCATGGATGTGTGTGATGTCCTTAGGTTAGTTAGGTTTAATTAGTTCTAAGTTCTAGGCGACTGATGACCTCAGAAGTTAAGTCGCATAGTGCTCAGAACCATTTGAACCATTTGACCCATTCATCCTCAAGTCAAACGGAAAATCTCTGTCATGCGTTACTTCCGTCCCTTCCTATTATTCAACCAATACAATTATCACAGATTATGAACAAGCGACTGTCCGCGGGCAACTAGTGAGTGTATGAATCCATGGTGTTTGTTTTTTCAGACACATCCAAAAGAACAGAAAACACGCTTTCATATAATTGATACACCTAGCTGGGTAATGGATCTACCTTCTTCAGTGCAGGTGCACAAATACGTCCGATCTCCTGTGGGAATCTCAGAATAGCGAACAAGGAGTCAGTGGACAGGGACTGCGGATAGGTGGCGCTCGGTGGGAGTGTGGATTGGCCATGAGGCGTGCCGAGACAGTCTACGTAGTTCCGATAACGCTGTGTCCCGGATTGTTAGCGCACCTGTCTAGTAAGCAGGAGATCCCGGGTTCGAATCCTGGTCCAGTACACATTTTTACTCGTTGCTGCTGATTCTGATTAAGGTCCTACTGCAGCTGACAGCAGTGATCCTTTTCAGTTTACAACTAGTGATTGTGTTTCCTACACTTGTTTACATGGATACTAAACAGTAAACTAGATGTGATTGTTCAGTTTCTCCCGGCATATTTCTTGCTTCAACAGTCCACGGGTGTACTGCCGGTCCATAGTGTCCAAAGCGCACAATATTTCGGCGATCAGACATGTCGCCATCGTCAGGTGCGCTGACGAATTGAGCTTCTGAGCTGACGCTGAAAAGACGAGCCTGTCCTTGGCTGGAGATGGTGCAGTTTAGACAAAATTGTCTCTCCTGCGGTTCCTAGGGGGGAGAGAGCTCCTGAGGGCGGGCGGTCTTCTTAAATCCCCTCCCCCTGCGAGGGGTTCTCTCCGCGGTCCGCGCCCGCGGCAGCGCGTCGGCGGTCGCTGAGACGCTGGTGTCGGCGTCTGTGGTGGCGCCGGTGTAACTGCCTCGTCCGCCCTGGTCGCTCGTTCGTTTTCTTTGCTGAGCGTCTTTTTAATTAGACTCAGTGCTGGTTCCCATGCCTCGCTGAGCTTATAGCCGCAATCTCTGTTGATGAGTCCGTCCCTGGTACGAATTTCGGTAGCCTCTCTAACGACGCTATCCCAGTATTTAGATGTCTGTGCCAAGATCCTGGTATGTTGGCAGTCCATTTCGTGATTTTCGGACAAACAGTGCTCTGCAACCGCCGACTTGTTAGGGTACCTAAGACGAGTGTGCCTCTGATGTTCTCGACAACGTTCTTCGATGGTGCGCACTGTCTGTCCAATATAAGTCTTCACACACTGACTCGGAATCTGGTATATGCCCGCCTTCCGCAAACCGAGGTCGTCTTTGACACTTCCCAATAATGCTCGTGTTTTATTGGATGGGTAAAAGACAGTTCATACTCGGTGTTTCCTCAATATTCGTCCTATTTTCCCCGATAGTGCCCCAGTATACGGTATATAGGCAGTGGCTATCTCTTCCTCCGTGACTTCCTCCGTCTCCACACTCTGTACTGTAGAGGTGGGGCGGAGAGCTCGTCTGATCTGCCATTCCGAGTACGCCGGGAAACCTGCCGTGCTCTGACGAGAACTAAACCGATCAAGTCGAATATTACCAGTAGGGAGAGGTCAGCCATTCGAGACCTGAACACAGCCCTGAGATTGTTGTCTTACCCGTTGACAAAGGCAATGCTACGGTTGTTCTTTCCCATAGGGACTACATTGAGAAGATGCAGAGCCTGCTAAATGAAGAATCTTCCAGGAAGATCAACTCTGACCCCACAAAGAAGGTGGAGAACGAGACTAGGGCTCTTCTCAAGGACGCGGATTTAACAGAGGGTGTCACCAAGAAATTGACACTTCAAGGACCTGTACCGCCAAGACTTTATGGACTCCCTAAAGTCCACAAAGGAGTGCCGGCACGCCCAATTGTCAGCAACATTAGGGCACCTACACATTTGCTGGCCAAATACCTAGCATTATTATTAAGCCCTTATGTGGGTAAATGTCCTCATCACGTTCATAAGCTTGTGTCTCGACAACTTCAAGCTGAAAGACTCAGATATCCTGGTGAGTTCTGACGTTGTTTCATTATTCACCTGGGTGCCTCTTCGAGGGTCAGTTGAGCTTATTGCACAGAAATTTGACGAGAAGACGACCGACCTTTTCAGGCACTTTCTGGCTTCCACGTCTTTTCTCTTTAATGGAGAGAACAGAAGGTGTCGCAATCGGGAGCCCAATCTTGCCTGTGGTCGTGAATTTCTATATGGAGTACTTCGAGGAGGAAGCTTTGGCGTCATCCAAATGGAAACCTACTTGTTTTCTCCGTTATGTGTATGACACGTTTGTGATCTGGCCCCATGGAAGGGACAAGCTCCTAGACTTCCTTACACACCCGAACTCCATACACCCGAACACCAAATTCACTACGGATACCGAAGCAGAAGGAAGATTACCATTCCTATAAGTCATAGTCAAAAGAAGAGCGGGTGGCACCCTGGGCCACGGAGTATACAGGAAGAAAACGCACACCGACCTGTATTTGCATGCGGATAGCTGCCACCATCCTTCGCAGAGGAATGGGGAGCTAAAAACACTGGTGAACAGGGCGTGCACCATCTCTGACGCAGAGAGTCTGCCCCATGAGCTGGAACACCTCAAAACTGTATTCCGGAAAACGGGTACTCGGAATGGCAGATCAGACGCGATCTCCGCCACACCTCCACAGCACAGCGTGTGGAGAGGAGAAGTCACGGAGGAAGAGAGAGTCACTGACTGTGTACCGTATACTGGCCCACTATCGTTGAAAATAGGACGAATATTGAGGAAACACCGAGTATGAACTGTCTTTTACCCATCCAATAAAACACGAGCATTATTGGGAAGTGTCAAAGACGACCTCGGTTTGCGGAAGGCGGGCATATACCAGATTCCGAGTCAGTGTGTGAAGACTTATATTGGACAGACAGTGCGCATCATCGAAGAACGTTGTTGAGAACATTAGATGCACACTCGACTTAGGTACCCCAACAAGTCGGCGGTTGCAGAGCACTGTTTGTCCGAAAATCACGAAATGGACTACCAACGCACCAGGAGCTTGGCACAAACATCTAAATACAGTCGTTAGAGAGGCTATCGAAATTCGTACCAGGGACGGATCATCAAACGAGATTGTGGTTATATCCTCACCAAGGCATGGGAACCAGCATTGAGTCTAATTAAAAAGACGCTCAGCAGAGAAAACGAATGGGCGACCAGGGCGGACGAGACAATTACGCCGACGCCACCACAGATGCCGACGCCAGCGTCTCAGCGACCGCCGACGCGGTGCCGCGGGCGCGGACCGCGGAGAGAACGCCTCGCAGGGGGAGGGGATTTAAGACGACCGCCCGCTCTCAGGAGCTCTCTCCCCCCTAGAAACCGCAAGAATGACACGCACCTGACGATGGCGACAAGTCTGATCGCCGAAATATTGTGTGCTTTGGACTGGCAGTACACCCGTGGACTGTTCTAGCAGTAAACTAGTTGACGCATTACGGTGCCTGTTTGTTTTGGATTAACATTATTAAAGACTTACGTTGTTTGCAAGTCTATGATGTTGAGGAGGTGTTCTATGAGCAGAAACAATACTGTGAAGCTTTAATTTTTACTAAGAATTTCGTTATGCTTACATTGAAGTCTTAGTAAAGGGTGTTTCGAAAACAATTACTTGATCTCAAAACTCCATATTTATTGATAAAAACATACCACAAATGTGGTATTAATTGCAAAATAAAAGATCTTAAAATTTTAGTTATGCTATTACAAGTGCTCTGTGTATCAAACAGCAGCATCACGAGCAACGTTCAGGCGTCAGCTAAACTCGTCATGAACTTTACACATTGTAGCTGCTTTTACAGAAGTTATGGCAGCTTTTATTCTGTTCTTCACTTCTTCTACGTCCCAAGGTAAAGAGGAGATGACACACGTTCCTTCACATATCCCAACAAGAAAAAATAGCATGTCATCAGATCTGGCAATCTTAAAAGTCAAGAATGTAGGGCAATGTCCGGGGTCCCATGTGCCTTATCTAGCGTTGAGCTATCTTCAAATGTTGCAGAACTGGCTTTTTCCACAACTTCAGGAAGACTCTTGTGACTTTCCAATAGGATGGTGCTCCACCATATTGGCACAACAATTGCGCAATGTCACTGTGCCTCAACGCTGGACCCCGGGTCACTACGCTGCATTCTTGGCCTCCAAGATAGCCAGACAAGACACAACGTGATTTTTTCTTGTGGGGATGTGTGAGGGAAGGCGTTTTAATCTTCCCTTTAACTCGTGACGTAGACTAATTGAAGAACATAATAACAGCCATCGTAACTTCTGTAAAAGTTAATACAGTGCGTAAAGTTTATGACGAATTTAGCTACCGTCTAGATCAGTGGTACCAACACTTTCTTGGACCATTACCCATGAGTGCAGTCAGACATTAGATAGTCCTCACGCCTCCTACCCCTCCCCCCCCCCCCCCCTCTGTCCTCTGTGGGCCCCGTCTCCCCCACATTATCACCAACTTTAGCTCCTAACTAAAATGAAGAATGAAAGACTTTCGTTGAACACTTTTATTTTTAAAATGATGAAAGATATTTAGTGTATGTGTGTGTGTGTGTGTGTGTGTGTGTGTGTGTGTGTGTGTGTGTCTGTTAGAATGAATGACGAAGGAATTCGTGGTACATTGCAAGTGCTATTCACAACTCCTTCTCAGAAAAGAAAGCTAACTATCCACAGTGAGGGTACACATTTCTTACAAAACATGCTTCCCCTGCATTACTCCTCTCCATTGAGAACTTGGTTGACTTGCACTCTGCAATCCCATTTAAAATCAAATTTCAGATGTGTTAACTATACTTACTGTACTTAGTTCGTAAATCACTTCTTTGATGCACTTCTTACTTCTGAACTGCCAGAATGTGGATGACTTCAGGCTGTTAATACTAAGTGTCTAACCAGTCTAATAATAATAATAATAATAATAATAATAATAATAACATTGTGCACAGCACTATAGTATCCCTTATGTAGTTACTGCTGTGTTGTCCTGTTAATTAATTCATTTATCTTTCGAAGTGAGTAACGAAGCAATTTCTGGACTACTGCAGGCACTATATACAACTTGGAGAAGATATTTTTCTCTAGATATTTAGCATTTGTTGCATATATGTCTCACTTCTATCATCAGTAATGTACGGAACAAAGCACAGCATATATGTGTAGTGGGTGCAGTGTGTGAGGAACCTGTAACCTCCACCGCATTAACGCTACGAATTAAGAAAAAGTAATTATTAATAAAATACGTGATCAGCATTAGAGCCCACAAAATTTTGATAATAGTAATGATCTTTTGAAAATAATTTAGTTTCGTGACTGAAACAGAATCGAATCGTGTTTTTACCCCTCAAAAAATTTCATTTTAGCCATTAGGGGGTAATTACCCCAGGTTGAGAATCACTGGTCTAGATGTGGTTCGCGCTGCCGCTGGTGGGCATACAGAGTATTTCTAATAGCATAGGTAAAACTTCAAGATTTTTTATTTTGTAATTCCTCCTACGTTTGAAGTATGTTTTTATCATTAAATAAGAAGTTTTGAAATCATATCATTCTTTTTTGAAACACTCTGTGTATGGAATTCTAGAAATAAATATACCAGGGCACCTTTTGGGTGGTATGTGGCGTTGCAAAATCATCATGGATATTGAGACTCATAGAGACAATGGTGACTGTACTAAGTACACTATCTAATCGAAACTACCTGAACGTCTGTCAGTGGAGATTAATGTGAGGTGTGTCAATCCTTTGCCTTTATCACGATTTGAACTCTTTCATTGAGGTATTTGAATGTATGTGTAGACATGGCAGCCCATTCTTGCTGAGGAGCCGAAATCAGAGGTGGTAGAGATGTTCGAAAGTGGGGTCCACAATGAAATAAACGTTCTAACTGGTCCCAGAGGTATTCCATTTCAAGAATATTACTGCACGCAAAACCATTGCCACGCAGATGCTGCTTTATGACAGCGTTTTTTTTATTTCGTATGACTTGAAGATGCAGTGTGTTGTTACAAAATACAATGTACAGTTATTTACATATTTACAAACATATGCAGGTTTAGTCCTCGATCTATGAGTAACATCAGTATTATTACGGATGGGTGCCCAGTGTCCTTAACCACTCCACCGCTTCCTCACTGGCCTGATGGATCTCGTCCATTGAACCACAGAACCTTCGAAGTGGTAACGATGTGGCTGATGGTCTGAGGCACGTCTGCACAGTCCCAGAAAGGGCTATCAGCAATCTTCCATTTGTGCTTCCAAATCTGACTTCTGCCATGTTAGGTTCTTATACGGTTAAGTGATGTCCAGATTTTCTTGGGCTGGTTGAAACCAGTTGGTTGGGTCCGAGATCAGTCCAGATCTATCTGGGTTTGAAGACAGCCACTCGCTGCGCCAAGCTTCACTTACCGTAAACTGATCTTGGGCCAGGTTCTTTCCTAGAATCCAAGAAGGGTTCCGAGATTTCAGCCTGAGATCTTCATGTAGACAGTCTTCATGTATTGGTAAGAGAGGGTTGTGTGACAGGGTTCACTGTCATACTTACACAAACAGTCATCGTGTCTGGACCGTTCCTCTACTGTGCGCAAACACAATGATGTAAAATGTGTTCATATCCTTTGGCATCAAGCGTTCTCTTAAGCGAAATGAGACGACCACGTCCTAACCACACTGTAACACCACCTCCTCCGCACTTTATTGTTGACAATACACGTGATGGCAGGCAACGTTATCCAGACATTCGCCAAACCCAAACCCCCGCAGTGGATTGCCACAAGATATATCGTGATACAACACTCCAGATTACTCGTTTCCTGTCACCCATTGTCCAATGGCGTTGGTCCTAACACCACCTCACCGACTACGCAAATGTGTTCGTTGTGAGGAGCTGCTCGACCATTGGATCGCATTATTTTTGACTCTGTATGCACAGAGTTTGTGCTACCTGGACGGGCGGTAGCACGTTGGATCTCACGAGTGATTCCATCCCCTAATTTCATGCGATTTTTTACAACAACCGCAATGCTCGAAAGTCCCTGTCCACCAGTATATGAGATCTACTTGGTCTCTATTTAGCTGTGGCCATTCCTTCTCATCTCCACTTCACGACCATATCACCAAAGACTTAGCCCGTTTCAGAAGTGTTGAAATGTCTTTGGTGGATTTGTTACTCAGGTGACATCCAAAGAGTAGTCAACGTTCGAAGTGACTGACCAATTTTGCTGCTACCGGATCTTTACTGGCAACACGGTATTCCCCACTTTCTTCTTACACTGGCGGGTTCACCTCTCGTGACATCTAGCCGTCAATTGCGCACTACTTGGGGGTGACCGGATATTTTTTATCAGATAGTGTATGTGCAAAGCTTCTGGCTAGTGATAGGCAATAAACACAACCTGGGAAATAGGACAGAGAGATTCTTTCACTGACGGCAATAGTAAGATTGATTACGGGATAGCGTGACCACTTGTACAGCGAGAGCAAATGCTGACCCACGGCACATTCCATGTTCCCTCTTCGTCGCAGCTGACGACCTGTAGATCACTTTCCAGTGAATAACGGGTGTTTAGCGGATATTCTGTTACCATTGATAAATTTGCACTCGCTAAATTCTCTGAGTCAATGAAGGACGTTAGAAAACATAGCTCTATTTCCATATCGCCGTGGTATTTGCTTCTTGGTTGAGATCAGCTGAAACAGGGGGATTGAATCCTGCGTTATTCTGTAACAGGTTCGAGAAAACTGAGCTGGGACTACGGGAATCTTCATTGGAAATGTTTGCCACGGGGTTTCCAGTTCCGCCCTTTGCTTTACGCCTTATCTATCGCGGACTTTTTGTTGTTGTCTGGTTATTAGATGGAGTTTTGGTGTTTTTGTGACCGAACGTTAGTCTAGGGAATTTTTGTTAGTAAATTGGAAAGGATGGTCGTAAATGGTGAAGTAGAAGTCTTGAGAACGGAGGTGAAGGTGGTTATTTTCTACGTCTTGAACGAGTTGACTTTTTTTAGCCACTTGTTGCACAAGGAGGTAAATTGGTTGAAAAATAGTTGAAAGTTTCGTTTGGATCTGTGGAATATGAGGTTTAGGACTAGGAAAGCAGTCTCATCGGAATACTGTAGGAGGTAGACAGGGGAGGGGGGTAGGGATATATGACGTGTACGTCATATAAAAAAGTGGAGAAAGGACAAGTACTGGAGTTAAATTGCAGTGTTATTGAAGAGATATGAATTGGTGCTGTTTTTGGTCCCATTGGATTATCTGTTGGATAGATAACTCGCAGGGAAATGCGTGCGGTTCATTGGAAGTGCATATGTATCGAATTAAGAAAGGAGAGTGGAGTACCATTCGTGGTGATTTTGTAAGGTGATTTTTTAAGATCAAGACCCACAAAAATGGCATATTTACCTTTACTGCGTTGGTAGGATAGGAAGTAGGTAACGTACGATAGTTGGACAACGGAGGGAAAGTTACGACAGGAGCTGCGCTGACAAACACGGAGAGACGGGTACAGTTTTAGATATTTGTGGATGCACTGGGACAGGTAGTTGTCAGAGACTTGGCTGAACACCGATGTAAGGCCGATGGGTTGCTGCGAGGAGGTGTCACATGGGTGTTTGTTGGGTTTAAGAAAGAGTAGGACACAGGAAATTTTCGATGATTGAAGGTGCTGGCAATGATTTATAGAAAGGAGTGGATGCGTTCTATATCGCGACAGTAGGTAATGCTGTCGTGGCTAGGAGCAGTGTTCCGTTTTTTGTGGAGTATTTGTTTGATGTATTGTGCTGTGATTGCTATAAAAAGTTCTATTTGTGATATGTGATCAACGCACTGAAAACTAGGAGCAAAAGGTGGGATAGAGATGTCAGTTCCCTCATGGATTATGGGGAAAATACTAGGCCTTACCAGGAATTTTAAAAGTATGTGAGAGGTAGGATCGTAAGATGTTGATGCTGAAGTTAAGTTGTAAGTGTTTAAGGAGACCAAAAAACGAAAGCCATCAGTCTCCTATTCATCCCTCAGGACAGAAGCAGTGTACCCAGTCCGTCTGTGTACAGAGTAAATTTACCGCATAGAGTGCATTTTATGTAAAAGTGTGAGGAAGTGTGCAAAATGTTTGAGTAGCATATATCTGAGACAGGACAAGGTAACCAGCTCAATATTCACCCTTTGAGGTACAGGAAACCACCTAAAAACTATATCCAGGTTGGCCAGCACACCGACCCCTCGTCATTAATCCACCACGAGGCTTCGATTCGGGGCCAGCATACCTCCCTGTACGGGAAGCGGTTGCGTTAAAATGCGTGGCTACCCGTGCGGGTTTGTTTTATCCTCCTCGCCCGACATGGGCGTATGTTGGACTGTCAGCGGTACGAACATTTAGTTCTTAAGCCAATAATTTTAAAAATATATAAGGTCGAAAAATATCGGTAAAAGGTTAAATATTTAGATATTAAGAAAACGGGGATAGAAGTTTTACAGGAGAGCAGTTTCAAAAATGAACCCGCAACGATTAATTCAACAATTCTCCGTTCCTAAAACCTTCATCTATTTTCAGTAGTGTACACTTCTGTGAGAAATTGCACGGCTTTTAGCTGTTACACAAGTACTTTTTTAATAAATGAAAATTAGTGGTATATGAACCTGCTTAGGGGCCAAAGGGGTCATACTAAATTACATGTAAGAAACACATATAGTTTTATCAGTAACACTTAATAGCATTCAGATGTTTCATGTTCTACACACAACTCGACAACACGTCTCGAGAGACAATGTTTTTACATCAGATAGTCAAAAAATGAGGTTAACACACTGAAAAATCTATCAGAACCTTTGGCACATTCATAAAATAAAACAGAATAAGAACAGACTAGATCATGAGTCCTCATCTTACACTAAAATCGTCGGATTCTGTCCATATTCGTTCCATGTCACACTGGGCTTCGTAGTCCTGGTCAGATGCGGGCTCCAAGAGTGTCGTGTATTGTGAGCTGACATGTCTGAGGCATTACTGTGTAACTCAAGCTATTGGCTCGACCATACTGCTATTCTATTGGTCACCTAAGTTTCTTCATTTCAGAAATGCTTCTTGTTTGCTATCCTCTACAATTGTCAGACTCTGCCTGTTTCGTCAGAGAAGTATTATAAATTTATAATTATACATCTACTTTAAAATAATTCTAAAATGACACTAAGAAATCTCGTTCGATTGTCTTTCACTTGTACATGACCAATATTGTCATATTTCTTTCTTTTCTTGAATGGTAATCTCCAAGTCTTCTTTGACATCGAGTTTTCATTCTTTCTTTTCTATGTGCGAATTCTAAGTCATTTTCTTTTTCTTTTGAGGGGATGGCCCTGTTTTGTAAATGTGGTTCACTACCGCTGATTCTTCATAGCTACTTAATCTGAAAGCATTTTTATGTTCCTTGCATCTGATCACAAATGTGTTTCCCAACTGTCCAATAAACTTCCAGCTGAAAATAAAGTTTACCATTCTATTAGACCAACAGTGAATTGTAGAAATTACTCAGCCAATAAGATGACTATAGTGGTTCACCAAATCCATAAAAAACCTTGTCTTTGAGAACAACCAGTTTGTAATAATATGGCTCTGATTAACGTAATTCAGGAGAAACCAGTCACTAAATCTCCCCATTTGTTTGCAATGAATGATAAGAAAGAATTTATTTAAATAAAATAAATTTTGAAGGGAAGAGTCCGTTTAATTCATACAACTGTTACAGCTGATTACATGTTGTAACTGTTTCATTTCAATCCTAAGCTTGAAAGTTTATGTTGCTCATATGAGCAATGAATTTAAGCTAGCATTATATAATTCTGATATAAAATATTATTACTTTTTAGATCTGAGTACTCCAATCTATTATCAGTCGGTTGCTTAACCATGGAGAAGTTGAATGACAATTTAAAAGTTCTTGTAATGTAGATCAAGACTGAGTATAACAGATTTCTATTTGCCCTAATTATTGGACAGACACCACAAGTAGCTAACACAGGGAAAAGATTTGTAAAAATTTGTCTTGAATTCATATCCGCCAACACTGTGGGGAGATCCAAATTATATGAATATCTGCTTGGAAATCAATTAGACAAAATCATAATTATAATTAAATGGGCAACTCAATTTGCATACTGGAACAAGTATGTAGCAACCTGGCATAAACATTTCTGTAAAACCAGCAAACCATGCACCCATCAGTATACTAACACCTACATTGTTAATTTTAAACATTATTATAGTCTGTACCCAATTTTAGTTACATCATCGATATATATATTAAAAAGAGTGGATGAGAGGGGACACCTTCGCCTAACTCCTTCGTTTTTTTTCAGACATACTATATTTGCTGCCTGATATCTTTATTTATATTTCGTTACTAGAAAATAAACCCTGTACAGCTCTTTTAAGACGAGATGAGATCACTCTGTTTCTTAAAATTTTCCACTGTTTGTTTCGGTTTAGTTTATTAAACGCCATTGCCAATGAAGGCAAAAGAAGTAGGTAAATTAAATTCATGGTGTTTTTCTATTAGTTGTCATGGCGAAGATACATTCTGAGCATGATCTGTGTTTTCGCAAACTATGTTAAGCATCAAACAACACGGTTTCAGCCATTGGTGCTAGTTGTTTTGTTAAAATTCTAGCATGCAATTTATAACATTAATTCAGAAGTTCTGGCATTTATGCCTGTTTCCTTTCTTATAAATTAGGTATATCTGGACTACATTCCATTCTTCATGTATATAACCACTTTTCCAACACATATTCATAAAATCGACTATTCTTAGTTTTGAAAAATTTGGTGCACACTTTATCAGTTGTACACTGATTTTGTCACAAATTGGAGTCTTTCTAGACGTATTGCATCCAGTAGTTCCTCCAACGTTATTAAGGCTACGTTGCTATCAAGTTCAGACAGAACTACCTGCGTATCTTCCATGTCCATCTACGGTGTCTTGGTTAAATGTTTCTTATTTGCTACGCTTTATCTTGTCTCCATCTTACATCTTGTTCAGTATGTGTAATATACTTTTTCAACTAAGGTTTTTAACTTTCCTGACTTCCCTTTTGACAAAAGCTGATTTCCATTTGTAATCTAGTCTCAGATCTTGATCGTCTGAGGAATTCAACATTTTTAAGCAGGAGTGTTTCTTATCTTCAATTAGACTAGGTATCTCATCATCTCAGTATCGTAGGCCCCTTTTGAAAAAGAAAATTTTCTTTCTCGTACCAAGTACTTCTGTTGCTGCTTTAATTAGTGCTTCCTTTGTATTATTCCTTTCCAGATCGTTTACATTTAAACATATGTGTCATTCAAGCCTTTTCTGGTATAGTAACTGGATATTCCCTTCTTTAAGTAAATGTACTTTAAATGTTGTATCAGAATGACTTTCTTCTGTGTGGAAGATATCTACCATCTATTATATATTTTTCTTTTTTAGAATGAAAAGAAATGATCTGAAGAGATATCTGGACCACTGAAGACCTTTGTGTTTTGCACTGAAGACCAAGTCTTCTTATTTGCAACTATGTATATAATTGTGGAAGAGCCTCTAGCTGACCAGATATATTTGTGGATCTGTTTATGCCTGAATAATGTGTTTGTTTTGCTTAGCTCGTCTATATCTATATCCACTATTATTAAATACGTTTTCTCCATTCAGAAGCAATAAAATCTTCCACAGGTATGTTACTCACCCTTGCATTTGAATCTCCTGCTACTACCAAATAATTATTTCTGTATATCTTATGTACTTATGTAGGGTGCTTTGCAAGGTATCATAGAAGTCTTTGGAGTCACCGTCCCGTCCCTCTTCTGCGGTATATACTCTAATTACCTACAAATAATCTCTTGTCAGCTTTATTGTAACCATAATTATCCATTCACTGAGGAAGGTTTAAGAGTGTATTTTGTTTGTTAAATTTCTTCTTCCACAAAACATCGACTTCAGCACAGGCTGTTTCCTTTTGACAGAATCCTCTGTAGATCATGACATACATGTTTATTATTGTGGAATCTCTTGATTTCTTTCTGGTGTCTGTTATGATGGCCATGTGAAGATTTTGTGAATTTAGTTCACTTTCTAGTTCTGCTTCTTCATCTTTTAGACTGCAGACATTCCAAGTACACAGTTTGAATACACTGTCTATTCCAAGTCGTTTGTTCCTCTTGTATGCCAAGGTGGCAGTAAATTTATCTGCCCGTTTGCTTTTCTTCTGGTGATTCTGAGTAGCATTATAATTCCCCGTTGTAGTACTGGCCTGTAGCCAGGTTAGCTAGGTGGTGGGGCTGCCACCTGTAAATATCCCAGCACACCTGTTTTTCTTTTGGGATTGTCTCCCTTAGATGGTGGCTTTCAGTACAGCTAAGGGTCCATCTCCTCAGGTTTTATAGGGTGTCCTTCCCTGTTTTTCATTGAGGCTGTCACATAGAGTTGGCTTCCCTACGCCTTCGAGCCCCTCCATCCCTCCCCCGCTTCTGCCCACCCAAGAGACCTGTCTGGCTTTGGTGGCCCTGTCAGGAGCTTAAGCTCACACCTACATACCTCTCTCGGTCGTAGCGGAGTGCACAACAGTATGGCGACAGTCACTGAGGAGGAAAATTGTTTATTACAAACGTTAAGTAGATGACATACTGTTGCTTGTTGAGAAGAAATAGTGAAAAAGTCTAACGAAGACCACAAAAGAATCGAGTTCACTGTGGAGAATGAAACTATCAGTAATTCACAGTCTCTCCATTTGAACATTAAAAGTAAAGCAATAAGTACGCATTTACTATTTACAGGATACTGACAACAACTGATGCTGTAATTCTTGGTAACACATAGGAAAATCAACGTGCCAATGCGCAAGAAAGTTAAAGAATCAAATATAATTATGAAGAGAGAGATCAGCAGTGGTTACAAAGTAGATGTTGTTAAGAAACTGATGGACAAAAGTAAGAGGAATGGAAAGAAGAAAGTAATGAAAGACAAAATGAAAGTGGTGATTATGACATATTAAGAAAATCACCAAAGAGTGTGAACATTTCTAAACCTCACGGTTTCAAAATAATAATCTACTGAGGTATAGCTTGAATCGTGATGTCGGTAAAAAGATCAACAAGTTCTAAAGATGGTGAATGTATAAAATACAATGTGCATTCTGTGATGCAAAGTGTATTGGGCAAATGGGAAGAGCATTTGCGATAAGATAAAAGGAACATAAAGATGCTTTCAGACTATTACGATACTATTCGCTGAACGAGAATTCTTTGACATCAGCTGCATTAGGTGCAGATATACTACCTATTTGTGACACGTGAAAATTTGTGCTGGACCAGGATTCCAACCCGGATTTCGCACTAATCACATAACAGCAGCATCATCCATGCACACTCCCAGACCGACCCAAAACTCCAAATGCCATACTGTCTACATGCCCTAATGCTCGTGCATTACGTGATTCTCGCAACAGGGAGAACGAGACTACAATGAATCTAGATCATTGTCTTGGAGCTTGGGAGAGCAATACACTTACCGTAAGTTCCTACAGGTATGCAAGCTTTCCTCGCGATAAATCTAAAAAAAAAAAAAAAAAAAAAAAAAAAAAAAAAAAAAAAAAAAAAAAAATCCTGTCTGGAAGGCCTAATAAAATAGCAGTGGCAACTGTAAAACATTGGAGGCATATGTTATCTGGATATGATTCATACCTTCGCTTGCATTTGAGGATGTAGAAATTATACTTCTTGCAGGATTTTGTCTTTTTCTTCCTGAGATCTCAGTTGTCATTAGCGACGTTGTTCACGGTGCATTATATGACTTGTGATTCACGGCAAGTTATGACCATGCCAAACCGAAGCTGTCTGACAGGTCGGCTTTTAAATTATCATACATTGCACTCTAAAATGATGTTTAGCCCATTTTATATTATCCTCATTTGTACAAATTTCTAGTAGAAGGTTGTGGTTTGGAACAAGCATTCTCAAACTGTCCTCCCAGTCTTAGGGTAGATGTAATTGTGGTATTCACTAATCCCATATTATTGTTTATTCACTAATCCCATATTATTGTTACACTCGATGTATGAGTGGCCTTTAAGTAACCACTACAGCTGTAATGCGTTTCTTTATGCGCACTGCATTATGCAGCTAGCGTTTGTGACCATTTTCAGAGTCCCAAAATATGTGGAGAAGATCAAATTGTTCACTCGGTTCACTAACTACAAAATCGTCCAATACGCGTCGTTATTTGCCTCGTATTCGGAATATACACAGAAGCACGATATGTTGTCAGAGAGTCTATGAGTATTGAAATACAGTATAAAGAAAGCTAAAGTTATTTTGTGATACTCTATATTTGTCGTGATATTTGGGCAAAGAAGATTTTGTTAGAAATCCATAAAAATTTCCTCTGTCTCCATGTGCTTCCTACTTCTTTTCCTGTCTTCTCTTTTTCTGTCGCCGGCCGGTGTGGCCGTGCGGTTCTAGGAGCTTCAGTCTGGAACTGCGTGACCGCTACGGTCGCAGGTTCGAATCCTGCCTCGGGCATGGATGTGTGTGATGTCCTTAGGTTAGTTAGGTTTAACTACTTCTAAGTTCTAGGGGAGTGATGACCACAGATGTTAAGTCCCATAGTACTCAGAGCCATTTTTTTCTTTTTCTGTCAAAGAAATGCTGTTTTTCTTAGAAGTATCTCAGTTTTAATTTCGTTTTCTAATTTAGTGAAAATGTCATTCGACCTGATTCTTTCAACTCGTCTAACTTGGCACCTAGGGACTTTACAATAGCATTGAAACTGTCAGAGTAGAAGTATCATTTCGAGGTTAACCAAAAGCGATATTGAAGTTCTCACAGAAAATTTATCTGTAGACCCATAAGATAAACACTACTGTTAAGATAGCTTCCTTTATATATTATATGTTTCTTCACTTTGAGTTATTCTGGTAAAAATTCAAATGTCGCTTGACGCTGTTGGCCGGGATACCCCACGGTGTGGCTAAGCCGTCTGTGGAAAAGTGTGTTCTTCCTCCGCATACATTGGCCCCTCTTCTTGCGGATATTTGAAAGTAGTGGCGTATGTGTATTTGTACAGCGTACGTGAGTGTAATGGATGCATGTATAGTGTAGCACAAAGTAAGTATGGCCATGCTCGCTAAGTTTAAGAATTGTTACAGTGTGGAATAATTATTTGTGTTTTCTTTTACCAGTCTCTTTTATTTGTTTATACTAAGACATTTGACTTCCTGCATGTATAAACGCCCACGATGAGCAAAACATGCTTGAAACGCATTGCGATTTGTTAAATCAAACATAAAACAAAACAAAAAAACTGACTGGTAGCAGAGAATACAAATAACCGTCAATAGTTCCACATGTCATCATTTTGTGAGGCACTGAGGAGAGGTTTGGAATTTACCCCTGGGTTTTGGCGCAAAGACGGGTGATCAGGAACTTGAGGCCATCAACTCGCCTGCCCTTGTCGAGCAAGTACTGCCAGCGAAAATTTCATCCACAACTGGCATTCGAATCGGATTATCTTCGAGTCGAAAGATACTGCACAGGCATGCGTTAGCGACCTCGACCAAAGAGGTGGGTAGTGCTTTTAGTGAGAAGATCTTTTTTGTTTTTTTTCAACTATAGTGGCTTTCTCTCTCTCTTTACACGACCAGATATGGGCGATGCCATTCGCTTTTGTGTCATCTGAATGCTTATTACACCTATCTGCATCTTCTTCTTCTTTTCCTCTTCCCGTTTCTCTACGTGGTCGGTATTATTATGCAGGTTGTAATAACGTTAGCGTCAGTTGGTGGCCGGATGCCCTCTTGACCCTACCACTCGCCCCCAGGACAGAATCTGTGTACCACATTTGTCTGTGTTTAGAGTAAATCTCATGCTGAAGTATTAGAATGTTTTTCTAAATGTTTGCGTAACATGTACTTGAGGCGGGATGTGAGACCCAGCTCGGCATTTACCTAGGTGGATGTGGGAAACCACCTAAAATTACATCCAGGTTGGCTGGCTCCGCACCTTTCGTCGTTAACCCCAAGGCGGATTCGATCCGTGGCAGGCTCACCGCGTTGAATCCCGGAAGTGGCGCATTAACGCTCCTGGCCATGGGGCAGGATTGGACCGATTTTCATGCTTACTTCAAACAAGTCCTGTGTCTCAAATATTATGTATGTTTTCTAAGCTCCGTTTTGATATCCCATGTATGGACAGAAATGTTTCTTAAAATTTAGAAACTACTATGCTGCCTTCCATCATATCTCTTGCTTTACACTTAAATCGTTTTTCTCAAAAATTCGCCTCCTCATATCTCTTCCTTAGCTTTTTTCTGACAACTTCACAAACTGAAGTTAACGCACTGAATCACATGGTCTGTTTTTCCCAAACAGTTAAAATATTAAAATCGTTAATTATATTTGAGTCCTCTGGGGCTGTAATGTTGTCAAAACACCTCAGTTTGCAGTTACGTGGCTTACCTTGCTCATGTGTCTGCGCCCTGAGCCTCTTGTTTGCATCTTTTAACGTTTTATGTAACTTACGTATTTTAGTACAATTTGTAGATGCAGTGTGTTACGTTTTCGTCGATGAAAAATGAACTGTCGTTGTCCATCATCTCGCAGGAAAAAAAAAGAGTGAAAAGGATAATGTTCTGCCGACCGCGGTGGCTAAGCAGCTCTAGGCGCTTCAGTCCGGAACCGCGCGACTGCTACGGTCGCAGGTTCGAATCCTGCATCGGGCATGGATGTGTGTGATGCCTTAGGTTAGTTATGTTAAGTGGTTCTAAGTTCTAGGGGACTGATGACCTCAGTCCCATAGTGCTCAGAGCCATTTGAACCATTTTGATAATATTCTGAAAGTCATGAAGGCTATTTAAAGATAATGCTCCACCCAGAAACATATTGTTCTTACCACAGCAAGAAACGCATTGTCACTGAAACAGCAACCTGTTCAACTAAGTTCAAGCCAACCGACTCGAAATCAGAAAACTTCCAGCGTTAGAACGATGCGGTGTAACATTCACAGACATGTCTCATTTCTTCTGGGAAGGCACTGGAATTGCTTCCTTTTCCCCCTCTTCATATATATTAAAACAGGCAATATTTCTGTAACGTACCTCTTACTTCCCTAACCCATTTATGCACTGTAACAGACCGAACTTCAGCTACACGACTGAGGCATAAAATGACAAAAAGTGGACTTACCTTCTACCTCCCTGAATCATAGACGAATGCCAGGATAGTTCCTTTGAAAGGACACAGCCGATATCCTTCGCCAATACGACTTTGTGCACCTTCTCTAATGACTCAGGAGGCGATGGGACGTTAAACCCTAATCTTCATTCCTTTATAAAGCTCTGTGGACTCTATCAAGCAGCAAGATTATATTAAGTTTAATATTTTTTGAAGAAAGACCAATTATTGTTTCTAATAAAGTGTGATCTATCTTCCTGTATCATGCGAAGTGAAACTACGGTTTTCTTAGTGCTGTGGCTTCAAATCCTGGTCACAGCCTTCCAGTTCGACTAATTGCAGTTTTCATAATGAAAGGCTATATTTTGGTGCTCTCCACTCGGTTCCCTCATCTCGTCACTATGGCACACCTTCAGCCACTCCTAAAAATATACAACCAGCATGAAATTAGGTTTTAAATTTCTTTTCAGATCTTCAGAGTCTCATATTCTTCACACAATCAGATATACCTACATGAATGATGTAAATGCATATTGGACGAAACATACACGACTCCTTCTTGTTGATTACTCTTCATTCTCTCCAAACTGAATGAAACATTTTCTCAATTTTACGTACTTTTAAAAAGTATTTACTAACTTTGAAAGAGTTAAACATGGATTGGATTGCATCATGAGTTTTAGTTCACTATTTAATCTGTGAGCTAACCTCAGCAATATTATAGGCAGTGCTTTCGCCTTTTTAATTGTGATTTGGCGCCCTATTAAACTAGAAAGTATTTCTGTTCCAACCGCGAAACAAACCTGAATTATTTGCAAACAGCATAAGAGGGAATCCTGGCCATCCATTAATGTCACATAGAGAAGTCTGGGAATCTAATTACATTACTACAGTAACACAGACAACATAAAATGTCCGTTATACACTTATGATATTTTCAGTTAATTACTAAAACTACAGTAACTGCCTATATTTCACCACCAAAATTCATACGTACAGAAGTATCAACAAATATAACAGCAATGTTGACCGGCAGAAGTCATTGTCGACCAGGGCTGCAAGTAATGCTTGAGTGATCGCAAATGTAATACTTTAACACTGTTCCAGTTACGTACTAAAATTGCTAATAGCGTTAATGGAAAGAAAAACCCTACCCTTTTTCCTGTATTCTGGTTCTGCCACGCTTTCCAGATTTCACCTATTGATTAGTGTGTGTTGAAATGCTTTACTGCTCCAGTTTCGTTCTCGCACTGCAAGGAAGAGTGATGTAGACATTAGTGTCAGTGGCGTTGAAAATAAATAAAATTAAACGAGGGTCCAGAGCTGTATAAGCTGCCATTTTAAGGATAATATCCTTCGAGACATCCTTTTAATGAAAAACTGTGCCCAAGATCGGAAGAAACCTCTTCTGCCTACAAGAAAGGTTGCAGAAGTGATTCATAAAACTACTGTCAAATCTCATTGACTTCTATCTGTAGCAGAAGCTTGGAGTACATACTGAGCTCAAACGTAATTATGTGCCTCATACATGCCAACCAGCAACGGTTCTAAAAGCATCGATCGTGGGAAACCCAACTCACAGTTTTCTCACAGGGCATTCTGAAAGCTATGGATCAGTGCAGTCAGACGCTTGCAGGGTTTATTTCGAAAAATATTTGACTCGCTACCATACCATCATCTATTAAAATAAGTATATGAGGTGTCTGAAACTTCCTGGCGGATTAACAGCGCACAATCCGCTGCAGAGTGAAAATCTCATTCTGGAAACATGAGGTGTCTGTTATGCGACGACCTTCCCCAGCTGGCACCACACTCTACAGCCAGGTGAGTCAACAGTCTGCCTTACGGATTCCGAAGCCTGAGTCAGAAAGGTGCAGAGCCAACATGGTGAATGCTTCCACTCCGGCACTGTGGTGAGCATGGTTGCCACATGCCAGGCCCTGACATTTGCTGCCTGGGTCCCTTTTGTGACTGGGAGCGGCACCTTTCCTGAGAAAGTTTAAATACTAACGACCTGGACCTAACACTATTCGTTGTCAACAGCTCCCTACAATAAGAACGCCTCCATATGAGTTGCCGATCCAGAGTGGGTCATCAACTCTCGTCTACAACCAGCCACTGCCTCCGCTACCCAGTGGTCTGTCGGCTATACCTAGTGCTTATGCTGCCAGAGCCTGAACTGGCGTCTTCCAGTTGGGACCTGCCGCAGGCTGATGTCAACCAACCCCTGAGCGCCTCCAAGGGGTCCCTGGCTCGTAGTTCACGCTTGGGTGCCTCCTGTTCCTGACCCACTGCGCGTTGCTGGCTGGACACTACATTTATGCCTAACGCTATGGCCAGTCTGCACAAGAGTCTGTTGTCACTCCACATCTGACGTTTGCAGGCTTAAAGTAGCTGTGAACTCGCTGGGTCGCTAATACCGCTTCTTTGCTGTCCTACCTTTCCAACCTGGCATCTTTGTTATCATCCACCCCCACAGCTGAGTGATGAATGCGACAGACCCTCATGTGGCAGTTCCGGGTTATTGCCAGGTATTTTTCCTTGGTGATAGAACTGGACCAGGGTGCACTCAGTCCCATGACGCTAAGTGAGGAGTTACCTGATTAAGAGGAAGTGGTGGCTCCAAGCTCGGAACGTCGACAACGGCTGGGAGTGCAGTGCGCTGATCTCAAGGCCTTCCATACTGGATCTGATGAGGAATGACTGAGGATGACAGGGTGGTCGGTCGACTATCAAGTAGTCTTCAGGCTCTCAGGGTGAGGTTTCCTTTTTCCTTCCCATCTTTGTTAACACTTCACGCTGCCATGTTCTTCAGTGGGCAAGTGCAGTCTCCAAGGGTCAACGCACACAATTAAGGTACCGTCTAAACTCGCTGTAAGAACTCCGCTGAATAAAACTGTTGTTACCACTGTATTTATGATTCACTATGGCTGAGGAACTCGTTACTCGTACCTACTGCCTAGTGAACCAACCTGCAACGTCATCTTATACATTCAATGGGTCAATAACGCTTGGTCGATCCAGACCCAGATAAAAAAGTGATCAGATAGAGGTTTTCTTGGCAGGCGTGTGCGTGTGCATCGAAAGTCGTCGCCAGATGTGGAATTAAGATTCAATGGGCCACAGGAAAGTGTGTTAGGACTGTTGCTTTTAATGTTGTGAATGTCTGAATAACACAGCATAGACCACAAAGTTATTTGTTTATGATCACCCGTTTCAGCCAGTAAAGCACCTCTTTGGATATTAAACCTCGTAACTCGTTACAGAAACTATTGCGTATCGTCGACTAGTGAGATGTGTATCTATATTAATAGTAAAATAGGAATTTTTGCAGGTCATACAGTTATCTACATTCAAACACTGTTTGCAAATTCCACAAATATCCAGGCAGGTCTTGATTTTAGATTGGTGCAAAGAGTGGTAACTCGCTCTAAACGTATTGAAATGAAAAGCTGTGCACTTTACAAAATCTGGAAAAGTAGTACCCGTTCAATACGACATCAACGAGTCATAATTGGAATAATACCAATATCTGTGTATCTTTTTATCAAATACAATGATCAGATCCGTTTCAGACATAGGTAAAGCAGGTGACATACTTCGCCTCATCAGCAGGATGCTGGGAAAATGCAGAGAGTTTATAAAGGAGACTACTTATAATACGCTTACAGTAGTTGGACAAAATTATGTAAACACCATGAGAAATACGTGCAGATGTTAGCCAAGCCTGCAGGTGGCCCTGTTGTATCTGACCATGAAAGGTTGTTGAGCAATGCCCTCAATACGTTGCAAGGGTCAGTCGTAGTGAGAATACTGTTGTGTCTAGGCAAGACAGCCTAGACACAATGAGAGGAAGCCGAAAGGCACGCGCTAAGCTAAAGCAGGAGGCGTGAGGTCTGAAACGATACGTAATGAAGGCTATAAAGAAAAGTACGTAACTTCTGGAATACTTAACTTTAATCCATCCTTTTGGTACATCTGGAGATTGTGGCGATACAAGTGAGACTCTTTAGATACATGCAATGTTACTAATGGCGCCTTGCTGGGTCGTAGCCATTGACTTAGCTGAAGGCTATTCTACCTATCTGCTCGGCAAAGGAGCGAGGCTTCGTCAGTATAGTCGCTAGCTAGGTCGTCAGTACAACTGGGGCGAGTGCTAGTCCGTATCTCTAGACCTGCCTTGTGGTGGCGCTCGGTCTGCGATCACACAGTGGCGACACGCGGGTCCGACATGTACTAATGGACCGCGGCCGATTTAAAGCTACCACCTAGCAAGTGTGGTGTCTGACGGTGACACCACAAATACTGTTCTGTGTAGTTGAAAGTGCATTGTGTCGGAACTCATACTGTGTACAGGGGAAATGGAAAAGCATCATCCGCTAAGTAACAACGCGGACGAAAGCGTTGTTGAATGACGGTGACGGACGGTCATTGAAGACGTGACGAAAAATAAGAGGACGGCAGCTGCAAAAGTCATTGCATAGGTGAATGTCGCACTGGCGAACACGGCCAGCATCAAAACAACACGAAGGGAGCTCCATAAGATGGGCATTGCATGATGAACTGGGACTCCAAAACCACACATCAGTGATGCATATGTACTTAACAGGAAAAGTGATGCCGAAGCCGCCAGAGAACTTGGACTACGGAGAGACGGAAGAAAGTAATTTGGTCAGATGAGGCTTGGTTCACACTGTTTCCAATTTTTTGGCCGAGTTTCCGTCTGCGTGCCATCTCAAGCCTATGATGCAGATTGCTTGCTGCTTTGAGTGAAACATGTTGAAGAGGTAGGGGGGGGGGGGGAGGGGAGTTTCATGGTGATTTGGGCAGCCATATCGTGGTATTCCATGGACTTCATTAGGTAAGGTCGCATTACTGCCAAGGATTATGAGACCACTTTGACTGATCAGGTCCATCCCATTGTAGAACATCTTATCGCCAATGGTAATGTTATGTTCCAAGGCGACAGGGGCCCTGTTCACTCAGTTTGCATCGTCCAGGACTGGTTATGTGAGCACAGAGATGAACTGCCGCATCTCCCCTGACCATTACACTCACAAGATATGAATACTGTTGAGCCTTTGTGGCCTACTTTAAAGAGAAGAGTGCTTGGTCGCTATCCACATCCATCGTCGTTACCCAAGGTTGCCACTGTTTGCCGGAAGAATGGTACAAAATTCCCTTGAAACACATACAGAACCTGTATTTTTCCATTAGGAGACGACTGTAGGCTGCCTTGAATGCCAACGGGTTTCTTGCACCGTGTTAGACAAGATAATGCTTTGCACTCGTAATGGCATAGACATTGTGACAAACGATAAGCATCAGGACAGTGTCACAACTGTACACCGCATCTCTGATCGACTCATGAGTGTAAAAGTCGAATTTGGCACATCTACACTTCGAACTGTGTGCTGCTACGCACCACAAACTGGATGTCCTGATGAGGAGAAGGATGAATTTTGAACAGAATTAGACACTCATCTACGCACTGTTGACTCCGAAGAATATCTGATAATAGGAGGCGACCTCAATGGCCATGGGGATCAGTAGGAAACGGGTATGACCAACGTCATAGTGGAAATGGATATGGCACTGTCAATGAGGAAGGGATACGAAGGATTATTCATAAGCACCTGAGCTTGTAGTGGCCAACATATCCTTCAAGAAGAGGCATACACATCTGATAACCTACACAAAAGGCGGGAATAAGACTCAAATTGACTATCATGTACAAGAAGACGCAACCTGAAGCTAATGACTGACATAAAAGTCATCCGTTCAGAATAATTGCACCCCCCCCCCCTATCATCATCCTCCTGTCATGGACTTCAAGTTGAATATCTACAACCGAAATAGCCCCCAAACCATTAGAGTGCAGAGAATCAAATGATGGCGTATGTCAGATTGCAAAACACAGCTCATTAGTGCTCTTAAGGCCATCGACATAGATACAGACCAGTCAGTATCAGGCATATGGGACAGCATTACCAGACAAGCCGCTATGCAGCGAATAACGTTCTTGGCAGAACGAAATCAGGCAAACGAACAATCAATAAAGAAGTTTGGTGGTGGAATGAAGTTGTACAAACAGCTGTGAGGAAAAAGAAATAGTCTTTCAAACTAAGGTTCCAGTCCTGCGCTAATGAAGATCTGCAACGCTACAAGATGCAAAAATTGGCTGCCAACGGTTTGGAGAGCAGTTGCAGTGGCCAAATCTTCTTACTACGACCATGTGTACGATGAACTAGAAACACCTGAAGGAGTAAAGTACGCCACAGAGCCATCCTCGACTTACGTCATGTCAAACACATGAAGGACGAAGACCATTGACTCCTTTGAGATGCTCTCAACAATCTCGGCAGATGGACTGATTACTTCTCCAGAATCAGCAATGAGGAATTCGACCATCCTCCAATACTGAGTGCTGATCCAGTTGCTGGACCTGTACTACCAATTACCATCCAAGAGAGAAATGAAACGGTCAAGAAGATGAAGAATGGGAAGGCTACTGACCCTGATGACATCCCAGCTGATGTATGGAAGATCCTTGGCCACAAAGGTGCCAAAATTATTATTACCTCTTCAACAGAATCGTTGATAAGGATACAGTCCCAGCTGTTTGGACAACTAGTGTCACACTGCCAATCTGAAAGGGAAAATGTGTTATGACAGAATACTCGCAGTATCGACCAGTTCGACTGCTTTGTCACACCATAAGATCTTTGGGTGAGTTATAGATACCAGGTTCCACGCAATTGTTTCTATCGCCCCAGATCAATACAGGTTTATCAAAGTAAATGGCACCACAGAAGACATTTATGCCGCATGGTAATTTATGGAGAAACACCTTGAGAAGAACGAGGATATTCATATGTCATTCCTTGGGAAAGGCCGTTGGCTGTATCCCACATCAGCTTATATAGCATGCGTTACGATCTCACAATTTCCCTGAGGCCTATGTCTGATGTGTCCAACTGCTGTATCGAAATGTCTCCAGCAATGTGCGATGTGCAGTGGGAACATCACTCCCTTTTGCTATCAATTTCGGAGTACATCAAGGTTCCCCCTTGTCACATCTGCTGTTTATCTTCTGTACAGACACTATGACTTACGACCTATAGTCACCCCACCCTTGGTCACTCACACATGCTGACGATGTTTTACTGCCAAGTGAACACCATGAAGACCCCAGGAACAGATGCAGGAATGGAATCAACGACTTGGTAAATTTGGCCTCCGACTGGCTATCAAGAAGACAGAATGCATGGAGTGTGGTATTCAAACCAATGGTACCATCAAAGTCGGTGGAGAACACCTGAAGAAAGTGGAGCAATTCAAATACCGTGGCTCACTCACGTGCAGTGATGTCAGATGTCTGTGCCAGGTGACTGGCGTCCTGTGTGATCACCATATGCCTTTACGCCTTGCGTCAAAGGTTTATAGAACTGTAGTGTGCTCAGTCGCACTTTATGGATCGGAGTGTTTGCCAACGACAATGAAGCACGAGCATGTTTTCCATGTGATGGAAATGCTCATGCTCCGATGGTCCCTTGGGCTTACCCGATTTGACCATGCAGAAAACGTCCACGTTGGACGGCGACTTGGACTTGCACCCATCTCAGAAAAACTATGGGAAAGCAGATTAAGATGGTATGGACGCATCATGCACAGTAAAGCAGAATCAGGGGCAAGGACAGCTATGCACCTGGACATAAATGGCCGACGATCTCGTGGCAAACCCAAGACATTATGGATGAACCATATCAAGAAGAATATGGAATGCATCAATGTCACTTATGGAGATGCCCCTGACAGACCCAAATGGGGACAGATGTGTCAACAAGCACACCCTGAAAGCGCGGGATAAACGCTAAGAAGAAGAATGCGTTGGGTTTTTGATGTTTCGATATTTTTGTACTCCGCTCTTATGGGTCTCTGCTTAGCATATTGCTCAAGTGTATGGTGCCCTTCAAACAGGTCCAACAGGGGATACTGAATGTATTAAAATAACAGCAGCACGAATGGTTATAGGTTTGTTTCACTTTCGGGAGAACGTTACGAAAAAGCTAAAAACCTGAAGTATCAGCGGTTGAAAATAGATGCAAATTATATCGCGACATGCTCCTGAAAAGGTTTCAAGAAACAATGTTAGGTGATTAATCCAGGAACTTGCTACAAATCATTATGTATCGCTCCCATTGGACTATAGAGACAAGATTATACCTATTACAGTGTGCGCATAGCCTCCTAAGTAGCTATCCTTCTCTCACGAATGGAGAGGGAAGAAGGCCTAATAAAAGATACAACAATGAGAAGTTGCAATTCACAGTAGCTTCCAGAGTATGGATGTAGATATGAACGCATGTCTGATAAAATATATTTCAAGAAATCATCTTATTTAGGATTTGCCTGCTGATTGTTCATTATCTTCAAAATCGATGAAAAGTTTCTCAGTTTTGCCTACTTTTTTACCAACTTTGAAAGTATTTATCGAGGACTGCATTACATCACAATTGATTTAATGTACTATGTAAGGTGCGATCTAATCTCAGAACAAAAGTCGTAATTTTAAAGTGTACTCTTCTCGTGGGCTTTTCAAATGTGAGATGGGGCCTTCTTAAACTCAAAACTGTCTCTTCCTCGTATGCAAATACCTGGGACTATTTAAAAATACATACACCTTTATAATGTCGGCAGCCACAACCATTGAAATTCATGGTAAATTCAACTTGTATAAATTGCAGATAGCTGTTAAGTGATGACATTAACGACGGGTTTCACTGCGTTAAAAGCGGCATCTTCAGGTTGTTAGTAGTCACATACAGTAGATGAGGACACAGAGACGCTCTCCATTACAATTATCTGAAAATGCTATAATAAGAGGTCGCTCTGGGGTTGCACAGAAGTCGCATAGAGAAATCTGAGATGTTATGACACTACCACATTTACGCAGTTTACAGAAAACTACCATAGATTTAATGAACGAGGTAAAATAATTGTGTACCTTTAACGACAAAAAGAAACAGCGGTACTATAGCATCGTTGACAGGCATATATTATTGTCGATAAGGGCCGTACCTGGTGGCTGGAGTTTTCCTTGGCCACAGTAATTATGCTTTTATGTTACTTTGGCCAAGTGGCAAAATTGCTAGCAAGTAAAAGGAAAAAAAAACCACATTTGTTGATTTTCTGTGGTAGTGTTGCGAAAACTACCTCCTATTTAATAAACGAGGTAAAATAATTCTGTATTTTCCATTACAAAAAGTAATATAAACTACATCACGAGACGGTATTACGGCATTGTTGATCTGCGTGTGTCATTGTCGCACAGGGCCGTACTTGGTGGTTAGAGTTTTCGTTGACCACAGTAATAATGGTTTTATGTTACTCCGCTCAGGTGAGAACATTACTGGTAATGCAAAGAGAAAGAAAACTAAATTTGTTAATTTTTTGTGATGGTATATAGGAAACTACTATCGAGTTAATAAACGACGCTAAATAATTGTGTATCTTTAAGCACAAAACGTGATACGTACAGGAGCACCAGACGGTAGTCTAACATTGTTAAACCGCATGTGTCATTGTGGAACAGATGGTGCTATGGCTTATGTCAGCCACAATAATGATGCTTTCATGTTGTGCTGGTATGGTGGTAACATTGCTAGCAATGTAAAGGGAACAAAAAACGTCAATTTGTTGATTTTATGTGCTACTATACAGAAAGTACTATCGATTTAACAAACGATATAAAATAACTGCGTATCTTTAACCACAAAAAGTAATACATACAGGAGCACCAGCTGTATTATAACACGTCAAAACTGGCTCTAAGCACTATGGGACATAACATCTGAGGCCATCAGTCCCCTAGAACTTAGAACTACTTAAACCTTACTAACCTAAGGACATCACACACATCCATGCCCGAGGCAGGATTCGAACCTGCGACCGTAGCAGTCGCGTGGTTCCAGACTGAAGCGCTCGCCCACAGCGGCCGGCTATTTATAACACTGTATTACAGCATTGTTGATCGGTATTGGTCATTTCCGAGAGTTCTACGTGAGGGCTAGAGCCTATGTTCGCCGCAATAATGATGCAGGTGGCAAAATTGCTAGCGACGTAAAGGGAAGGAAATTCCAGTTCGTTTATTTTCTGTGTTCTGGCGCTTACATCCCCCTTCCCCAAGTCTCCAGTTCAGTTCGTCTGCGCAGCAGATCCGGCCCTGTGCCTCAATACGTATTACTTGCCATAGCTGAATAGTTGCGACGTTCGGACGCATTGTAAAAGCACTGCATACTACACACACAATACATACTGAAAGCAAAACGGAAGCGGTGGGTTAATTTATTGTTGGACTGCTGTGTGTGACCGGTGTCGGCAGAGTTGTTTGGCGGTACTCACAGGGCTTCGAGGCGTACGTGCAGCTGCAGCTCACGCTCGGCGAACTTGACGAGCACACCGTCCAGAAAGCGGAACATGGGCGGCCGTCCGCTGGCGGGTGCGTCCCACACTGAAGCCAGCGGTTGGCCACGCCGGCGGCGAGCTACCCTCGCGGGAATATCGACCCGGCGTGTGGTCGATGGTCGCGTGCGCGCCTCGACTCACGTTGGGGAGGAGCGGTCGGAGACTGGCGCCTCACAGCAGTGTGTCACCCGGTGCGCAGCTAAACAGCTGCAACTGGACAGGGCGACCTATAAGAGCCTTGTCTTAGATCGATGCGCCGAAGCGTTAAGGTAAACCTCGTTACCGAAAACAAAGTAGTACGGCATGCTTACATTTCTACGTATATTATAGTTAGGTTAGGTTAGGTTATGTGAAAACTACACCACGGAAAAAGTACAAAACTTATTGGTCGTTCAGGTTTCGATACTGCCAATACCGTAGCGAACACGAGTGGCGCCTGGGGTACGCCACTTTACTGGTGCCTCCCTCATAACTGATGTCCGGTCACAACTCTTTAATGGCGCCCCCTCTGCCTATTTTGGTGCGTGGGGTACGACACTACACTTCATTGGCGCTCCGCCTGCCTTCTCCAGGAACACATTTAGTAGTGCACTGAAGCGCCGAAGAAACTGGTGTAGGCAAGCGTATTCAAACACAGAGTTATGTAACAGGCAGAATACGGCGCTGCGGTCGACAACGCCTACATAAAACAAGTGTCTGGCGCAGTTCTTAGATTGGTTACTGATGCTACAATGGCAGCTCATAAAGATTTAAGTGGTGTTACACTCGAACGATGGGATACAGCATCTCCGAGGTAGAAATGAAGTGGGGATTTTCCCGTACGATCATTTCATGAGTATACTATGAATATCAGAAATCCGGTAAAACATCAAATCTCCGACATCGCTGCGGTCGGAAATCATTCAACGTGAGGGAAATGCAACCCCTCCGCAAACTGCTGCAGATTTCAATGCTGGGCCATCAACAACTGTCAGCGTGCGAACTATTCAACGAAACATCATCGATATAGGCTTTTGGAGCTGAAGGCCTACTCATGTACCATTGGTGACTGCACGACACAAAGCTTTACGCCTCTCTTGGGCCAGTCAACACCGATATTGGACTGTTGATGACTGAAAACATTTTGCGTGGTCGGACGGTCTCGTTTCAAATTGTATCGAGCGGATGGACGTGTACGTGTGTGGGGACAACCTCATGAATCCATGGACCCTGAATGTCAGTAGGGTTCTGTTCAAGCTGGTGGAGACACTGTAATGGTGTTGGGCGTGTGCAGTTGGAGTGATATGGGACCCCTGATACGTCTAGATACGGCTCTGACAGGCGACTCGTACGTAAGCACCCTGTCTGATCACCTGCATCCATTCATGTCCATTGTGCATTCCAACGGACTTGGGAAATTCCTGCAGGACAATGCGACACCCCACACGTCCAGAATTGCTACAGAGTTTAAACACTACCACTGGCCACCAAACTCTCCAGACATGAGCTGTATTGAGCATATCTGGGATGCCTTGCATCGTGCTGTTCAGCAGAGATCTCCAACCCTCGTACTCTTACTTATTTATGGCCAGCCCTGCAGGATTCACGACGTCAGTTCCCTCCAGCACTATTCAGACATTAGTCGAGTCCATGCCACGTCGTGCTGCGGCGCTTCTGCGTGCTTGCGAGGGCCCTAGGCGATATTAGGCAGGTGTACAAGGTTCTTGGCCTCTTTAGTGTATAATACGTGGAATTTACTGTAATAATAATATATTTTCCGGAAAATCTGTCTTGCACACCACTTGGTGCCCCATGACGCCCAGGCATGAGAGAACCACTCGCCACGCCCTCGCTACAACACAGGATATTGGATGTATATGTTACGAATCAGATAGCAAGAGTGCTTACTTGGGTTGCATATAGATACAAACGACGCCGAAAATTGGAACACCTAGAACAAAATGGCCCTAATGCGAGCACTCGTTACAGTTCCACACTGTCGTTGAGTGAACAACATGACCTTCCTGGGCATAGGATCAAGTCTGTGACTGGATTCAGTTCTATGCAGAACTCATTCCCATCGACAACGTGCGTATTTTTTTGTGCTGCTATAAGGAGTGGTCTTTTGCTAGATAGCTTCCTTAAAATGTGCACTGCATGCAGTGGTTGACGTGAGCGATGACGGGTCACATTAATGCCTGTTACCGGTTCTATACTATCTATAAAGGTCCGAAGTGACCAACGGAACGAAATCGACGTAGGTACAGGTAAGCTCACTGGACAAAAGAGCACAGTGCGCACTTGGGGGCTTTGCAGACGCTACAGAACTGACATGTGGTCATGTGACCACCTATAACTGACGTAACACACTGCATGTGATGGACATTCTGAGTCGTCCACCTTGCAAAAGGTCATTGCTTACAGCGACGCATAAAGCTGCTCTTATTCAATAGGTTAAGCAAAACAGAAATTGCACAGTAGCCGACTGCAGGCGTGTGGTGAGGCAGCGACTTACGATTTGTTTCTTTTCAAGTAATGCAAGGCGACGACTGCAGCGACGGTCCAGTGAGTCATGCATATTGTGTAGAGGATGTAGTTCAGACCAGACGTGGATCTGTAATGTTTCGAGAGTGGTTTTCGTACCGTTACATGGGCCCACTTAAACAGATTTCCGTGATGTTGAATGTGGATGTGTATTTTGACAATCTCGGTGACCACTGTCGATCTTTCTTCTGCATCTTCTTGATGAGTGTGTCTACCAAAATGAAAGCTGTCGTGTTCGCTAGGCTGCACTCGTACATTTCTGGTTTGACAAACACTAGAGAAAGCTAACGCACTTGAACTGCCCCCCTAAATACCCGACCTTAATTCCACAGAAACACACCCCCAAACTGTAATACGACTACAGCCTCCTCCTTACTTCACAGTTTTACTCCACACGATGACAGGAAACATTCTCGAGGCATACCGCTATTTGGTATTTCTGGGGGATGTAACCGTCAATCAGTGCTTTTCGCTGGGTATGATGTTCCTGAACAAACTTGTGGACTCTATTTCTTGACGAAATGAAGTCGTTATCAAGGTTAGAAGCGATATTAGCTTGATGTCTTCTTGCGATGATTTTTTTCCTCAGAATGTTTGTGCTAACTCATTGAAAGTATTCGGACACCAGTTACTGGGCATTAATATTGGGTGTGTCCATTCTGTAGAGCGGCTTCAACTTTGTTGGGGACATTTCCAGTGACGCGTCTGAGTGTAGAGGACTGGTAGCCCATTCACCAGCAAGAGCCGAAGCCAGAGAAGGTATTGAAGTTGGACGCTGAGGGCCGCAGCGAAGTCACGTTCTACCTCAATCCAAAGGTGTTCCATTGGGTTCAAGTCGGGGACCAGGCAAGCCAATCCATTCCAGGAATTTTACTCTCTACAAACCATTTTTAGGATGTGCTGCTTTGAAAAGGTACATTGTTATGCTGATACAAACAAACACTGTCTCAGAATTGTTCCCCTGTTGCGCTTAGTACAGAACGCAGTAAAACGTGTTCATCCTCATTTAGCGTTTCCTTCAGCGCAACAATCCTAACCGTGAAAAACAATCATAAACCATAATACTCGTATATCCTCCTCCTCACTTCATTGCTCGCACTTCACATGATGGCAGGTAACGCTCTCGAGGCATTCAATAAATCCAAATTCTTCCATCGGATTGCCACGCGGTGTACATCAGCCCTCTGCAAAGCTCGACAGTCCCAGTCCATCAGTACGCAAGGTCTGCCTCGTCTTACCTTATGTGAGGTTGTTCCTCCACCTTTCCACTTCACAGTTACATCACGCACAATCATTGCGCTAGCGGGACTCGTAGTAGCACTTTTGAATGCACGAATGATTCCTTCCACTGATTTCATGCGATGTGTTACATCCATCCCCTGCAATGATCAAATGGCCATGGTTTGGCTGTGGCTGTCCCTTCATGTTTCCACTTCAAACTTACATCACCAGAAGACGACTTGGGTGGCTTTAGAAGGGATGAAATGTCACTGATGGATTTGTTACTCATGTGACATCGAATGAAACGTCCACGTTCGAATTTGCTAAGCTCTTCTGATCGACCCATTCTGCTGTTAGTGCCTTTCTTCCGATAACGCAATGGTCTCGGTTCCTTTTACACCAGCAGGTCCGCCTCTCAGTATATCTGGTGGTTAGTTTTGTATTATGTAGATGTCTGTATACTTTCAAAAGATTGTGTATAGTCATGATAACATACAACTGGAAACCCGTCAGAAGCATACTTATATCTCGCTTTCCATGGGAAATCTATTAGATTCGATAGGCATCGTAAAGTGTGGAAAATGACAAATAGACTAAGAGCAAGGCATGGGACCTGTGCAAATACGTTTTACGGTTGGAAAAAATAACTGTCACCGAATTTTGAAACAAACTAGTTTTACATGTGACTGAAGACTGTTAAGTAACAACGTACCAGCCTACACTACACGTTTTCACACTTACCCCCTCATTATCTAATTTTTCAAAATGTTGTTCATGAGTTGTTGTAAGCAGATTTTATCGTAATTACCGGTAGTTTATTTAAAATGGCAGGCCACCGCATTTATTCAGGAAAAAGCCGACAACTTTGTTTATTGTTCCAGTAATATTTGTTGATGACTGAACAGCTAGACTAAGAGGAGGATACAGAACAGGTGCAAATACGTTTTACAACTGGAATACATAACAATCACATAACTTTGAGACAAATAAAAGTTTTAATGTGACTCAAGACTGCTTAGTAACAACGTAACAGTCTAAACTACACGTTTTCACACTTATACCTTCACTATTTAACTTTTCAAAATGTTGTTCATCAGTTGTTGTAAGCAGATTTTATTGTTGTTAGTTTATTTAAAATGACAAGTCACGTCATTTATTCAGGACAAAGCAGACAACTTTGTTTATTGTTCCAGTAATATTTGTTTATTAGTGAATAGCTTTGGGTGTATTAGGTCATCATTAGATAACAACTGAATGGCGTCTACAAAGGCACTAGACTTGAAGAAACCAAAACTTGAAACATAAAAATGCATACTAATGAAACGATTCTTTGATCACGACTATAGGCAAGAAAGTCAAACTGAGTGCTAGTAATTCGCCTTTTGTGTCAAATATGTTGTAATTAGCAGCAACTATTATTCTGTATAGTGTAATAGAATTATATAGCGAAAGAATCTGGGAGCGGATGAACTACAGTTTAAATAGTGGCTACTATATGAGAGATACAGTTCAATAGCAATGTGAAATGAGCTCTAAATTCTACTACAAGGGTCACACTTTTCCTCTCTAGCAATAGATTGTTATGAACATTGCCATGCATACAATCTTAATCTATAGATTCTTATGTCATTTTTCAACAACTCTATTTCTTCTCCAGTGGCATGATTACTGTGAGGTCTGCATTATCGTGCTACAGGATGATCTTTGTTATGCCGGAGTCAAGGTAGCCCCCGAGGGCTGGCAACCCAATTACACCACAGAGGACGAGGTTGTCTCTGTCCAAGGCGTATCAAAAGCACCATGGTAAACACCGACTATTTACATACAAGATAATGGAAACAGACATTCCGAGCACTACTTCCTGCAGGGGAAGCTCGAGCCACGGCCTGCAGGAAGTATCACTACGCCAAAACCTGATTGGCTGGAGACAGTTATTTAGGGGCTAGAACCAGCCCTGAAGTTCAGTTCTCTACGGCTGCCAACCTCGTGTACTTCGACCGCTGAAGAATACGTCTTCGTCTCTGAATTGGACTCTTACTAGTGTGTGTGTTACCATGAACCTTTGTGGAAAATTGGAAGTGAACTTTTGTTTGCCTCAATTAAGAGACTTTTACTGACATATTTATTGTTACCTTTTCGTTTGTTGTTCAGTCATAAAACTTGTGAACTTACCTCAATAAAAATTGTGTTTGTGAAAACTTGCGAATTGTCAGTCACAGCACCCTCCCCATAGCATTTATCGTGCACTGCACGACGGAACTTTAGAAATATGTGGATTTAATGGACAGCATTTTTGGTTCGTTTGGGCTTAACAAAATCAAACACTGTGCAACCCTGCGCATCCCAGCAGACGCTGCCCATAATCTTCCCATCAGATCTCGCTCTTCTTGCTTTCTTTCTTGACGGCCTTTTGTTTCATGTTCATAATGATGCAACTAGCTTTTATTGCGTGTCACAATAATAATAAAAAAGTCGTCTCCTACACTTAGAATTCTCTAAAGATGGTTTTGAACTACGCTTCTTCTCTGAACGTCGTTGATATTCGGTCAATAATCGGAGTACCAAAGGATACAAACGTTAAGATAACCCAAGCGCTGCACTGTATCCTCATCCACGTTTTATTGCGATTTCATTCACAGTGACGTGTCTGACTTTGACGGACTCATCTTTTGTTGTTGCGTACTCTGGAGGCTGTTCGAGAACGACCGCTGTGAGTCTCATTGTGGACGGGCAAGATGAGCAGCAAACTGCGGCTGTTTGTTGATGACGATGTGTTGTACGGGAACGTGTAACAGTTGAGTGATTATAGGAGAATACAAAGTGACTTAGGGAAAATTTTTAGTTGGTGTTACGAATGGGAGCTTACTCTAAATGTAGAAAAATGTTATGTTAATGCAGATGGGAAGGGTAAACAATTCCGTAACGTTAGAATGCAACATTAGTAGTGAAACGACACAGTCAAGTGGATTAAATGTCTCGGAATAGCGTTGCAAAGCGATATGAAATGCAACGAGCACTTAAGAACAGTAGCAAGGAAGGCGAACCGTCGACTTAGGTTTAGTAGAGAATTTTAAAGAAGTGTGGTACATCTGTAAAGGAGACCACGTGTAGAACACAAGTGCGACCTGTTCTTGAATACTGCTCGAGTGTTTTGGATCCCTACCAGTCCGGATTAAAGGAAGAGATCGAAGCAGTTCGTAGGCAGGCTGACAAACTTGTTAACAACGCGAGTATTGCGGAGACGTTCCGTGAAATCAAGTGGGAATCCCTGGTGAGAAGACGTTCTTTACGCGAAATTCTATTGGGAAAATTTACAGCATTGACAATTGGCTCAAATGGCTCTGAGCACTATGGGAAAAAAAATGGCTCTGAGCACTATGGGACTCAACTGCTGAGGTCATTAGTCCCCTAGAACTTAGAACTAGTTAAACCTAACTAACCTAAGGACATCACACACATCCATGCCCGAGGCAGGATTCGAACCTGCGACCGTAGCGGTCTCGCGGCTCCAGACTGCAGCGCCAGAACCGCGCGGCCACTTCGGCCGGCTCTGAGCACTATGGGACTTAACTGCTGTGGTCATCAGTCCCCTAGAACTTAGAACTACTTAAACCTAACTAACCTAAGGACATCACACACATCCATGCCCGAGGCAGGATTCGAACCTGCGACCGTAGCGGCCACGCGGTTCCAGACTGTAGCGCCTAGAACCGCACGGCCACTCCGGCCGGCATTGACAATTCAGCTGGTTGCACAATGTTTCCTCTGACGCCAACGTACATTTCCTGTAAGGACCGAAAAGATAAGACAAGAGAAATTAGGGCTCATACGGAGTCTCATACAGTAGAAAAGATCAGTGTAAGGGCATGGATATTTGTAGGAAAATTAACATTCTCGGCTGGAATAATTGCACAGTGTATACGCAAGCATGAGATTCGGTATACTAAGAAATGCAGTCAAATGGTATCGCATTTGGTGTAAGTAGTACAGTGTATAACAAGACTTCAATAATTCGGGTGGAAAAGACTGGAACTCAGTATAAAGGCAGTGGGCTCTTTCTGGTGTTAGTGTGTGCATATGTGACTCTACTGCAGATAGGAAACAGACAACATTACTGACGGTTCATCTTGTGTACATAAACCACAATTCTGACAGTGCAACGTGGGAAACAGTTATCACGAGACAAAAAAGCGAAAATCGATGCGTACATGGCAATGGGATACTCTTATCATCAAACAGCCCATAAATTGAACTGTTCAAGTACAGTGATTGATAATTTCTTTAGATTTGGAGTACGACATGGACAGAACGTAAAATATGGGCTAAGTAGAAAATTATTTGAGGCATCGAAATGGTTCCTTTTGCGCAAAGCAAGGGTCAAAATTGTTTTTGTTTTACAGTTGTCAGTAACTGCCAGACGTGTACGACAAATGCTGTAGGACGAGAAATATCGTGCACTCAAGAAACGCCTGCAGAAACCTGCTTAACATTCAAACATAAACAGGCTCCATTGGAATTTGCTGAAAGACATATGTCATGGACTTCAGAATCGGATAAATTGTTCTTCAGGGATGAGAAGAAATGTAATGGGCCGGATGGATTTCAGTATTATTGGCATGCTCTGAGAACAGAGCAGCTGGTAAGAAGCAGCAGAAATTTTGGTGGTGGATAAGTTTCGATTTGGGCAGCTTCCTGCGCTAAAGGTAAATCACGCTTTGCTTGGCTGAACGCTAAACTATAACATGTACACTGAGATGCTAGAGGCAGAGCTGATTAAAATGTATGAGGACTTAGGGAACAAAGTCTAATGTTTCAACTAGATTATGCATCTGTGCATGTTTTGCTACAACCAGAAAGTGGCCTGCACTTAGCTTGGATATGAACCCCGTGGAAAACCTTTGGGAATACTTTCAAGTCGTGTTTATAGCAATGGAAGGTAATTTGAAGCCAAGAGCGATATGAGAAGAGCGACCGACAATTTCACTACAAGAACTGCAAATCCCTAATAAAAAAATAAATAAATAAATAAAAATTAAAGAAAAAAAGGTAATTAGGAAGAATAGAATTACGAACAAAGCAATAACACAACAGCACAGTGAGTGCCTTCATACCAATTTTCACACAGGAAATACAAACGCCTTATCTTTTAACTCGTGGTATGAAAGAAACTATGTAATTCCGTCATGATTGTTTATGTGTTATCGGTATATACTACTTTCACAATAAATTCGATACAGTATGCTTCAGACATTGTAGTATTATTGTCGTAGAAACCTTACTTTTATACTGAGTTCCACAAGTGTAGCCGGCCGCGGTGGTCTAGTGGTTCTAGGCGCGCAGTCCGGAACCGTGGGACTGCTACGGTCGCAGGTTCGAATCCTGCCTCGGGCATGGATGTGTGTGACGTCCTTAGGTTAGTTAGGTTTAAGTAGTTCTAAGTTCTAGGGGACTGATGACCACAGAAGTCGAGTCCCATAGTGCTAGTGGATGTGTGTGACGTCCTTAGGTTAGTTAGGTTTAAGTAGTTCTAAGTTCTAGGGGACTGATGACCACAGAAGTTGAGCCCCATAGTGCTCAGAGCCATTTGAACCAGCCACAAGTGTAGACAGTTGTTTGTCTCTCGCTCTGTTTGTGAGTGGAATTGGAAAGAAATGACTAGTGGTGGTACAAGTTATCCTACGTTGTGCATCGTAACGTTGCTTGCGGAATATCTATGTAGACGTAGATACAGATGGTGACGTAGATGGTTCTGTTCCCATCTTGGAAGGGTTTCACTTAACTCATAATATCGTTGGCGCACATACACGCATCTCTATATGTATGCTGAAATGTGAGCAGAATTTCAGCAGCAGACTTGGTCTCTTTAACAAAGAATTCGATTATATGTCGCTGTCGAATAGAAAGACTGACATCAACCGTTTTCTAACGTGAGAGAAGTTAGCATGACGATGTATAACACACACAAAATCTTTAGACTACGCTAACGCAGTCGGTTTTATTACATCGATGAAATTAGATTTGTGACAGAGGATTGCTTACGACTTTCCGTATGACGCTCGTACAACGTACACATTGTCATACATTTATTAACTATTCTTGTTTTGGGCGCTAAGAAAAGAAGCGCCGTTGAATCCTCGGAGCATGACCCACTGCGATCAGCTGAGCGACTGTCATTACGTGTAAGTTTGCAGTGTGGCGTCAGCTGATCGGGTCGATAGGCGCCCTGCTTGCGACTGAATTTGCTGAATAAAACACGGCGGGGCGGGCAGACATCGACCGCAGCTAATGCGGGGGGAGCGGACGCAGGCATAACACGTACACACTTTAACTGTGCACACAACACTGTCTCGCGGTGAACTCACTTCCGACTACTACATTCTTTAACGGTTCACAAATGAATCGGCCACTCAACTTCAAGACACAAACATGACCTACATTTTCAAGTAGTAGACTTTCTAATAATAAAAAGTGAATATCGTAACCCTACAGTAATGTAACACTCTGAGGCTCAAGAAAATGCCAAAAATTTTATTAAATATTGTGAGTCAATCAAATCGATATTATTTTGAGCATCTCATGTCTGTGGAAGCTGCATGTTGAGTTCGAATCTGCTTCACTGTTATCTTAAACCACAATATGTATAAGATATTTTCAACGTAAGTGATAGATGAAATCCATTTTTAATACATATCGAAAATAGAGAATCCCATCAACAGTTTCAAAACTCAGTTGCAAAATTAGAGATATGGTATTGTTAGGATCATGCAAAAAGTTATTGGATCTAAATTACGTAAGCTCATAAAGTAAATATGATTATTACACGTTAACGAAACAGTAAATTATATTGTATATAATGGCCGTAAACGTCAGTCTTCATCTAAAGAATACGGATAAGTTATAATATAAGTTATTTTACTTTCAATGGCTATTTTACAGCCTATACAGTATAGCTGTCCCTTTGCTTTTGACATGTAACGTATCTGAATTTCAACAATAATAATATAGAAAGAGATATGGTACTAATTACACTACAGACCATTAAAATTGCTACATCACGAACATGACGTGCTACAGACGCGAAATTTAACCGACAGGAGGAAGATGCTGTGATATGCAAATGATTAGCTTTTCAGAGCATTCACACAAGGTTGGCGCCGGTGGCGACACCTACAACGTGCTGACATGAGGAAAGTTTTCAACCTATTTCTCGTACACAAACTGCAGTTAACCGGCGTTGCCTGGTGAAACGTTGTTGTGATGCCTCGTGTAAGGAGGAGAAATGCGTACCATCACATTTCCGCCTTTGATAAAGGTCGGATTGTAGCCTATCGCGATTGCGGTTTATCAAATAGTTCAAATGGCTCAGAGCACATGGGACTCAACTTCTGAGGTCATTAATCCTCTAGAACTTAGAACTAGTTAAACCTAACTAACCTACGGACATCACACACATCCATGTCCGAGGCAGGATTCGAACCTGCGACCGTAGCGGTCTCGCGGTTCCAGACTGCAGCGCCTAGAACCGCACGGCCACTTCGGCCGGCTGCGGTTTATCGTATCGCGACATTGCAGCTCGCGTTGGTCGAGATCCAATGACTGTTAGCTGAATATGGAATCGGCGGGTTCAGGAGGGTAATACGGAACGCCGTGCTGGATCCCAACGGCCTCGTATCACCAGCAGTCGAGATGACAGGCATCCTGTCCGCATGGCTGTAACGGATCGTGCAGCCACGTCTCGATCCCTAAGTCAACTGATGGGGACGTTTGCAAGACAACAAACATCTGCACGAACAGTTCGATGACGTTTGCAGCAGCATGGACTATCAGCTCGGAGACCATGGCTGGGGTTACCCTTGATGCTGCATCACCGACAGGAGCGCCTGCGATGGTGTACTCAACGACGAACCTGGGTGCACGAATGGCAAAACGTCATTTTTTCGGATGAATCTAGGTTCTGTTTACAGCATCAAGATGGTCACATCCGCGTTTGGCGACATCGCGGTGAGCGCACATTGGAAGCGTGTATTCGTCATCGCCATACTGGCGTATCAACTGGAGTGATGGTATGGGGTGCCATTGGTTACACGTCTCGGTCACCTCCTGTTCGCATTGACTGTACTTTGAACAGTGGACGTTACATTTCAGATGTGTTACGACCCGTGGCTCTACCCTTCATTCGATCCCTGCGCCGGCCAGAGTGGCCGAGCGGTTCTAGGTGCTACAGTCTGGAACTGCGCGACCTACGGTCGCAGGTTCGAATCCTGCATCGGGCATGGATGTGTGTGATGTCCTTACGTTAGTTAGGTTTAAGTAGTTCTAAGTTCTAGGGGACTGATGACCACAGCAGTTAAGTCCCATAGTGCTCAGAGCCAATTGAACCATTTGAACCCTGCGAAACCCTAAATTTCAGCAGGATAATGCACGACCGCATGTTGCAGGTCCTGTACGGGCCTTTCTGGATACAGAAAATGTTCGACTGCTGCCCTGGCCAGCACATTCTCCAGATCTCTCACCAATTGGAAACGTCTGGTCAGTGGTGGCCGAGCAACTGGCTCGTCACAATACGCCAGTCACTACTCTTGATGAACTGTGGTATCGTGTTGAAGGTGCATGGGCAGCTGTACCTGTACACGCCATCCAAGCTCTGTTTGACTTTATGCCCAGGCGTATCAAGGCCATTATTACGGCCAGAGGTGGTTGTTCTGTGTACCGATTTCTCAGGATCTATGAAACCAACTTGCGTGAGAATGTAATCACATGTCAGTTCTAGTATAATATATTTGTCCAATGAATACCCGTTTATCATCCGCATTTCTTTTTGGTGTAGCAATTTTAATGGCCAGTAGTGTAAGCACACTTGCGGAAAACTACTCAATATAAAAATTGCAATACAATAAAGTAAACACCAGTAATGGAGCATAAGGAAACGTTTGAACCTACAGAGCAAACAAATAATATGAAGAGATCATATCCGATGTATTTGGAAAAGACCCTTTACATATCGTCATTCAGAGTCAATCTCGCTTCCATGAAGAATAGCATTCTAGACAGGTTTGCTCGACTTCACAATTTAGCTGTGTTGGTTAACAGACGAACTTAACGGGCAAGTCGCCGATTTAAACAACTTCCATATATGCTCGACTGCTCGATGTTTAACATAATTTGAGTAGATATTCCAACGAAGAAGCGTTACATACCGGTCAAAACATTCTTGGACATTCCTTGTTGCAAATGCACAACTGGTATCGTACTGGAATTCATCTCCAAGAAACTGTTTGCGTAGGGACATCATTTAGACGTCTATCACTATTGTAGCTGTGCCAGTAGGGGATATCTGAAATTCATAGCCATCTATAATACACAACGGCACTCCAGACAACTGCCCGAGTTATTCAGCAAATATACCGCTGGATGACGCGCTCTGGAAAACAGAATTCACTGCTACAGTACGTATCCTTCGCTATAATCGTGTCGCAACAAAATGATGCGACGGAACCACAGGCATCCGCAAGGGGGGGGGGGGGAGACGAGATGGAGCACTCATCCCTTCTAATGGAAATTCTCACGCATTTCTAACATCGATTACTGTGGTTCTGATAATCGGCTTGTTTAGCGATGCTGAGCACAATGGGCCATAATGTAGCTTTAGCATTTGCTATATAATTTCGATTTGTTTAGTTGTGATGCTCTTAACGGGAATTTATGCTGTTTCGCTGATTCTTTCCTCCGCCACTTCCTCGTACAGCGCTTAGTCACAGAGCATAAAATTAAGTCGAGGAGCGTTTCCTGTGGCGAAGGGCTGGAGGGCCTATTCTCCAACCCCCGACACCCTTAGGTTCCCATGGCGTCTAGCACAGCACCAGTCTCGTTGCTGTTTTCCTGTGTCTAATTCTTCACTCAGTTTCTCATCTCGCCTTCCTATCGGGTTTGCTTTGGATGAGTTAGTTCTCAAGCTAATTACACAAATGAGCGAATATATTCAGAAATGTAGATATCGATGCAAACCAAATAATATAGGTAACATTTTCTCCTAAAACCAGGGAGCATAGACCGAAAAACAATCCGGAAAGCTGTGGGTAGGACTCGTGCACTGAGAGATTTGTATACAGATAGTTCATTCATCCCGGGAATCGAGGATTTCAACGATTTTTGCCTGTTACAGATATCGATACTGGCAAGACATCAAAATATGTGACATAAATGGCCGTATCTTTCAATTACATTGGAGTAGAAGCTTATATCTTTGTACACCCCCAAAGGACAATAGACTTTAGCGTGTGAGATGAATTTCAGCTTGATACGTCTACCTATTCCTGAGAAAAAGGGTTTTTAACAGTCGGACAGACAGACACGGATAGATGGACAACAAAGTGGCCCTATATGCGTTCCATTTTTACCGACTGAAGTAGGGAACCCTAAAAACATACAGTCATCGTCATTAGCTGATGACTCCTGGTGGTTTTAATTTCACTGAGTTTTTCTTTCATTTCCAGTTTGGTTTGTATCGGCAGCTTACGAAGAAGAGAAAATGAGGCACCTCCACACCCCGCATAGCAGGCGGCAATAAGCTACACATCCGCCGCACAGCTACCAACCTCGCCGCAGAAATCTCCAACATGTAGGTATAGGTATATTTTGTACACAATGTATGGCAAAAAATGTACCAAACGTAAATTGGCCAGTGGCTATATTTTTTGCTCAAAACTTTTCAAAATTTGCTCGGGTTCGTAATCTGAAGTATCGCAAAACTACGCACAATAATGGAAAGAAAAAAACTGTGATATGTGGCTATAAGATGCGAGAGAACAATATTTTTTACCCAACAGTTTCCTCAAAATCGAATGAGAAAGACTGTACAGCAAAGAATACACACAAATCCCAAAACAGTGATTTTTATTTTTTTATGCGAAAAGTGAAGGTTTTACTGAGAAACTAACTACAGGGACGGATGTAGCTTTGCTTCATCTACATACGTGATTTTTTTAGGCAAACCTAGTGACTTGAAATTTCACTCCCTGTGATCACACGATTCGAGTTGCTTGGAGTGACCAGCACTTCTGCTGTTGTGGGCATCCAGAGGGAGGGGGAAGCTTGGGACATCTCACGTGTCCCAAAGGCCTCTCTATTTACTTCTATGCTCTGTGACCTTGCCGAGTTGCAGAACAGGACCGTTCCAGCACCATTGCGCGCGGATTCCGAAGACGATTCCTTGCTCATCATACACATGGGTGGAGTATACCTACCAGCATCCGTCCTCTGTTCTCCTCATCTTGCTGCAAAAGGTAATGACGACAGCAGTTTCCTATTTGTCTGTCGGAAAAAAACCACCCGTGACGGCTTGTTGACTATTCAGTTTTACAATGAAGAGCTCTTTAACAGACTGAAGAACTCAGCCATTCTGTACTAAAGATGTGTACATCTATACCCCCATAGATCCAGCTGCAGCTATCGAGAAGGGAAATAAGTGTAAAATTTCAAGTTCGAAAAGATGTCCTCTCCAGATATTCTAACCCGCTCAAACTACATCGAGTTTGCATGTGGCAACGTCTAGTCATAGAGAATTACCAATCCTGCTGTCCAATAGGCATGGCTGCTCGACAATGTGTTAAACTGGGAAGACGAGAGCCACCTTGGCTCAGAATTAAACAGTCGTTCATACTTGCCATCTTCAGGGTGGTTTTTGGAGGTTTACGACGTTTACATAGCCGAATCTTCTCCTGGATTGCCCTTTACTCAAACAACCCAAAAATGTAGCTTTAGAAAAGCATTTTGTTCAGCATTAATTATGCTAGTCAACATTAAAATAGAAGAGAAGAAATTAAAAAAGTGCAATAAATTCATTAACATGGTCAAATGTGTAACTGGAAAGAGTTGTAGATGGTATAACATTTGGATAAGTGCTTTTTAACGTTTGTTTCCTTTATGTCCATTTTGAGGAGAATCAAGTATGTGTGTCTGCAGCATATGGACTCTCAAAGGCGAGTTTATCAGCGCCCTTATCCTCATTAAAACAAACGAATGTGGATAATGTCTCTAAAACTGTTGCACACTGTGAGGAGGAAATCCATAAACCGAAGCTCGTTCACACACATCCACCTCACTCGCGTTGAGCCACGCAAGCATTCTATCTCACATGCCTGAAGACAACTGAGAAAGAGTGAAAGGTGCTATAACTGGGATTAAAATAGATTTAAAATCATAAAAGAGGTAAAAGAAAGGCTAGGGGAAATATGACCGGCTGACTACTAACAAAAAATCAAGGGTGAGCCAGTCACCCTGTTAACACGGTACGAACATTTCCCTAAAATTTTAGGAAACAAGTTGGACGTATCACGAAACTTTAAAACTCTGATCAGATTCGTGCGAAAGTTACCTAACATAGAGGGTAGATCTGTCGGAAAATCTGCTGCCTCCCTCTAGTCAGAAAATAAAACACATGTGACACACAGTGATCTGCAGGCCACAAGCACAACAAATTGGAGGGTCCCCTCGCAGAGCAAGAATCCATGCGTCATAGGGTTGTGGCCTGTGCGAAGACGTGTAAGGAGAACCTCGTCACATCTGCGTGGCTGGAAGGAGGTACACCACTGCTTCGTTGTAAGTATCACTAGAGGAGCTTTTCGTCTGTCACTTCCAGCCAGTCATCTTCCCACCGACGAATGACGCTGTATCTCAACAGCAAGACGAGAGCATGCAGGTTATGGCATATCGAACTAACCGAGGATCAAGACATGCCTCATCGACTGCTACATCTGCCATTTCGTTCCCCTCAACACTCGTGTACCATGGCTCCCAGCGGGAGGACGACTTCTTCTCCAGCCGTTATGGTCAGAGGAGGTCGTCCTGCACATCGTGGACTGCTTTATAGCTGGATACAAGCCTGAAGGACACTCAGGGAGTCGGAACAGACGAGGAATTTGACCGGCGTGGCGCTTCTCACCTGCTCCAGCACCCTCAAGGTCATGAATAGTTCGGCATCGAATACAGAAAACTCTGAAGGCATCCGTAATCTTGAGGACACAATCTGGGAAAATAACAGAGCAGCCAACGAAATACTCCTGTTTAGACCCGTCTGTGAAGACGGTCCGATAGTTGTGGCGCCTATTTAAAATGTCGGAAAATATCACATTAAAAACAGAAGCAGGAGTGCAGCCTCTACTGTACTGCACTGAATCTGTACCCTCTGCAGTAACCAGAATGGAAGTCAGCTGAAACCCTGGATTTGAGCACCTCCATGTTTCACAGCGAGGGACCCTAGCACACATTTCGCACTGATAGCAAATGGCTTCGTTGTACGTGGACGGTTCGTAAAGAGGCGTACGAGTAACGGTATGGTGTGCTGGGGAAGGGGGAGTAGCGAAGAACTGACACGCCTGACGCACCATGAGAAGCTGCCGCCGGATGATGAGTGGCCTCAGCACAGAGCCTGGGTGTGGGGCTGGTCCTGCAAGCGCCCATGGACAGCCTGATGCGCTCATGGTGTACAGCGTCAATGATTTTTAGGAACATAGGCCTCGCTGACCTGTACTGTGCACCCATGTCCAGCCGCGATGAAACGAAAGCCCTATAAAATTGGAGCAGATGCGTCCAGTCCACTACCCAAGACCTACGGATAAGACACTTCAAAATGTTCAGTGCCTCTGTGTCCTTGCCTTCAGGGCCTTGGGGCGTGGTAAGCACAACAACAGGAGAAAAAAAACGAGACCCAAAAACCGCACAGATTCTAGAAAAGCGGGAATGGTTTTCTACATGCCCAATCCAGGTAAATTAAAAAAACGACAAGAACGATTAAAATAAACACACTCAAACTTCTACGCAGGAAACGTAAACTCAGTCTTTGCAGCCCACTCCTCCAGTCTCTTTAATGTAAACTGGAGCGGTTGAGTTGTTTCTACAACACTGGAGAAGGAACAGAAAACTGTAAATTCCTCCACAAATAAGGATAATTGAATGGGACTCCTTACTGTAGACGTGATAACGTTCATAGCTGTGGCAAAGAGGATAACACTTAAAGCACTGCCCTGAGGAACACCATTCTCCTGTTCGAAAGGATCAGACAGCATGTGACCAAACCGATTAGACAGAATATATGGAGAGGTAGCCACGAAAGCCCATTCATGGAGGTACACCAGAATACTGTGTCTCCAAGTAGTGTCGTACGTCTTACCGATGTTAAAGAATATACCAAGGCAATGATGTTTACGTAGGAAGCTTGCTGAATAGGCGCCTCTAGCAAGGCCAGGTTGCTGACCGTGGACCGATATCTCCGGAATCCATACTGAGAGCGGCTAAGGAATTGTCTGGTCTTTAACAACCAGACCAGGTGACGGTTAACCATTCGCTCCAGGCTCTTTCCAACACAGCTCATTAAAGCGACACTCTGGCAACTGCTGGTAAAGGGATCAGTTCTCCCTCTCCCTCTCCATGAGTTTGGAAACTGGCCTGCCTGCCATATCAAATTAATACGTTCGAGGAGAATTTCCTTTGACGCCGCGGGCAAATGTCGAAGCATACAGTACCGGATTTGACTCTGACCAGGTGCAGTATGACGAGTCGCAGTCCAGATTCTAGCTCCCACATGCAGAAAGGGCAGTTGTGGGATCTGAAGTCCAACTTGCCCCTCTGCAATCGCACGGTAGTGGTGAAAGGCCGGATTCTGCCTAGCATTGACAGTAGTCGCTGCAAAATGCTCTGCCATCGTCTTTGCGAAGTCTCTGAGTGTTGTTGGAGACATCCCAATTTCAGCACTGCTACTTTCGGTAAATGACTTCGTTTTCTGGAAACCCTCCTGATAGCTTCCCATACTTTTGTAGAACAAATGGAACGTTTCCCATGACCTTTTTTGCTGTCCTCCCCAACGCGGCGAGCCTTGGTCATCGCGACTCGAAAGGCTGTGTGGTTGTATGCTGTTGGGCAGCATTTAAACCGTCGAAGTTCCGCACTCCTGTTTTGGTATGCTGAACGGCTCTCATCGCTCCACCAAGGTACAGGTTGCCTCCTAAGATGGTCTGAAGCCTTTGGGATAGATAAGTCAACGGCATGATGAAATCGAAACCAGAACAGCTGTTAGCATGAGCGACATAAAATAGATATCTTAGTTGTTGCAAAAAAACTCAAATCACTTAAGAAAGGCAAGTCTTCCGGTCCAGATAGTATACCAATCAGGTTTCTTTCAGAGTATGCAGACACAATAGCGCCTTTTTCAGAAATCATATACAACCGCTCACTTGACGAAAGGTTTGTTCATAAAGACTGGAAAGTAGCACAGGTCACACCAATATTCAAGAAAGGAAATAGGAGTAAGCCATTGAATTACAGATCCATATCACTGACCTCAATTTGCAGTAGGATTTTGGAGCATATACTGTACTTGAACATTATGAATCACCTTGAAGAAAATGACTTCTTGATACATAACCAACACGGATTCAGAAAATGTCGTTCTTGTGCAACACAGCTAGCTCTTTATTCCCATGAAGTAATGAGTGCTGTCGACACGGGATCTCAGATCGATTCCATATTCCTAGATTTCCAGAAGGCTTTTGATACCATTCCTCACAAGCGACTATTAATCAAATTCCATGCATATGGAGTATCGTTTCAGTTGTGTGACTGGATTCGCGATTTCCTCTCAGAGAGGTCACAGTTCGTAGTGACAGACGGAAAATCATCGAGCAGAAGAGAAGTGATATCTGGCGTTGCGCAAGGTAGTGCCATAGGCCCTCTGCTGTTCCTGATTTACATAAATGATCTAGGTGATAATCTGAGCGGCCCCCTTAGATTGTTTGCAGTCGACGCTGTAATTTTCCGTCTAGTAATGTCATCAGAAGATCAATTCCAATTACAAAATGATCTAGAGAGAATTTCTGTATGGTTCGAAAAGTGGCAATTGGCACTAAACAAAGAAAAGTGCGAGGTCATCCACATGGATACTAAAAGAAATTCGATAAATTCTGTGTATACGATAAATCGCATAAATCTAAGGGCTGTCAATATGACTAAATACCTAGGAATTACAATTACAAGAAACTTAAATTGGGAAGACCACATAGATAATACTGTGGGGAAGGCGAAACAAAGATTGCGCTTTGTTGGCAGAACACTTAGAAGATGCGACAAACCCACTAAAGAGACAGCCTACATTACACTTGTCCGTCCTCTGCTGGAATATTGCTGCGCGGTGTGGGATCCTTACCAGGTAGGACTGACGGAGGACATCGAAAAAGCGCAAAGAAGGGCAGCTCGTTTCGTGATATCACGCAGTAGGGGTGAGAGTGTCACTGATATGATACGCGAGTTGGGGTGGCAGTCACTGAAACAAAGGCGGTTTACTTTTCGGCGAGATCTATTTACGAAATTTTAATCTCCAATTTTCTCTTCCGAATGCTAAAATATTTTGTTGACACCCATCTACGTAGGGAGAAATGATCATCATAATAAAATAAGAGAAATCAGAGCTCGAACGGAAAGATTTCGGTGTTCCTTTTTCGCACGCGCCATTCGAGAGTGGAATGGTAGAGAAGTAGTAAGAAAATGATTCGATGAGCCCTCTGCCAGGCACTTAAGTGTGAATTGTAGATTAACCATGTAGATGTAGATGTAGATGTAGATAAATCACTCATGTGGTGTGGTCCATCCATTCCTGGACGCTGTCGCGATGCTCAGACACAGCCAGCTTGATGAACAGCGTCCTGTTAGCCCTGCTGACCATCCATTTCTGTGCCATCTGTTCAAGCAATCCTCCATACAGTAGGTGAATCCACAGTGCGAAGTGGTCACTGAAATGAAAGTCATCAGTTGCTTTCCACTGTGCTGAATCTGCGAAGTCTGGAAAGCAGAAAGAAAGGTCGACGGCTGAGGACGACCCAGTAGCAGTCGAGAAATGAGTAGGACTGCCTGTGTTGAGGATGCACAGCTCCTAAGATTTCATGACGTTCCCCAAGACTCGAAGCCTGTGGCAAGTATAGTTCGAGCCCCATAATACATTACAGCCCTTGAAATCAGCCAGCTGTAGAAACGGTAAGGGCAGTTACGCAATAAGACCTGTGAGAGCCTCAGTATCTACCGCATAACATGGAAATAAGTACAGGGAACAGATAGTGATCTTATGAACGACATGAACAGCACTGACTACTGCTTGTAGATCAGTAACCAAGCTGAGAGCAGAGGAATGGTGTATTATTGGCAAACGCAGTAACCCCTCCCTTGGATCTTGCCCCAGGACAAATAGTATGGCAGTTCTTGCTGTTTACTTTTGTTGACATCCAACAGGACTTTTTCAGTCATTCTGATATTTTCCTTTTACAGATTTTTATTTACAGTGTAAATACTAACCCTTAATAAAAAAAATTATTATTGAGTAACTTGTTGGATACCTTGGATTTAATCAGACAAAGAATGAAATTTCACATAGCTGAATAAAAAATGTGACATTCATATTAATAACATAAAATGATGGAAGCAAGCATACACAAATGAAATGTCTTACCATTTAGGTAGCATAGTAATCTACCTTTAGAAGTACGTTGAGTGGATACCTATCGGTGGTGTAAGGTGAAATATGGTTTGTGAACGTCCTATCGAACTTACTTAGGGGGGCATCATACACGCACACACTCACTGAAGCAGATGTCAAAAATATACAGTTTTTAAAATCTTTCTCCCTCTCGGGTGAGCTTCCATGCACGACCATGGAGGAAGCACAAATTCAGATTTGAACTGCTGCGATACTTTGAGACGGTTATCTTGTTGTCAGGAAATTTTCTGCACAGCGGAAATTCTTACCAGCCCCACGACGGCTTCGGAATTCCCAGTGAACAATGAACAAGCTTGAAATATTTAAAACGCGAGTGAGAACTATCACGAATGCAAAGTCAGAATTTTTAATACTTCGCGTTTAGTTATGAATCCTAACAGAACATATGTCCCCAAACTTTATTCTGCCTGAAACATGAAAATGGAGGTTAAGTTACCTTCATAAGTAAGAAATAAAAACAATAGAACGCCGGGGTCAATCTGGCGCTCTCATCGGCCCGTTGTTAGTCGGGCTCTGGACAGGGCTGACTACTACTAATAACAAAAAATAGCAACCAAGATGGCAAATTTATTTTATATCTAATTTTGGTAATCGGTTTCGGCCATTACATCAGATGGGTTAAAGTGTTGTACCTGGAGTATAATGTACCTGGGGACACACTATGTTTCTTCGGTGATACTTCAGTCTATTGATTGATTTTAGGCTCTCATGAAGGAGAACGTTCTAGAGACCAAATTAAACAGTTTTCTCCATTTTGTATAGTTTATATCGTTTTTAGACACAAAATTGCGATTTGTACAGCATTTGCAATTGATATGTAATCTACACATTTAAGGGCTGCATAATAGATTAAAGCTATTTAGAATATATTGTTAATACAACAGATACAGAATTTTACAGAGAGTAGATTCTATATAACTTAAGAACTATTTAAGCCATAATTCGTACGTCATGTTGTACCCTGAAACAAAAGGTCATTTAGCATGGGACATGTGATGCAAATGAACTCAATTTCTTCAACGTCTTAACAATTTTACCTGTCTTGAAAATGAACATTTGTATAACTTCTATTTCTAAATGTGTTTAACTCGTAATGATTTTTGATAATACTACTTCTTAATTCGATTTTACTTACTGATTGTCGATGTGTAGTAGAGTAATAACGTAGGTTAACAGATAGACTATTAAATACAGCAGGGGTACTCAACCTGTCGATCGAAATCAACCGTCCGATCGCCATGGCTCTTTGAGTCGATCTTCCAAAACCTTTGTCCGAAACCTGTTTAAATGAGCTGTTTGTGTAAAATACCAGTTTTTTGACAACGAGTGATTTTCACGGTATTTTTAGGCAGTAAATCTGACAACACTGTCTCCGCCTCTTTCGTCTGAAACAGCATTCCACCGCCTTTAACGCTGGTGCTAAGCAACTGTGTTTCCTCATACATGGTTTGGTTACGTATTTGTGAAAAATGAGTGTGGATAAACAAGGAAATCGCGAGTGTTCAGATTTTCGGATTTCAACGCAATGGAATCTGTTCTAGGTTTCACAGCTAAACCGTTCCAAAAAGTGCACGTGGAACGTATTTCAAGTGACATAAGTATTTTCTTTCCTTGTTATGAGACTGAAGCTGGGGAAATGATTCGATTTCAGAATGACTTTTCCTTAGAGTACAATCAAGATAACTTTTGGAAAGTAGTGAATGTACAAACCTATCCTAACATTCTACAGTAGCATCGTATGTTTTATAGTTTTTTGGATAAACTTATCTATGTGAGGTAGTGTTTTCAACTGCTGAACGCAGTGAAATCTAAGTGTAGAAATAAGCTGACTGATCCTTATCCTTCAAACTGTATAACGTTGACTCTGAAAAATTATTCACCAGATTATAATAAATTTACCGATGACACGCAAGGCCACTAAACTTTTGCCAACATTTATGACTGTGTGTATTTTAATTTTTTTCACATATGTAAAATGTTGATGGCTGAGTTGCTATCAACATGACTATGTTGTACCTTGGAATATTTTTTCACATTTGAAAAGAACATTACTTTTTCAGGGTGTTTTTGTAATTTTAGAAATAGAATGTAGCACATAAAAGAGAATGCAATCATTTAAAAATGAATGAGAATATATATTATACTTATAGTACACTGCAGGCGAAAGTCTGAAAAGTGTACCAAGGTACCATCTCCTGCCTGCAGTGACTCTTCGTACTCGCTCTCCTCGTCATCTGGAGTCTTGATCTGAAGACGTAACGACCGCAACCGACTACCAGTAACAGACATAAAATAAATTTGTGATCAAGATTGCTATTTTTATTATTACATTAAGTCGATTGCTGAGTTCCTTCATTACATCAAAAATTCTTTGACTTCATCTAACTCGTAATGCACTGTTTCGTGACTCACATTTTGGTAAGAATGTTTTTCTGTCAGAATTGTATTATTCCAAGTGGTTATGTTTCTGCTAAGTCTTCTGAAGGGTACCTTACAACGTTATTAATTCGTATCCAAGAGTAAATTATTGTTTTAAGCATACTTTACGTTATTCTCTGATGTAACAACAGCATTCGTGATCATGCTGATGGAGTGATTTCTGATTCTGAGTATTTTTGAGTTAGGCTTATAAGTACGCTTTATTTGTATCTGTTTCACTGTGACAAGGTTATGGTTAGATAATAATAATAATAATAATAATAATAATATTTACTAAATTCAATCAGATGTGAAGAACTATCTGACGGAAGATCTACTTTTAATGAAGTATGTGGGAATGGTTGCTAGATTACAATTACCTTACTAATATATACACCTCTGCGATCGCAGATGCGAATAAGTGCTGTAACTTGACGTCGTAAGCAGTAGAATCGCTCCTTTTGTTACATGTTAATAAGAAAGTTACATTGTATACTTCACATAAAACGTGAGACTCTTTGAGCCTATACTGAGTAGTATTTGTAGGAGAAGACATCTTTGCTTTTGTACATAGACCATAACTATCATTGACTGCGCACGCCCATATCTCTGCCGTATTGAGTTCTGAAACCAACATCTAAGTCACGTGACTCGGGGCAGGAAGCCGAGTTTCCATCATCACGAGCTATGTGAAGTGGAGTTGAGAGTTACATTTTTCTCTTTTATAACTGAAATTAGGCATTGACTTATTGCTATTAAAAATGTCGTAGTACAGTTAACGTAATTTATCCGAAATTCCTAATATAAATGCCATCGACAAACTGCCTATTGGCTTCTGTCTCGGGTTCTTCGGCCGACGTTCATCTAACGATTTTTCTGACGTTTCGCCAGCACGAGTGGCTGGCATTGTCAAAGCTTCACCTCACAATGGAGGGTGAAGCTTTGAGAATGCCAGCCACTCGTGTTGGCGAAACGTCAGAAAAATCATTAGATGAACGTCGGTCCAAGAACCCGAGACAGAAGCCAATAGGCAGTTTGTCAACAAGTGGCCACGAAAGCCTCAACAATTTTGTATAAACGCCATCGTTATCATTTTTACGTGTGGTCAGGTGAAACGTACTGACAGCACTGTTTATAAGCAACAGAATTACAGAACTTAAGTGAGTACCTGTTTTTGTTGCACTGAGCGTTTTTTAGTTCACTGCTTCCACAGTAGTAAAAGACAAAATGACGATTTCTCAGCAAGACGTGTGAAATGTTTTGTCACGCTTTTTTAAAAATGAAATTCTTTTACATCCATAATGTCTGTTTTTTACGCAAAGTAAACATCTATATTTTATGACTTTTGCGTAACAGAGTCAGATACCGGAAGAGTATATGTTGTAATATATCAGAAAACGTTGATTACCGAGAAAGTATCGGTAGTTAGTTTGATGTTAATATTCTCTCATCTTAAAATCTTTCATGTAGTTTAACTTCTAAGTACCAACATACATCTTTACTTTCAACTCATGAAAATATCTCTTCAAGGAATGTGAAATAGTACACCTTCACAACTGACATTTTCGTCGGTTTGCCTAATCTGTAGGCTGTAAAACAGTACTTCTCTGAGTACATATGGAGGTCATTACTTCTGTTTCTAATACAATGCACAAAATCCGATCTGAGGCAAAATTCCACGAAGAAGAAGAACCTTCATGGATGTGGAACAAGTCAAGATTTACATTAACAAAAGGCAACCAAATTTTAGAGGTTGATCTCTACCGGTATTCACATTAGTCTATCAACCATTGTATTGATTAGTGTTATTCGTGCCTACACTAACTAAATTTAACTAAAAAAAGTAAAAAGAAAGTTGCTACTTTAAAAGAAGATGCTGCCTCCACATTTGCTGATTACCTCCTACTGGTAGCTTGATATTTACTTCACTACCCCCGTTTTTATGAAACAGATTAGTTGCTGTAAATTTCTGTTTGACTTATAGCTTTACAAAGATTACTCTTACCTGCCATGTAACCGACAGAACTTATTAATCCTTTTATCTAGATCTTCAGGTAATTTCTAGAAAGAGTGGCTAATTAACTTATTTTTTCTTTTAAACTGGTACGGATTCCACATACATAACTCCACTCTGAACACAGGCCAAAAATTTAAAGTGTACATGAAGATCACTTTGTATATCTTATCCTGTGATTGTATGCGTTACAGCTCACCTGAAGTTTGTTTTTGTTGGCTGCAAGAAAAGTCACTAAGCAATACATGCGTTGGGAAGTGCCTGATGAGTTCCAAGGGTCTTAAAAAAAATTATGCCTCCCGCTGTTCAATTCTGGTGAAAAAACACTTGATTCATTTTAAGTACCCTGCTTCAGAGAATAATTCTTTATTAGGTAAACAGCCTCTGTTTAACAGGATCATTATCAGTTTCATAGAAATGCATTAAATTGTTTAGAATCTGCAATAAGCTATATGGTATGTGCTAGAGAAAAAGGATTGCTATCTTTTCTAGTGAGTTGTCAGCGCCAAATGGCTCCTAGTGACCAAACTTTACTCTTCCTGGCCTGGTACCAAAAAGTTCAATCGGTTCCTTAGGACAGTAATGAACTCAACAGAGAAATGAAAGAACTGTTAGTAGTGATAGAAGTACTTAAATTATGAGTATTGGTGTAATAGAAAAACAGCATTATTACTGTATCATTTAACACAAGTCGTTTAGAATCAACTTTATTTAATCAAATTTTTGCTGCAGTGGAAACACTGTATAAGGGGCAAGAAGGAAAAATAAATCAGTCATCTTAAAAATTAATACAATATCACAGTCCGATTTTCACATTGAAACAAATATAAGGCATTAATCTCTGACTTGTCAGCAACAGAGTTTAAGAAAAATACAGAGAAATTTACAGAATGGCACTCAAATTCACTAATTTATTTCACACAAATAAACACAAAAACTACAGCCCAGCTGTAGGTGACATGACTTCTGCAATTGTAGATGCTGTCACGTATACCTATATTCTATTTACAAATCAATCAGAAAATCATTGATTATTAAACAAACCTATTTTTGAATGGAAACTTCTAATCAGAGCATGGTGTAGCTTCTCGCTGTGGGTCTCACTTCATGATGTAACCTTATTTTACAATACTCAATGACTACAGCTTTTTTTTCAGTGGATGAATGTGGTTATCAAGGGGAAGGCTGTTTGAAACAGGTTTATTCAGTTGAATGAAAACGTCATTCCTTATGTCCTAGAAAGCTGAGATCACTAATTCCTTTAAAGGGTTCGTCACATAAAAAATGGTCATTTGTCTAATACTTTATGGTCCATTTTGCATAAATAAACATGATCATTGGATGTAATAGACAAGACACCTCTGTTATTTCTGCTCAAGATACCGGTGCTAGAAACTTCAGAACATGATGAAATTTTCCAAAGGTGGCATTACCGCTTTTTTCAGTTTCATAGCAAAATTCAAAGTGTAAGTAACTGAATGAGGTATGTACTCATGTTGTTGTTGTTGTTGTTGTGGTCTTCAGTCCTGAGACTGGTTTGATGCAGCTCTCCATGCTACGCTATCGTGTGCAAGCGTCTTCATCTCCCAGTGCCTACTGCAGCCTACATCCTTCTGAATCTCCATAGTGTATTCATCTCTTGGTCTCCCTCTACGATTTTTACCCTCCACGCTGCCCTCCAGTACCAAATTGGTGATCCCTTGATGCCTCAGAACATGTCCTACCAACCGATCCCTTCTTCTAGTCAAGTTGTGCCACAAACTCCTCTTCTCCCCAATTCTATTCAATACCTCCTCATTAGTTATGCGATCTACCCATCTAATCTTCAGTATTCTTCTGTAGCACAACATTTCGAAAGTTTCCATTTTCTTCTTGTCTAAACTATTTATCATCCGTGTTTCACTTCCATACATGGCTACACTCCATACAAATACTTCCAGAAACGACTTCCTGACACTTAAATCAATACTCGATATTCACAAATTTCTATTCTTCAGAAACGCTTTCCTTGCCATTGCCAGTCTACATTTTATAGCCTCTCTACTTCGGCCATCATCAGTTATTTTGCTCCCCAAACAGCAAAACTCATTTACAACTTTGTCTCATTTCCTAATCTAATTCCCTCAGCATCACCCGATTTAATTCGACTACATTCTATTATCCTCGTTTTAATGTTGTTGATGTTCATCTTTCCAGACACTAACCATTCCGTTCAACTGCTCTTCCAAGTCATTTGCTGTCTCTGACAGAATTACAATGTCATCGGCGAACCTCGAAGTTTTAATTTCTTCTCCATGGATTTCAATACCTACTCCAAATTTTACTTTTGTTTCCTTTACTGCTTGCTCAATATACAGATTGAATAACATCGGGGATAGGCTAATAGGTTACAACCCTGTCTCGCTCCCTTCCCAACCACTGCTTCCCTTTCGTGCCCCTCGACTCTTATAACTGCCATCTGGTTTCTGTACAAATTGTAAATAGCCTTTCGCTCCCTGTATTTTACCCCTGCCACCTTCAGAATTTGAAAGAGAGCATTCCACTCAACATTGTCAAAAGCTTTCTCTAAGTCTACAAATGCTAGAAATGTAGGTTTGCCTTTTCTTAATCTTTCTTCTAAGATACGTCGTAGGGTCAGTATTGCCTCACGTGTTCCAACATTTCTACGGAATCCAAAATGATCTTCCCCGAGGTCAGCTTCTACCAGTTTTACCATTCGTCTGTAAAGAATTCGCGTTAGTATTTTGCAGCTGTGACTTATTAAGCTGATAATTCGGTAATTTTCACATCTGTCAACACCTGCTTTCTTTGGGATTGGAATTATTATATTCTTCTTTAAGTCTGAGGGAATTTCGCCTCTCACATGCATCTTACTCATCAGATGGTAGATTTTTGTCAGGACTGGCTCTCCCAAGGCCATCAGTAGTTCTAATGGAATGTTGTCTACTCCTGGGGCCTTGTTTCGACTCAGGTCTTTCAGTGCTCTGTCAAACTCTTCACGCAGTATCATATCTCCCATTTCATCTTCATCTACATCCTCTTCCATTTCCATAATATTGTCCTCAAGAACATCGCCCTTGTATAGACCCTCTATATACTCCTTCCATGCTTCTGCTTTCCCTTCTTTGCTTAGAACTGGGTTTCCATCTGAGCTCTTGATATTCATACAAGTCGTTCTCTTTTCTACAAAGGTCTCTTTAACTTTCCTGTAGGCAGTATCTATCTTACCCCTAGTGAGATATGCCTCTACATTCTTACATTTGTCCTCTAGACATCCCTGCTTAGCCATTTTGCACTTCCTGTCGATCTCGTTTTTGAGATGTTTGTAATCCTTTTTGCCTGCTTAATTTACTGCATTTTTATATTTTCTCCTTTCATCAATTAAATTCAATATTTCTTCTGTTACACACAGATTTCTACTAGCCCTCATCTTTTTACCTACTCGATCCTCTGCTGCCTTCACTACTTCATCCCTCAGAGCTACCCATTCTTCTTCTACTGTATTTCTTTCCCCCATTCGTGACAATTATTCCCTTTTGCTCTCCCTGAAACTCTGTACAACCTCTGGTTTAGTCAGTTTATCCAGGTCCCATCTCCTTACATTCCCACATTTTTGCAGTTTCTTCAGTTTTAATCTACAGTTCATAACCAATAGATCGTGGTCAGAGTCCACATCTGCCCCTGGAAATGTCTTACAATTTAAAACCTGGTTCCTAAATCTCTGTCTTACCATTATATAATCTATCTGATACCTTCTAATACATCCAGGGTTCTTCCATGTATACAACCTTCTTTCATGATTCTTGAACCAAGTGTTAGCTATGATTAAGTTATGCTCTGTGCAAAATTCTACCAGGCAGCTTCCTCTTTCATTTCTTAGCCCCAATCCATATTCACCTACTACGTTTCCTTCTCTTCCTTTTCCTAATGTCGAATTCCAGTCACCCATGACTATTAAATTTTCGTCTCCCTTCACTACCTGAATAATTTCTTTTATCTCATAATACATTTCATCAATTTCTTCATCATCTGCAGAGCTAGTTGGCATATAAACTTGTACTACTGTAGTAGGCGTGGGCTTTGTGTCTATCTTGGCCACAATAATGCGTTCACTATGCTGTTTGTAGTAGCTTACCCGCACTCCTATTTTTTTTTATTCATTATTAAACCTACTCCTGAATTACCCCTATTTGATTTTGTATTTATAACCCTGTATTCAGCTGACCAAAAGTCTTGTTTCTCCTGCCACCGAACTACACTAATTCCCACTATATCTAACTTTAACCTATCCATTTCCGTTTTTAAATTTCCTAACCTACCTGCCCGAATAAGGGATCTGACATTCCACGCTCCGATCCGTAGAACGCCCGTTTTCTTTCTCCTGACAACGACGTCCTCTTGAGTAGTCCCCGCCCGGAGATCCGAATGGGGGACTATTTTACCTCCGGAATATTTTACCCAAGAGGACGCTATCATCATTTACTCATACAGTAAAGCTGCATGCCTTCGGGAAGAATTACGGCTATAGTTTCCCCTTGCTTTCAGCCGTTCGCAGTACCACAACAGCAAGCAAGATCAGTCAATCATCCAGACTGTTGACCCTGCAACAACTGAAAAGGCTGCTGCCCCTCTTCAGGAACCACACATTTGTCTGGTCTCTCAACAGATACCCTTCCGTTGTGGTTGCACCTACGGTACAGCTATCTGTATCGTTGAGGCACGCAAGCGTCCCCACCAACGGCAAGGTCCATGGTTCATGGGGGGGATGTAATCATAGTCGCTATTTATTACAGTGGCAGAACAATCAGTGCTAATAGATGCAACAGTTTGAACGTGTGCAAAAAATCTCTTGGAAGCAGCTTCAGACTGCTGGACCAATTTTCTGCTCCTCTACGACTTACCACAGCACTGAACAGTACTTCCACCAGGTCTTGACTGAGTTTATATGCCAGTACGAAAGTCCTTCGTGGTGAAAAACTGCTTCTGACAGCGTCATACACAACTAAAGATGAATACAGACTGTTTAATTGTAGTCATAAAACCACTTCTTTAATTGAGAACCAGCAAAGTACCCGCAGGCGATTCTTTTTAATGTAAACTGGCAATCTTTTGCTTGCTTTACATAGCGGCTCCGCTGTAAGTGGCAAAAGTCATAAAATATGAAATATAAATGCTTATTTTGCGTAAAAAACCGGACATTGTGGGTATAAATGGATTTCATTTATTAAAAAACACAATAAAAATTTCACACGCTTTGTTGGGTTATCGTCAGAGAAGTAATGCCACCTGCCAAACTGATTTTTAGTCTTCTTTTCCTGTGAAAGCGGTGTACTAAAAGACTCACAGTAGAACAAAAATAAGTATTCACCGAAGAACTGTAATTCTGTTGCTTGTAAACCGAACTGTCAGTACGTTTCACCTGGCTACACGTGAAAACGATAACCATCGCATTAATATTAGAAACTTCGGAGAAATTAGGTTAACTACACAACTACATACGTGGTAACAATAAGGCGACTTGTTTTATTGCTAAAATCAATGCTTAATTTCAGCTATAAAGGAGAAAAACTGCAACTGTCAACGCCACTCCACTCACTGCTTAATAACAGAAACACGGCTTCCCGCTCCAAATTATGTAACTCAGATGATGGTTTCAGGGTAATGACGTCACGCATAGTCTGTATTATTTATGATCTCTGGTTTCATACACAGATTCATAATATCTATGGATTTAACATAATCTACATCTACATCTACATCTACATCTATACTCCGCGAGCCACCTTACGGTGTGTGGCGGAGGGTACTTATTGTACCACTATCTGATCCCCCCTTCCCTGTTCCATTCACGAATTGTGCGTGGGAAGAACGACTGCTTGTAAGTCTCCGTATTTGCTCTAATTTCTCGGATCTTTTCGTTGTGATCATTACGCGAGATATATGTGGGCGGTAGTAATATGTTGCCCATCTCTTCCCGGAATGTGCTCTCTCGTAATTTCGATAATAAACCTCTCCGTATTGCGTAACGCCTTTCTTGAAGTGTCCGCCACTGGAGCTTGTTCAGCATCTCCGTAACGCTCTCGCGCTGACTAAATGTCCCCATGACGAATCGCGCTGCTTTTCGCTGGATCATGTCTATCTCTTCTATTAATCCAACCTGGTAAGGGTCCCATACTGATGAGCAATACTCAAGAATCGGACGAACAAGCGTTTTGTAAGCTACTTCTTTCGTCGATGAGTCACATTTTCTTAGAATTCTTCCTATGAATCTCAACCTGGCGCCTGCTTTTCCCACTATTTGTTTTATGTGATCATTCCACTTCAGATCGCTCCGGATAGTAACTCCTAAGTATTTTACGGTCGTTACCGCTTCCAATGATTTACCACCTATGGCATAATCGTACTGGAATGGATTTCTGCCCCTATGTATGCGCATTATATTACATTTATCTACGTTTAGGGAAAGCTGCCAGCTGTCGCACCATGCATTAATCCTCTGCAGGTCCTCCTGGAGTACGTACGAGTCTTCTGATGTTGCTACTTTCTTGTAGACAACCGTGTCATCTGCAAATAGCCTCACGGAGCTACCGATGTTGTCAACTAAGTCATTTATGTATATTGTAAACAATAAAGGTCCTATCACGCTTCCCTGCGGTACTCCCGAAATTACCTCTACATCTGCAGATTTTGAACCGTTAAGAATGACATGTTGTGTTCTTTCTTCTAGGAAATCCTGAATCCAATCACAAACCTGGTCCGATATTCCGTAAGCTCGTATTTTTTTCACTAAACGTAAGTGCGGAACCGTATCAAATGCCTTCCTGAAGTCCAGGAATACGGCATCAATCTGCTCGCCAGTGTCTACGGCACTGTGAATTTCTTGGGCAAATAGGGCGAGCTGAGTTTCACATGATCTCTGTTTGCGGAATCCATGTTGGTTATGATGAAGGAGATTTGTATTATCTAAGAACGTCATAATACGAGAACACAAAACATGTTCCATTATTCTACAACAGATTGACGTAAGCGAAATAATTATTCGCATCTGATTTATGACCCTTCTTGAAAATGGGAACGACCTGCGCTTTCTTCCAGTCGCTAGGTACTTTACGTTCTTCCAGCGATCTACGATAAATTGCTGATAGAAAGGGGGCAAGTTCTTTAGCATAATCACTGTAGAATCTTAAGGGTATCTCGTCTGGTCCGGATGCTTTTCCGCTACTAAGTGATAGCAGTTGTTTTTCAATTCCGATATCGTTTATTTCAATATTTTCCATTTTGGCGTCCGTGCGACGGCTGAAGTCAGGGACCGTGTTACGATTTTCCGCAGTGAAACAGTTTCGGAACACTGAATTCAGTATTTCTGCCTTTCTTCGGTCGTCCTCTGTTTCGGTGCCATCGTGGTCAACGAGTGACTGAATAGGGGATTTAGATCCGCTTACCGATTTTACATATGACCAAAACTTTTTAGGGTTCTTGTTTAGATTGTTTGCCAATGTTTTATGTTCGAATTCGTTGAATGCTTCTCTCATTGCTCTCTTTACGCTCTTTTTCGCTTCGTTCAGCTTTTCCTTATCAGCTATGATTCGACTACTCTTAAACCTATGATGAAGCTTTCTTTGTTTCCGTAGTACCTTTCGTACATGATTGTTATACCACGGTGGATCTTTCCCCTCGCTTTGGACCTTAGTCGGTACGAACTTATCTAAGGCGTACTGGACGATGTTTCTGAATTTTTTCCATTTTTGTTCCACATCCTCTTCCTCAGAAATGAACGTTTGATGGTGGTCACTCAGATATTCTGCGATTTGTGCCCTATCACTCTTGTTAAGCAAATATATTTTCCTTCCTTTCTTGGCATTTCTTATTACACTTGTAGTCATTGCTGCAACCACTGACTTATGATCACTGATACCCTCTTCTACATTCACGGAGTCGAAAAGTTCCGGTCTATTTGTTGCTATGAGGTCTAAAACGTTAGCTTCACGAGTTGGTTCTCTAACTATCTGCTCGAAGTAATTCTCGGACAAGGCAGTCAGGATAATGTCACAAGAGTCTCTGTCCCTGGCTCCAGTTCTGATTGTGTGACTATCCCATTCTATACCTGGTAGATTGAAGTCTCCCCCTATTACAATAGTATGATCACGAAACTTCTTCACGACGTTCTGCAGGTTCTCTCTGAGGCGCTCAACTACTACGGTTGCTGATGCAGGTGGTCTATAGAAGCATCCGACTATCATATCTGACCCACCTTTGATACTTAACTTAACCCAGATTATTTCACATTCGCATTCGCTAATAACTTCACTGGATATTATTGAATTCTTTACTGCTATAAATACTCCTCCACCATTGGCGTTTATCCTATCCTTGCGGTATATATTCCATTCTGTGTCTAGGATTTCGTTACTGTTCACTTCCGGTTTTAACCAACTTTCCGTTCCTAATACTATATGCGCACTATTTCCTTCAATAAGAGATACTAATTCAGGAACCTTGCCCTGGATACTCCTGCAGTTTACCAATATTACGTTAACTTTTCCTGTTTTTGGTCTCTGAGGACGGACATTCTTTATCAACGATGATAATGTCCTCTCTGGTAAGCCGTCAGGTATTTTATCGTTTCGCCCAAGGGGGGGTCCCTCTAACCTAAAAAACCCCCGTGTGCACGCCACACGTACTCTGCTACCCTAGTAGCTGCTTCCGGTGTGTAGTGCACGCCTGACCTGTCTAGGGGGGCCCTACAGTTCTCCACCCAATAACGGAGGTCGATGAATTTGCAACCATTATAGTCGCAGAGTCGTCTGAGCCTCTGGTTTAGACCCTCCACACGGCTCCAAACATAATGTACGAACATGAAGCCGGGACTCTCGAGTGACGATCAACTTTTCCTGTGTAACGCCAAAAAAGTTTAATTATAGTTATCACACTCGTAAAAGGTGTTTTATACGTTGAAAAATATTGAGTCAGTGTATATAGGCACTATGTTTATTTTACTACAGTTCAAATGGGTACGGTTAATGGCTCTAATCACTATGGGACTTAACATCTGAGGTCATCAGTCCCCTAGACTTAGAACTACTTAAACCTAACTAACCTAAGGACATCACACACATCCATGCCCTAGGGAGGAGTCGAACCTGCGACCGTAGCAGCAGCGCGGTTCCCGACTGAAACGCCTAGAATAGCTCGGCCACAGCGGCCGTCGGTACGGTTAATACTGGAGCTTCTTTACTAAGGAAGGACGATTTCAAAAAAGAAGGACCATAAAATAAAACTGAAAGTCTTTCATTCCTCCCCCCCCCCCCCTCGCCCTCAAAAAACTGCAAAATCTCTTTTACACTTTATACAAGAATGTTTTCATTGGGATTCTGTAATGTAGCGGACACTCGTAAGTAAAATGCGCCAAATAAATACGGTGGCATGTAGAATACAGGGTGCTTCAAACAGATTTATCCGATTTCACAAGTCTGTATCTTCTACATGAATGAAAATAGAAACTGGGGCTGCAATTTAACTTACTTACCGAAACTAGAGTTTACCTTGATTACACAGTGTACTGACTTCACTTGAAACTTCCGGGCTGATAGACCATGGTCGATGTACAACACTTTTTCTTAATTTTTCATCTTCGACTGCGGGAGACATCTTCAGAGGTGAGACGGCGAACTGCAACCAAAAATTGAGGGAACACCGTGGTGTAGAGGGTACCACAGTCCATCACATGATGCCGATTGCGAGATTATCTCTGCATTCTCGATTGAAAGTAATCGATCGTCATTCCTATGGTTGAACGTTGACATCCAAATTTTGCCTAATTTAACACCTTCACATTTCCTGTTAAAATTCCTGCAGTGTTTGTAAAGCTCAACAGCTTCTCTATACCTGCGCTCATGATAATGCAATGTTTTCGTGTTGATGCTCGTCTCATTGAATTTTATTTCGTGATTACCCTCTTGGTAAACACGTTCCACTATTGTCGATTTATCTGTATGTCCCAGGTCAAGGAGACGGGTGTTAGCACTTCTTTTCGTGATACCCATGTAAACTATTCCACGGCTACAAGGAATTTCATATACACCCGGTAAACATTCTTTTATCTTCCTGGTCGGTGTGAAGATAGTTTCCACACTATACTTACTCAACACTTTCCCAATGCGATCTGTATCTTAGTAATGAACTGAAGGCAAACTTACCTGCCAGTTCGGATTGGCCACGCTGTTTGAGGCGCCATGTCATGGATTGCGCGGTCCCTCCCGCCGGAGGTTCAAGTCCTCTCACGGGCATGGGTTTGTGTGTTGTTCTTAGCAACAGTTAATTTAAGTTACGTTAAGTAGTAGGTACGTCTAGGGACCGATGACCTCAGCAGTTTGGCCTCTTAGGAATTCACACACATTTGAACATACGAGAAAGTTTCATACATCGACCAAGGCCTATCAGCCCGAAAGTTTCAAGTGAAGTGTTGCCTATTGCAAGCTGACGGTTAATGTGTTTGCCGGTAAAGGCTTCCTAGAGCATCTGCTGGAGCATCTCACTCGCTCACTCAGTCATTCCGACTTTTTCTAGAATTGCAAGAATATGCCGCAATTTTATTTGTCAGTGGGACGAAGCAGCTGAGTACCGGCATCGGGCCATTTCTTAACGATGAGCCGCTTCAACGGGGAACCGGCTATAAAGGACGTAGGGATCTCGCACTGCACCATTGGCCTGCAAGGTCGCGTTACCTCTCGGCATGTGATTTTTTGGTGCTGGCGTGTGTGAAAGACTGCGTCTGTTTGTTCCCCCTTCCTTCCCCCCACCCCCACCCCTAAAACTTTTGGTAAGAGAATGCAGTGCCTCCTAACATGCCTGTTTGAGTTTGACTATCGACTCGATGTTTATCGTCTGTCCAATGGAGTGCATATTGAATATTTGTGAGAGGTACATGAAGAATTTGATCCCAAACGTAACTGTAAAAAAAGTACCCCAAGGTTATATGTGCATGTACATATCAGGTATACCCTTGTAAAATCGGATGGTACATTCGAAAATAAAAACGTTTTAGTTCTACGTGGAAGTTAATGTTTATCCCCAGATTTCAGTCTTTATTCATGTACAAGATATAGACTTCTGAAGTCGAATGAATCTTTTTCACACACCATGAGCTTTTGTGTGCTTGCCCATTATAATGAGGTTAATGAAATGAAAAAAAAACTCTATAAAAATAATGGCAAATTATAAATCGGTAATTTATAGCATGTCATACATCAAATTCGATGTTTTCACTCTGGTATACAGCAAAGCTATTCAGAAATTCCGCCGTAGCTTTAAGTGATCTAATCTGAGACTTCACAATACGACCAAATGCAGTACAAAACTTTTATAAAGAGTGGTGGCTAGTCTTTCATCTATATATATATATATATCAAGTAATGTCCGGACTGGCAGACTCGTCATTGCCCCATCAAAACCGCTAAGGACAGACACTTAAAATTTGGAGAGAGTATTGGCCTTATACTGTAGACGTCGTTCACAAAGGGCTTTTTGAAAATATGTCGCTATTAAATCAGCTTTAAAGCTAGAACTACGAAAATTGGTATTTGATTTCTCAGTCAGAAATTAAAAAAGTACGTGTTTCAGAAATCTTGGAAATTGAACCACTATAGTGGGAGAAGTTTTCTTTGAAAACAAATCATTATTAAAGAACTGTTAATGCATTTTAAAACTACATGGATGAAAACTGGTATTTGACTTCTTGATTAGAAATTAAAAAAAAATTTGTTTCACCCCTAAGGGGGTGAAAAAGAGGATGAAAATTTTTAAGAAAATATTTCATTATATTAAAAAAATTTTAAAGCTATATCTGTGAAAACTGGTATTTCATTTCTCGGTTAGATATAAAGAAATACATGTTAGGGAATGAAATTTTCTATGGAAACATCACTACAAGAGCGCAAAAGGGATGATTAACAAAAACCTTGTATTCCAGCTAGCAGACTCGCGTTTTGGTCAGAAGTACATTCGAAAAAGACCATGCTTCTGTGGACATAATTAGCGTGAAAAGTTTAGAAGCTGTTGCAGTTAGTGAACAACATAAAAATTCAATTAAAGAAAAACAAAAAACTCTGTGTAGAGCACACAGTCTACTTGAGCGAAGCAGCGGATGCCAAGCTAGTTTCCCATACCAAGAAAGTGATTTATGGACTATTTCACTTGTCGCAAACACGCAAAATTTTCTTTGATTTATCTCTCCAAAGCTTGAAGTCGAGTTCGTTCCAGATAAAGTTAGAAAAAAGCAATGCATGGAAATTGATGAGATTCATATGAAACACGACTGCAAAATCCAAGGTACTTTTGAATGGGATCAGTCTGTTCTTTTGATATAGTAAAACTCAAAACCTGGAGAGTGCTTAGGGGTAAACCTAACATCGAAGTTGTGTGCCCTCATATTTGCACATGTGGATGCTCACTCCATAGATATTCCTACTGCATGCCTCCTATCAGACATTTCCTTCTCAGTGTAATACTTGTTGCAGTCCATGGCTGAGCAGAAGGCTGCGTGCTATGGTGACGGTAAATGCCCAACTCCAGCAGTGTCATAACTGCGACCCCATAGTAGCGGTGTACGAGGGTTGTCCAGAAAGTAAGTTCCTATCGGTCGCTAAATGGAAAACACAGTGAAAATCAGAAACATTTTATTTGCAAGAGTTAGCTACACCTTCCAGGTACTTCCCTACATAGTCACCGCTCCGACTTAGACATGTGTTGGAGCGTTATACCAAATTTCCAACACCATCGTCATAGAAGACAGCCGCCTGTGCTTTCCGATAATTCTTTACGCTGGTCTATAGCGCGTAGCCTGCTCCCAAGTGTTGTCTTCGTATCCAGCGTTTCATGTGAACAGAGATGATACTCAGGACGAGCCAATTTGGGCTGTGTTGTGGGTGATCGAACACTTCCCATCGAAACGGCTGCAGGAACGTCTTCACTGCCCCTGCAGAGTGCGGCTGAGAATTGCCATGAAGAATTGCGTGGCAGTTGTGTCAGGTGGGCTGCATTCATTAAGGCAAAGCCTCTCAAGGGCTCTCCTATTTGGTGGAAGACACCGTTGTTCTAGGCACCTTTACTCGCTCACAGTGCGCTCACAACGGAAAAGAGCGTCTTGATGCGATCGACGGTCATAATAGAGACACTACCCAACACACCTGTGCAATGCTTCATGGGTTTTTCACTGTGGTGTCCATTTCGCGACCGATCGGCACTTACTTTCTGGACAACCCTCGTATTATGCAAGGGTTGCATTAATCCTGCTCCAGCGAAATTCAGATTCCATACTTAATATGTGGTTATATGAGGCACAGAGATCTTTCGTGCCACATTTACCGTGGCAATCAACGATATACAACTTTCATTCTGTCTTTCCAGAATTTTGTGTGACCTCTTAACATGAAAGTTCAAGTACTGGCCCATTCCCCATCTACACCATATCTCTCTGTGCTGCTAATTGTTCACACTCCCTACTATGCTTTGTAACCCCTGTGTATTCCGTGCAATATGTGTTCTTTATTCGCGGTCTTTTAAACTTAACAAATAGTAAACTATCCCTGAGGCACCAAGATGATAGAAAAGATTATAGAAATCAGGAGGAAACAGACTGTAAATGCAGTAGAAATAACTACTTTCGACATACACCTAGTGTAGAATGTCTCTATTTCGATTATTCTAAATTTATTGTAATTGGTGTTCAGACTTTGGAAGGATAAGTATAGTTCTTTTCGCCTGGGGGAGAGAGTCTGCAGTCCAACATAATTAATCGCATCTCGTCTCAAAACAAAGCTAGATACTCAATTTTATAATTATTGAAAAAGAGTTGGACCCTTTAACTGTGTTTTAAGTATCTTGCAAACGCGTTGCTCAGCGACCGTTCATATGTAGCAGTTCTTCTTTGTGTGCACTGCGGATTACGTTGAAAATACGTCACAGACGATCATGTCTTTATTGGATGAGTTTTTATGAATAGGAGTACATATGCAGTATCCGGAGTGCTTTAGCAAACATTGATCCGAGAGAGAACAATGCATCAATTTCAAACTTAGTATCATTTCCAAATCGAATATCAACACTTTGCCGTCTATACAAGTCTTCCTTGTTTGTCTCTAGCCGACAATATTATGGCACATGCAAATTAATAACTAAGAAAATTACACTACGCTTGTCTGTGCTTTTTTGGAGTACTGCTGCGCGGTATGAGACCCTTATCAGATGGATTAAGGGAGTACATCGAGAAAGTTCGAAGAAGAGCAGCACATTTTGCATTATCGAGAAATGGTGTTACGGACATGATAAGGGATTTGGAGTGGACATCATTAAAACGAAGGTTTCTCCGGACATGCATGCATTTCCGAAGGAATCTTGCATCGTAAACCGGAATAATTCAAGCACTGCAACGTCGTAGTTGTCGGCCGACAACGGGCAAGCGACTTTCAAGCAAAACGTCTCCCCAGTACGGGAATATACATAATGAATGTACGAGTGCAGGTTGAAGACATTGAAACACGTATGTAACGTAGCAGCGATGGTGAGGCACGTTAAAATCTTTGACCAGAGAGCCTATAATCGTAGTTAGTCTGCGCTTGACCGCGCGAGTGTTGCGAGCAGTACGCTAGTAGTCGTCATGCAGAGCGGTAGGTCAGTAGTAGCAGCCCAGTGCGGTTGTGTGATGTAATCTGTCGGCAGTAGTGGTTTAGTCCTGTCACGGTCGCGAGCGGGACGCAGTCGGCGAGCGCCGACATGGCATTCTGGTCAAGATGCTGAATGAGGTATATTGTTAAATCATTTAATTACGATTTCCTTTATTTCCCTTAAAGAAAAGTTTCAGTTAAATTTAAAAATATTATTTGCAATGCAGTTCCTCCAAGCCGTGCGCAACAATAAGAGCAGAAATTTGACAAGCAGTTTCAATGAGGTAAGAATTTAATTCTGATTTTTTTTGCACAAGGGCCAAAGACCGATATTTCGGTTTAATTGAATTATCATTATCACTGAGATTTTCTTATCACTAAATTGACTTTCATTTTTTTTGTGAGGAAGTTATACTTGGGTCAGATTGCGATTCTCAGTTTTATTGTCATTAAATTTAATTGCTAGAGAGGTTACGTTTGGCTCCCAGTCATTTACTATTTCTGTCTTTAAAATTTCAGTGGAGAGGTTACACTTAGCGCAATGTCCATTAGCATTCTTAAATAATATTGTCATTTTTAAAATTTTTGTGGGGAGGTTACACTTGGCGACCCTGCCAGGATCGTATTTCGTTGAGAATCTTTTGAACAACAGTCAGATATCTGCTCTTATTTGCTTAAGTACAATTAGGATTTGGCGCAACGCTTTTACTAATATTGTGACTTTCTTTCTACAGGTCAACGGCAATTCGTTGCTTTGTTGTATTTGTTTGTTGCCTTTTGCATTTGTGCTTATTTGTTTTGTGAATATTTGTGACTATTGTAAAAATGCCGCGAAAGACTGTGAATAGTGTATCGCGAGGTATTGTGAATGAAATTACCGACTTAAACAGCGTGACCGATAGTAATTGTGACATGCAGTGTAATGATGACAATCCTGCGTTCACTAACAATCAGTGCATTCCAACCACTAATGATGACTTTTACCTTAATGATGAACAAACGAACTCAATTGTCTCGTCTGTTAATTTGACGACAATTGATGACGCGGAGCGGTCTATAGTAATGAGCGCTGCCGAGCTTAACACACCCGATTTAGAAAATTCAAATAATGTACAGACAAATTTTTCGAATGAAAATGGTCAGTGTACTGAAAGTAGGACGGACCTATCTAATTCCGAAATAGCGACGCACAGTATACATTCGATAAGCAGACCTTTTTGTGAATCTCAGAATAACCAAATGGTTACGGAAAATGAGACAATTCCAGATCCAGCATTAATTAGCACAGAGAACAGAAATGCTAATTTTCTATCGGATCCAATTATGGCATTTTTTCTACACAATTTCAAACAACTTAGTGAACAGGTCAGACAACAGAGGGAAGATAACAAACAAGATAACGAAAATCTCAAACAGCACTTAAATGAAAAACTTGACAATAATGACGAAAATTTCAAACAACTTAGTGAGCAGAACAAACAGTTAAATGAAAAATTAGACTACAATTCCAGACAGTTAAATGAAAAATTAGACGACAATTCCAGACAGCTTAGTGAACAAATTAGAGCCATTGCCGCGCAGTGCCATGACACTAAGGAACAGTTGTGCGTGGAAATTGAGGCTTGATCAAAAAAAAGCAGCGAAGAAATTAGGTCTGTTGCTCAGGAATTAAGGGAAATGCAAACAGCTACAACAGAAACACTTAGAGCGGAAATTAGCGGAGTCGCTAAACAATGCTCTGAAAAGGCTACACAATTACGTGACGAGTTTAGAACAATGACTGCAGAACTTTCGCGCGCAATGGATGAAAAGATAGACGCGAAATTCGAGCAACAGAACTCTCAAATTAACGAACGTCTTGATCACCATATACAAAACAGTGATACGCGTTTCCGTAAATTTATTCAGGATCAAAACAAAGTGAAACGACAAGTAATGGAAACAATCACAGCACAAAGACAAGAAGACAAACGTAAAATGTTCGCGAAAGCGAAGACATATGTAGACAATAATATTACTACAGTGTCCGACAAAATTAATACTATAGAACAGTTGAATGCGGAATTACGTGATGAAATTTCTGATCTTAAATCAAAACCAGATACACACACAGTAAATATTCAAACAGTGACAGACAGATTCGAACAATTAGAACTAACACAAGATTGCGATGTCATCAAAGCTGATGTTAAAAAACTGAGCGAAACTACACGTAAGTTACAAAAACAGATTAATGCGTCCGATTCTAAAACCGATGATCAGGCAAAAATACTGACTGAAAAATATGATGAATTAGCCAGTCGTATTGATGCTATTGAAAGTAATAATGATAATAAATCAGACGATACTGCACCGGTTTCATTTAACCAAACACCTGAATTTCAAAATTTACAGCAGACAGTTAATGAGATTGATTCATCTAACAACACGTTACGTAAGAAGTTGTCAAGTTTACAACAAGAAGTAACAGAAATGAAAAGCATTTCAGCTAATAACACATCACAGCAGACGCCACTTTGCGAACATTCGTCAGACTCGCGCAACGCGTATAATTTGGGTAATCTACAGAGGGTACGGGACTTAGATTCCGAACAATCACAGTTCAACAGATTCTCTTACAATCCTGAACCTGTTCCATCACACAGAGATGATAATTTCGACTACAAACATTTTCTGTCAGTGAGAAAGTTTAAGGTTTTTAAAAACGGTAGAACGCAGATTCACCCACTGGATTGGATTCAACAATTTAGCTTTGCTCTTCCACCGACTTGGCCTGTAACGCATAAACTTGAATTTATTTGCAGTTTTTTGGAAGGCGAACCGGCAACTCGTATGAGACCGATCGCGAGACAATGCTATTCGGTAGAAGAATTCCAGAATGCATTTCTGTCAGCGTATTGGTCGAAGACGACACAGCGCGAAATTAAAGACCAATTAATTAGCTTACCAAATTATGAGAACACAAATTTTCCCAGTGTCACGCAATTTTTTGAGCACATGGTGCAACAAAACCAGTACCTAAGTGAACCGTACAGTGAATCCGCACTTATACAATTATGTATCTCTAAATTACCACGGTCATTACGAGTGTCACTTCTAACGGGCCAGCAAAAAGAAAACATTTCAGCATTCAGAGATCTTTTACAGCTCTTGGAAGTACAGCAATCTGATTATTCTTTTGTAAACAAAAACTTATCGTATAATAACCAAGGTCAACAAACTTACGGTAATTATGATCAGGGACGTAATTTCAATAGGAAAAGTAACAGACGCTTTAGGAACGACAACTACCAGAACTTAAATCACAGACAAAATTCAGATTATCAATATCGACAAAATTTTCAGCAACAGGAAGTACATTTTGGTAACAATAGACGTTTTCCACCACAACAGCATGAAAGTCAGCCGGTTGGAATACATAACCAACAATGTAATGCACAAGGTCAACCAGGCTTTAATGTTCCGCCGCGAGCACGTATAGTCCCTGATACAACAAATAGTAACGTACGGCAGCAAGGAAACAACTACGTACAAAGAAGGCAGTATTTCAATTCCTATCGCAATACACCGTATAGGAATGACTACTACGACAGACGTAAAAATAATAGAACAATTTTCAGCGTACATCTAACAACAGTCGGACATACCAACAGCAAAATTTTACACAAGAACCTATTCTCATGAATGAACCCGACAGTAGGTATCATCCAGAGCGTAATACGTCTGGAAGAAGTAACAGAACTGTTCAAATAGTAGAAATGCCACAGAATCTTCCTAATAATAATAACACGTCAGATAGAATCTGACTAGATACTGTACAGATCGCATCTTCCAATAATACAAGCACTACTTCAGACACGCAAAATGTTGTTCACGAAAATGTAATTACTTTTGACGATATCAGAGACACTCTCTTGCAGGAAAGACCATTTGTTCAGAAAACTATTTCACATCCTGTTATCGAAATTAAAATTGGTTCATCGAAATCCTCAGCAGTAATCGATTCCGGATCACCTATATCAGTAATAAATGAGGAGACTTTCAACGAGTGCAACAAAGAGAATACGTATCCGACATTACCATTAGGCAAAACAAAAGTGAAGGGAGCAGTACCGAGTAAAGGAGTAGACGTTAAATTACAGACGCATTTATCATTTTGTATTGCAGGTCATACCTTCCACTCAAATTTTTGGATTGTTCCTTTATTGACAATAGACGTAATTTTAGGTACGAATTTTCTGGTACAACACGACGCAGTTATTGATTTTCAGAATTCTTATTTAATGGTGAAGGATGAAAATATACAATTTGCTATAGAATTTCAGCACTCACTATCTGCGGAAGAACAAACAATTAACCGCACAGAGGTCATTTCCGCAACACATAACATAGACTGTAATCCCACATTGTTCACGGATACGTACGTACACAACTATAATACTCCAGACGAAGCTGACTACGACGTAATGCAATTGATTTCTGATAAGGTTAAAGAGAGCAGTGCAACTACAGACGACGAACGAACGCAATTACACAAAATTCTTTTACAGCAAGCTCCAGTTTTTGACAACATTCCTGGTACTATGTCCGGATTTATGTATGAATTTCAAGTGAAACAGCACGACACATTTAAAGCAAAGCATTATCCTATTCCATATATCCACAGAGAATAGGTTAAAAAAGAATTGCAGGATATGCTTAACCAAGGAATTATAGAACCGGCAGTTAGTCCGTAGATAAACCCGCTGCATATTGTTAAGAAAAAAGATGGCTCACTTCGCTTGTACTTGATTCACGTCACATTAATGACATTATTATTAATGAAACAGACCGACCACAGACTTTAGAGGAACTTCTACAGAAATTTCACGGTACAGCTATTTATTCTACATTAGATTTGAAATCGGGATTTTGGCAAATTCAGCTTCATCCAAATTGCAGAAAATATACAGCTTTTCTCTGTTTCGGCGACTGTTATCAATTTTGCAAATTACCGTTCGGCTTAACTATTTCTTCTGCAGCTTTTATTCGCGGTTTGAACACAATACTTCCGACAGAACTTAAGGACAGAATTACGACGTATGTAGACGACATTCTTATCGCAGAAGCTAACTGCTCTGAACACAATCTGGTTCTTGAACAACTGTTACAAACTTTTCATGCACATGGACTTACAGTTAACCTTAGTAAATCGCACTTTGGCAAAACTTCTATAAAATTTCTTGGACACGTAATTTCAGCAGAAGGCATTGCACCTGATCCGGAAAAACTTCAAGCTCTACGTGACATTACTGTTCCTACGACAAAGAAGCAATTACGCAGTTTTTTGGGCTTAATTAACTTTTTTCGTAAATTTATTCATCACTCTGCTTTAGACACACCCAGGTTATGCCAATTAACAGGTAAAAACACTATTTGGTCTTGGGATAAGCAAGCACATTCTGAATTTGTGAACCTGAAACATGCTTTGTTGAATGCTCCACTTTTATCGCACCCAGATCTTACCAGAAATTTTTCCATTGCCACCGACAGTTCCAACACCGCTTTAGGCGTACATATTTTCCAGGAAATTGAAGAAGATGGCTCTACAGTAATCGAAAACATCGCATTTGCAAGCCGCATTCTGTCACCTGCTGAACGAAATTATTCTGTTACAGAATTGGAAACATTATGTGTTGTATGGGCTTTTACGAGATTTCGGCACTTTCTTTATGGCAGACATACTACCGTTTACACAGACCATAGAGCTATACAATTTTTGCTTTCAGCTAAATTTACTCACGACAGGTTAAGTAGATGGAAACTTTATTTACAGGAATTTAATTTTACGATTGTTCACATTCCCGGCACACAAAATGTTATAGCAGACGCACTATCGCGTTCTCTCGGCAACAATCAGCAAGACGTAGCAACTAACTTCTGCAAAACAAATTTCAGTGTCATGTACATTCAGCAAGTTGCATGTGAAAACTTTATTTCATCGTCATTACAGGACATAGCACAAGAGCAAAATAAAGACAAAGTGTGGAAAGAAATTAAACACCTTTGGCAAGATAAGAATAATGTTACGATTAGAAACCATTACACTGTACGCAATGACATTCTGTTTCGCCGCTCTCATCCTGACAGCAACAATTGGTTATTATGCATTCCTGACGAACTGGTTAACAAATTAATCTGGTACACTCATTTAAGTTACGCACATTACGGAGCACGAAAATGTTTTCTTATACTGAGACAGAACTGTTATTTTACCAACATGGAGAAACGTATACGACGAGTTTTAGCGTCTTGTAAAATTTGGCAGAAAGCTAAATCTGACACCACTTCACATATTCCTCCTTTATATCCCATTGTACCTGTTAAATTAAGACATATGGCCGCTGTAGATATTTTTGGTCCAATTCCGAGAACTAACAGAGGTTTTTGCTACATCTTTGTCGCTGTTGAGCTCACTTCAAAATTTGTTACTTTCACTCCGTTACGCAAAGCTACTGCTAAAACTGTTTCGAAAGCATTTGTAAAACATTTTCTATTTCATGTAGGGCATGTGATGAGAGTAATTTCTGACAATGGATCACAATTTCGATGTGGCGTATGGACACGTATGTTACGAGCTAGAAACATTTCTCCGATTTATATATCCAAGTACCATGCTTCTCCGAACCCTTGTGAACGGTTAATGAAAGAAATTGGTAAGCTGTGCCGAATATACTGCCACAAAAGACATATTGATTGGGATACACACATACTCTCATTCCAAGATGTAATTAATTCCATTCCAAATGAATCCACTATGCTATCTCCGTCTGTTATACTGAAAAACGTTGAACCACCAAACAAAATTAAAGAATTAGTAAACTTCCCTAAATGTCGTCGACTAAGACACCACGAAATAATTGACATTGCGTTGAACAACATCAAACGTGCCGCAGAGCGCCGGAGAAGACAGCAAAAACAGGTTTGTACACGCCGCGACTTTCACGTTGGACAGAAAATATTAGTACGTACACACTATTTATCCAGTAAATTAAAAGGTAAGTGCAGTAAATTTGAACTTCTATACGCAGGTCCATATCGGATTCGCAGCATTCCTCATCCCAATGTTGTACACGTCGAAACTTTGAGAACCAGAAAATCGAAAGGCAATCACCATATCTCAAACATTAAACCGTTTATTGAGTGAAACCACTTTATGATGTAAGATGCTATGATGCCAATTACTTATGCAATTATTTCACCTGACTAATTACTGATGATTATCGTATTTTTTCTTGGCAAGTGCCCGGCAAGGTAAGGTTAGCAGGTCGCTTTTCTTGTCGTTACACATCTGACTGTGCACATTTTTTCCAGAGACACTTACGTATTTTTTGAATAATTATGCAATGTTATCTAATGACATGTTAATTTCGTTACATTTTTTCCATTAAAGTCTATTAACTACACCACATACAAACTGAACACAATGAACGTCACATTTTTCCTTTCTTATGTATGTACGATTGTTTTCAAGTTTTGTTTGTATGCACTGTGAAATAGTTAAGATATAACACACCAGTTGACTTTGACATTTTTTGCCTTATGCCATCTCAAGATCATGACTGTTTTACATTTTTTGCTGCTGCATTGTGATATTCTCTGTACATTTTTGCATCTGAACACTGTCAATGTCTTTAACATATTACGTTTTCTGTCATGTTATGCTGTATGGTTAATTATGTTACCATAAACCAGTCATTATCTAGTTGGTATATGATTTAAATGCAAGACATTAATCTCTGTCCATCAATTTCAGAAAGAAATGATGCGTGTAAGAAATAAATTCAACAGAAATGGGAATTTCACCTACGGAATAAACGAAAGAAGATGCAATAACTTTATGAGGAAGAGTAAATGGATCAGGATTAACAAGCATTGACAAGAATATACTATACTCATCGTAGAATAGCAGTCTTAACTAATTTTTTCTTTCAGAATACAAGGTGATTGATGCAGGCTGTCAGACAGAACTACACATCTTAGTTTTAGTGATGAAATATGCTAGAGATAAGGGATAGTTGTATAATGAGTAATGAAGTGATTTTTTTGCAGATGATAATGAATGTTGCTGACGAATAATGATGAAGGATATGGTATTATGAATAATTAAGTTTTTCTTTACAGGTGATGATAATAATGAAGTTATGATAATATGGATAATGAAGTGATTGATAATGTTGAAGTTATGTATTTATGCTACGTAGTTATTTAAGTATTTGTTGCAGTTTGTTTTGACAGCAGGTGTTATATTGCATAGTAGGATGACGGAAAGTTTTGGAAAGGACAGCTATGGAACACATTTTTATACACATTTCACTACCTGTTAATTCGAAGTTCACTACTTTTCAGCATAGTGTGCGTTTCTTCTTTCAGGTCAATAATCCATTTTGTATTTTTTTTTTCAGGAGAAGTTTTTCATGATACTTACTAAACCTGTTACTTATTATACCTGTTCTAGTACTTGCATTTTTTTTACCCATTTTTGTTTATCATTTATAAATGTGATCACATATACTGCCTTGTTACATAATCTTGCTACAGCTGACTCATGACGAATGACGTTACCTATCCTCATTTGCAGCAATAGGTCAAAAGCAAATAGTGTTATGCCTCAGCAATTAATTATCGATCCCAACGCAATGCATTGCTAACAAAAAATGTATTACCAGTCCCAAATAGTGATACCAGTTTGAGAAAGTTCTGAGTAATGCTGAACAGCAATGAATAATATGTCACTTGGAAAATGATTAATTAATTATGCTATGCTTTGTAATTGGAAAAGAATGTGATTGTTTCATAATGCTTTGTAATTAGGAGAAGGCTAATAATTCTTACTATATTCAAATGACAAATGATTAATTACGCTTTGTAACTGGAAAAGAATGCGATTGTTTAATAATACTTTGTAATTAGGAGAAGGCTAATGATTAATACTATATTGGAATGACAAATGATTAATTAACTATGCTATACTTTGTAACTGGAAAGGAATGTGATTATTTAATAATGCTTTATAATTAGGAGAAGGCTAATGATTAATACTATATTGGAATGACAAATGATTAATTAACTATGCTATACTTTGTAACTGGAAAAGAATGCGATTATTTCATAATGCTTTGTAACTAGGAAAAGAAGGTTACTGATTCTATGTAAAACAATTAATGAACATTTTTCTGTAATACTATATACATGGTACAGAAATGTTCAATAACTGGGCTATGAATGCCGCAAACTACTAATGAAGAATGGTATGTGACATAATGTCCTTCACCTTATGAGCTAACTACCCTGAATTACTGCAATGTCCATTTGTCCTGTCTATCCTAGTGATCATGGAGCACTATCTTTGGTTTTGCACGTTGGTGTGCCTTGTAAGAGCGTGGTGTTGACACGACATGCTGTCCACCACCGTGAGCGATGAAGACATTATTATGGTCCCACTGTTTGGTGTACCTAATGTACTGCCAAAATGAAAACATGGAACATTACTACGACAGTTCAGTGTCTTGGCTACACTGATAAATTCTGATGGGAAAAGAACTTCAAATTGTGTCACTTGGTGTTGTACTTCTGTGGAAAGATATGAACTTTCAGAACAGCTGTGTGCAATCTAAAATGCTACAACCATGATGCAATCCTTCCCTTTCCTATCCTAATTCTTGTCACATAGTGAAAATCATTTTTGCTAACATCATTTATGTTCATGGGTTCTACATTTTTTTAGATTTGCTGAACTCCAGTGCGAGTACACTTATGTCACTTGTCGATATGATTTTTTGCCATTATGTTTATTTGTTGTGAAAATGCTAAAGACATTTTTTCGATTTGTTCTGAAGTACAGTATATGTGCACTCTTGTCTTTTATATTGTATATACATTTTTATTTTCTGAACTGCAGTGCATGTGCACTCATGTCACTTGTCAACATGATTTTTTTTGCCATTCTGTTTATGCTAAAGAATTTTTTCAGTGCGTGTGCACTTTGTTTTCTGTCAAATAATTTGTATATACAGTTTTCTGATTTACTACTATGTTTTGTACTCACATTTTGTCTTTGTCTGATATATTTTGTACTCGGTGCATGTGCACCACATTTAATTTATGTACTAAATTTGAATATTCTGTAAATTGTAAAAATTTCTTGCGATGGCAAGTCCAAATGGCTCACCATCGCTGCCAAATTTTTGCCCCACCAGTGGAGGGTTATGAAACACGTATGTAACGTAGCAGCGATGGTGAGGCACGTTAAAATCTTTGACCAGAGAGCCTATAATCGTAGTTAGTCTGCGCTTGACCGCGCGAGTGTTGCGAGCAGTACGCTAGTAGTCGTCATGCAGAGCGGTAGGTCAGTAGTAGCAGCCCAGTGCGGTTGTGTCATGTAGTCTGTCGGCAGTAGTGGTTTAGTCCTGTCACGGTCGCGAGCGGGACGCAGTCGGCGAACGCCGACATGGCATTCTGGTCAAGATGCTGAATGAGGTATATTGTTAAATAAGGTAATCATCAGATAATGTTAAGTTTATTTATTGTAATTAATTTCCAACAAATGCCCCAATAATAAGTTTGATTTCAAAGCAATTTTTTTTAAAAAAATCATTTAATTACGATTTCCTTTATTTCCCTTAAAGAAAAGTTTCAGTTAAATTTAAAAATATTATTTGCAATGCAGTTCCTCCAAGCCGTGCGCAACAATAAGAGCAGAAATTTGACAAGCAGTTTCAATGAGGTAAGAATTTAATTCTGATTTTTTTTGCACAAGGGCCAAAGACCGATATTTCGGTTTAATTGAATTATCATTATCACTGAGATTTTCTTATCACTGAATTGACTTTCATTTTTTTTGTGAGGAAGTTATACTTGGGTCAGTTCGCGATTCTCAGTTTTATTGTCATTAAATTTAATTGCTAGAGAGGTTACGTTTGGCTCCCATTCATTTATTATTTCTGTCTTTTAAATTTCAGTGGAGAGGTTACACTTGGCGCAATGTCCATTAGCATTCTTAAATAATATTGTCATTTTTAAAATTTTTGTGGGGAGGTTACAACATATGGTTGACGACGTATAGAATTCTTGTTCTTTCCTTAGTAGCATCTAACGTTATGGAGAGATACTGATCAGTTTTTCAAGTCAGCAAACGAGAAGTTTCGGCAGACAAAATGGAAACCAAACATCATCGCTAGGGTTCTGATGGCAGATGAACGTGTGCATAGTATCACATTATGAAATAATGTGTGTATATTGCCTGTAGTGTGTCAGTGACCGGGAGTGAGAAATAAATGAACACTGTAGCTCTAGTCTTTTCCATTATTAAAGAACTTCTTTGGTAAGTAGGGATAAACTGAATGAGGTAACACTGTTTTAAAAAGGTTGGACTTGTGCTCGAGAGGGTGGAAGTTCCAATATTCATCCGGCCATTCTGATATAGGTTTTCTGTAGTTTCCTTAAATTACTTCAGGCGAATGCCAGAATGGTTTCTACTATAAGGCAACGGCCGACTGAAAAGTCTCAATCCACTTTTCATGTATGTTAGAGTTTACAATTACGTGGCGTGGTCGAGAATGCAGGGCATTTTCCTCTGCCTGCGTATAAACTTCAAATGACACGACGAACCGTCTCGTTCTGCATATGGATTCAAACCCAGGTCATGCACACTAAGATTTCGTGACTGACGGAAACTAACAGTAATTCCTGACTAGGCATACAGAGAGTGATATACCTCGATTTTAGAAAGTGTTGTTGTTGTGGTCTTCAGTCCTGAGACTGGTTTGATGCAGCTCTCCATGCTACTCTATCCTGTGCAAGCTTCTTCATCTCCCAGTACCTACTGCAACCTACATCCTTCTGAATCTGCTTAGTGTATTCATCTCTCGGTCTCTCTCTACGATTTTTACCCACCATGCTGCCCTCCAATGCTACATTTGTGATCCCTTGATGCCTCAAAACATGTCCTACCAACCGATCCCTTCTTCTAGTCAAGTTTTGCCACAAACTTCTCTTCTCCCCAATCCTATTCAATACCTCCTCATTAGTTACGTGATCTACCCACCTTATCTTCAGCATTCTTCTGTAGCACCACATTTCGAAAGCTTCTATTCTCTTCTTGTTCAAACTAGTTATCGTCCATGTTTCACTTCCATACATGGCTACACTCCATACAAATACTTTCAGAAACGACTTCCTGACACTTAAATCTATACTCGATGTTAATAAATTTCTCTTCTTCAGAAACGATTTCCTTGCCATTGCCAGTCTACATTTTATATCCTCTCTACTTCGACCATAATCAGTTATTTTACTCCCTAAATAGCAAAACTCCTTTACTACTTTAAGTGTCTCATTTCCTAATCCAATTCCTCAGCATCACCCTATTTAATTTGACTACATTCCATTATCCTCGTTTTGTTTTTGTTGATGTTCATCTTATATCCTCCTTTCAAGACACTGTCCATTCCGTTCAACTGCTCTTCCAAGTCCTTTCCTGTCTCTGACAGAATTACAATGTCATCGGCGAACCTCAAAGTTTTTACTTCTTCTCCATGAATTTTAATACCTACTCCAAATTTTACTTTTGTTTCCTTTACTGCTTGCTCAATATACAGATTGAATAACATCGGGGACATGCTACAACCCTGTCTCACTCCTTTCCCAACCACTGCTTCCCTTTCATGCCCCTCGACTCTTATAACTGCCATCTGATTTCTGTACAAATTGTAAATAGCCTTTCGCTCCCTGTATTTTATACCTGCCACCTTCAGAATTTGAAAGAGAGTATTCCAGTTAACATTGCCAAAAGCTTTCTCTAAGTCTACAAATGCTAGAAACGTAGGTTTGCCTTTTCTTAATCTTTCTGCTAAGATAAGTCGTAATGTTAGTATTGCCTCACGTGTTCCAACATTTCTACGGAATCCAAACTGATCTTCCCCGAGGTCCGCTTCTACCAGTTTTTCCATTCGTCTGTAAAGAATTCGCGTCAGTATTTTGCAGCTGTGACTTATTAAACTGATAGTTCGGTAATTTTCACATCTGTCAACACCTGCTTTCTTTGGGATTGGAATTATTATATTCTTCTTGAAGTCTGAGGGTATTTCGCCTGTCTCATACATCTTGCTCACCAGATGGTAGAGTTTTGTCAGGACTGGCTCTCCCAAGGCCATCAGTAGTTCTAATGGAATGTTGTCTACTCCCGGGGCCTTGTTTCGACTCAGGTCTTTCAGTGCTCTGTCAAACTCTTCACGCAGTATCTTATCTCCCATTTCGTCTTCATCTACATCCTCTTCCATTTCCATAATATTGTCCTCAAGTACATCGCCCTTGTATAAACCCTCTATATTCTCCTTCCACCTTTCTGCCTTCCCTTCTTTGCTTAGAACTGGGTTTCCATCTGAGCTCTTGATATTCATACAAGTGGTTCTCTTCTCTCCAAAGGTCTTTTTAATTTTCCCGTAGGCAGTATCTATCTTACCCCTAGTGGGACAAGCCTCTACATCCTTACATTTGTCCTTTAGCCATCCCTGCTTAGCCATTTTGCACTTCCTGTCGATCTCATTTTTGAGACGTTTGTATTCCTTTTTGCCTGCTTCATTTACTGCATTTTTATATTTTCTCCTTTCATCAATTGAATTCAATATTTCTTCTGTTACCCAAGGATTTCTATTAGCCCTCGCCTTTTTACCTACTTGATCGTCTGCTGCCTTCACTACTTCATCTCTCATAGCTACCTATTCTGCTTCTACTGTATTTCTTTCCCCCATTCCTGTCAATTGTTCCCTTATGCTCTCCCTGAAACTCTCTACAACCTCTGGTTCTTTCAGTTTATCCTGGTCCCATCTCCTTAGATTCCCACCTTTTTGCAGTTTCTTCAGTTTCAATCTGCAGTTCATAACCAATAGATTGTGGTCAGATTCCATATCTGCCTCTGGAAATGTCTTACAATTTGAAATCTGGTTCCTAAATCTCTGTCTTACCATTATATAATCTATCTGATACCTTTTAGTATCTCCAGGATTCTTCCAGGTATACAACCTTCTTTTATGATTCTTGAACCAAGTGTTAGCTACGATTAAGTTATGCTCTGTGCAAAATTCTACAAGGCGGCTTCCTCTTTCATTTCTTCCCCCCAATCCATATTCACCTACTATGTTTCCTTCACTCCCTTTTCCTACTGACGAATTCCAGTCACCCATGACTATTAAATTTTCGTCTCCCTTCACTACCTGAATAATTTCTTTTATCTCGTCATACATTTCATCTATTTCTTCATCATCTGCAGAGCTAGTTGGCATATAAACTTGTACTACTGTAGTAGGCATGGGATTTGTGTCTATCTTGGCCACAATAATGCGTTCACTATGCTGTTTGTAGTAGCTAACCCGCACTCCTATTTTGTTATTCATTATTAAACCTACTCCTGCATTACCCCTATTTGATTTTGTATTTATAACCCTGTAATCACCTGACCAAAAGTCTTGTTCCTCCTGCCACCGAACATCACTAATTCCCACTATATCTAACTTTAACCTATCCATTTCCCTTTTTAAATTTTCTAACCTACCTGCCCGATTAAGGGATCTGACATTCCACGCTCCGATCCGTAGAACGCCAGTTTTCTTTCTCCTGATAACGACGTCCTCTTGAGTAGTCCCCGCCCGGAGATCCGAATGGGGGACTATTTTACCTCCGGAATATTTTACCCAAGAGTACGCCATCATCATTTAATCATACAGTAAAGCTGCTTGTCCTCGGGAAAAATTACGGCTGTAGTTTCCCCTTGCTTTCAGCCGTTCGCAGTACCAGCACAGCAAGGCCGTTTTGGTTAATGTTACAAGGCCAGATCAGTCAATCATCCAGACTGTTGCCCCTGCAACTATTGAAAAGGCTGCTGCCCCTCTTCAGGAACCACATGTTTGTCTGGCCTCTCAACAGATACCCCTCCATTGTGTTTGCACCTACGGTACGGCCATCTGTATCGCTGAGGCACGCAAGCCTCCCCACCAACGGCAAGGTCCATGATTCATGGGGGGTTTTAGAAAGTATCAGTTAGCAAATATCAACTTTAAATTACATAACGTAAACATTTTTAACGGACGCGAATTCCTACCCAGCATCTATTGTCCCTGTTGACGAACTACGAGAGATGTTAAATATTGCTTCTTCCCAAGTAGCTTACTTGAAATGCCGTGAGGTAAAGCTTTGTGTTGGAGAGGGATTCGAAACCAGAACCTAATCGGATTGTTATCGAAGCACGATCAACCGTGACATATGGGATTTTCTCGTCAGTAGCTAGATGTTTTAACTGAAATGACTAGACGAAACATTAATTTTTTCCTTCCCAGGACTCCAACCCGGCACCTATCGCTGTTATATTCTAGAGAAAACGGACGTTAAATACGGGTTTGTTACACCAGCAGCGACATATGAGCATGTTTGAACTAGAAATAATATGACGAAGAGTTCAGTGCTGACTGGTAATCGAAGCCCAGACATATCGTTGTTGACTGCACACATACAGACGTCAACTACCGAATTTTTCTCCACCAGCAGCTCGGAAGAACATCCTTGAACTTACAGTGATCTCGCATATAGTTATATGTCTCACTGGGAGTCAAAAACGTCAGATTTCGTTAATGTTGACAACGAATGAAAATGCATTAAAAATTAAAATTATTATCCACCAGCAGATAGGTATTCTCAAGCTAGAGCTTGGTAATTCATAATGAAAACCTTAGTGCTCGGCCAAGATTCGAACCCACTACCATACGACAGGTAATGTAGAAAATACTTTTCTGACTATTTTGGCACGATGCGCTCTCCCCAGGCATAGTACAAAAGCTTCGAGGTGCATCTGCTGCCTGGCCGCCTATTAAACCTGAAAAAAACCAAATGTCGCAGAAGTTAGCCCTTTTTCCACATGCGGCTATTTTGGGTTGATAAGTGAAGGGAATTATGTTCAAAGTTCCATTAAAATTGATAACTTCAGCAGACAGCAGAGCTGCGTTTTAAAAAAGGTAGTGGCGGACGTATTAGAACTCGCGACGCCTTATCAACAGTGCGTGTCGCTTACCGTTACACTAGTAGCTAGCAGCTCCAGAAGTCGACAACAGTTCCTCTAGAACTTCCGCATTCCGCAGTGCTGTGAGATAATGCATAAGGGCGGATCTAGACTTCTGAGAGACAGACAGTTACAGCTTTTCTTTTGCACTGCACGGCGGTTTCAACAAACAGATAGCGCAATAGTGTAGCTCAAATGGAAAGGAACACTTCCTATTTACGTTTCTGCATCCTACACTGTTGGCAGTTCTGTGTAGGTGGCAGTTATGTTATTTTATGCCGGCCGCGGTGGTCTCGCGGTTCTAGGCGCGCAGTCCGGAACCGTGCGACTGCTACGGTCGCAGGTTCGAATCCTGCCTCGGGCATGGATGTGTGTGATGTCCTTAGGTTAGTTAGGTTTAAGTAGTTCTACGTTCTAGGGGACTGATGAACACAGCTGTTAAGTCCCATAGTGCTCAGAGCCATTTGAACCATTTGTTATTTTATTTCGGTGATTACAAAATAGAGTCGAATGTATACATTGGATAGCCAAGGCAGCTAGTTCATGGCTATTCGGTCAACCACGTAAATGACTGTACTGAACATGCTGCAAACCACTACAGGGAGCGTGTGTGTCAGAATTCTCATCGAGTGTGCCGCAGCGGTGTTATGATAGAAAAATGAGTAATGGAGAAAAGGCTTTGGTGGTCTGTTAGATTGGTGATAGGTTCAACTTCGCCTTCTGCTGATGATTTTTTTATAGGGAGAGACAGATTCTATGCGCTTCTGGCTACGCCAAGTGAAGAAGGTATAATGGAATTGTTCTCTGAAATTCACATTAAACATGATACTCCTTCTATATCAAGTAGAAGTTAGGTTGAACCACAATGAAGTCAGGGATGTCGAAATGTAGAAATTCTACCACCAGTATACTTTCTTATACTAGTTATTTATTTCTAGTGACGAAACAAACGCTATGTAGGCTCACAGGACACTTATTCCATCTTTTATTTGAGCTACTGTACGCCGATAAAATTGGTTCTGAACTGGGAATGCAACTCCGACAGCCCTTAACGACGAATTTGATCCCTTCGTGACAATACAGCTTGGCTACAATTTGTTGTTTGTTCAAAACTGCAGATTCCTCAACATCTCCACATATTGCGCGTGAATGGGTTCGAATCTTGGCCGGGCGCTAAGGTTTTCATTATGAATTACCAAGCTCTAGCATGAGAACACCTATCTTCTGCTGGTGGACAATAATTTTGATTTTTAATGCATTTTCATTCATTGTCAACACTAACGGTATCTGACGTTTTTGACTCCCAGTGAGACATATAACTATTTGCGAGATCACTGTAAGTTCAAGGATGTTATTTCGAGCTGCTGGTGGAGAAAAATTCGGTAGCTGACGTTTGTATGTGTGTAGTCAACAACGATATGTCTGGGCTTCGATTACCAGTCAGCACAGAACTCTTCGTCATATTATTTCTAGTTCAAACATGCTCATATGTCGCTGCTGGTGTAACAAACCCGTATTTAACGTCCGTTTTCTCTAGAATATAACAGCGATAGGTGCCGGGTTGGAGTCCTGGGAAGGAAAAAATTAATGTTTCGTCTAGTCATTTCAAATAAAACATCTAGTTACTGACGAGAAAATCCCATATGTCACGGTTGATCGTGCTTCGATAACAATCCGATTAGGTTCTGGGTTCGAATCCCTCTCCAACACAAAGCTTTACCTCACGGCATTTCAAGTAAGCTACTTGGGAAGAAGCAATATTTAACATCTCTCGTAGTTCGTTAACAGGGACAATAGATGCTGGGTAGGAATTCGCGTCCGTTAAAAATGTTTACGTTATGTAATTTAAAGTTGATATTTGCTAACTGATACTTTCTAAAATCGAGGTATATCACTCTCTGTATGCCTAGTCAGGAATGACTGTTAGTTTCCGTCAGTCACGAAATCTTAGTGTGCATGACCTGGGTTTGAATCCATATGCAGAACGAGACGGTTCGTCGTGTCATTTGAAGTTCGTACTATTCTCAACTAGCTGGTCGTGAATAACTTAAATTTTTAATGTCGTTTTGTGTTAAATAACAAGTACGGTATGTTACTTTGAAGAGGAAATCCTGAATAAGACAAAGTTACTACGTGCATTACCTATCTGACGTAATAATGAGAGTGATACCATTTCAGGTATGTCATTTATTGCAATAAAAGTGAGATTACAAGCCTTAAGGACAGTCTAATCTATGATAAGGTGTTCCCTGATATTTCTAGTATCGTGGTATTACTTTACATCTTGAGTTATTGCGATACGGTGCAGTGTTTTCTAGTGGTGACTTGTTGGAACCATTTTCAATAGTCAAACTACTGTTCCAAGGAGCGATTAGAGAACCTGCTAGATAGCTGGGTTATGTGGGTTGCATGCGAATCAGGCATAATGCAATTCAGGTCGTTCGGATACTATTGAGCATGACTGTACCTGCAACCACCTGTCGTAAACATGGATGATCGCTGGATTGAGCGAATGTTGGTGTATTTAAAAAGGCATGCCAGTGGGTGAATTCAGGTGAAAATCCTTGGTTTAACTTTGCAGCAGAAGCCTAGAAATGGCAGTTGAAATTTCAGAGCTGGCATGTTGTCGTCAAAGACGTACCCACTAGTTTTGCACGGGGTGTAATGGGTGGAAGTGCAGATATTTAATATGTGGTACCTTAATATGTACACACATCAGTGAGATGGTTGTTTCTTCTCTGTGTGGAACAGTCTTCCCACAATCACTTCATAAACTCTACGAACCGATGATTTCTGCCAATTTGTGACTGCTCCAGTACGTGAACTCGACGCGTCAGTACAGACAAACCGTTTTGCATCCGCGCGTCAACACTTCAACACATGAACTGTTGCCACTCATACTTGGAAGTACTAACCAAGCTGAAACCTATAATTAATAGTCTGCAAATGATGTAATTATGAAGTAATATTGTTCAGCACGCCGTCTTCAGCCACCAGCAGAAATATTTGCACTTATAACAGTTACACCTTGTATTCTCTGTGGTGTGTCGACTTTCGTGCTACAGCGGGGACCTTTCGTAGTCACGAGCTTCCTATTGAACAATTACAGTGTTTACCATTCCATTGTTTAGCTGCCTCTGAGTGCCAAATCGTCTGAAGTTCCGTTAATATTAAATGAAATTTTAGCCTTTGTTTCTACTATAAAGAAAAACGCGGTAAGCAAGTCTAACTACCGAACTTCAGATCGACCGACCAGGGATTACAGTTTACCCGATTTTTCATAGTAATTCTCTCTTACAGGTTACTTGAGATTAGAGATCACAGGAGGAGGGAAAGCGTGTGATATGCATGTTGTGCCGGAGTTAAACAGACTAAGCAGCTGCGTGAAAAACATTGAAACTTTTTTGTTTGTGTGGCCATCCTCCGCAGCAAGCATATAAATACTTGTTTTATAAATAAAACTGCCTTTTCCTGCTGCTAGTTACTTTATTTATCCCATACGCGTTTCGCCTTCTCCTGTTTTATGGCATCATCAATGGGATCTATAACGATACAATTTTGTTAGTTTTAGATTATTAGACAGTTCACTTCGCGATTTTTTTGTAAAAAAAAGTAATTACTTACGATTTACTGATCTGCGTTTCCTCACATCTTATCTGGAGGTCGCACTAACACTTTGTGATTATGTGGCAGTGATAAAAGTGATAGTGCGACCTCCCGACCAGATGTGAGGAAACGCAGATCAGCATATCGTAAGTAATTACTTTTTTTACAAAAAAATCGCGAAGGGAACTGTCTAATAATCTAAAACTAACAAAACTGTATCGTTATAGATCCCATTGAAGATGCCTTAGGGCAGGAGAAAGCGAAACTCGTGTGGGATAAATAAAGTAACTATCAGCAGGAAAAGGTGGTTTTATGTACAAAACAAGTATTTAAACTTTTATTCACAAAGTGGGAGCCTACTCCTAAATTGCTTTAAACATGAAAGACATATAAAGACCTAAAAGTATGATTCCTTACAAATCGACTGTGTAAGTAGGCTGTTTAGGTTTTTTTATTGGTAACGCCACCTTTGTATAAAAATTACTGGCTGTGCTGTGTGCAGTCTG